>NC_051066.1:146402059-146702059 GCF_004664715.2 Peromyscus leucopus | reverse complement strand
TGGAGGGAAAGGGCCATAGAGAAGTTCTGGGTATTGTCCCCTTTTGGCCTTTTGCTGAGGTGGCCTATGTTGGAGCCACAGTCAGAATAGGCAGTGGCAGTGGCAAGTGAAGTCCCCTTCACAGACTTCATGGTACAGCATGGAGAGAATCTTCAGAAAACAGCCATCCAAGAACCCACTAATGCCCACCTACCTCGGGTAATCTGGCTGTATCAGTGGAGTCAGAAACAGAAAATGCTCCAAGGCAGCTCCAAGCTTAGGGCACTGCCCACTGCAGCACCAGGCAACACCAAGTATTTTCAGCAGTCCTATGGAAATACTTAAAGGCTGAGGGCAATAGCACAAAACATGTGACTAGATGATCACTGCAATACCTCAGGTTGAGTCCATCTAGAGCCAGAACAGCAGGGAGAGGCCAGAGAAGAGTCAAGTGAAGCATGAATACCTATGTGGGTTCACCAGTCATGTCCACTGTGTTATGGATGTTTCCATGCACTGTCCTTTGGTCCTCTCTGGTTTTACACGGAGGGGGGAGCCTAATCTGACAGAGGCCTTAGAGGCCACCTTGATGCTTGGACCTGTCCCATGGTGTTGTTACAAGGTCTTCCTCTAGGATTAAGCATCCTGAGCCAAAAGAAAGGCCATTCAAGGCCCTGGATGCTCAAGGTTCAGGGTCAACCTAGAGAGCAGTGACCTGTGTGAGTTCCGTGTTGGGTGTAGATGGGCTCTGTGGGCTGACAGGCACCATGGGCAGGTCCACGCCTAGTCATGCCGGCCGTGGTACTGTCTCAGAAGTCTTGCAAGCAAGGCCCACATCCTTGGCAATGCTGCGCACACGATCAGAAACCTGCACCTCCCGATGCAAGGCTGAAGCACAGCAGAACTTTCTAAAGCAGGCCTTGAAGTTCTCATCCAGGAAAGCATAGAGAATGGGGTTGAGACAGCTGTTGACATAGCCCAGGGCTGTGCAGAAGCGCAGGATGGCTACTGCAGCCTCACTGCCTGGCTGAACACCCAGTCCTTGGACCAGCACAAAGACTTGCACAGGTGTCCAGCATCCCACAAACACAGCCACCACCACCAGCACCAGCCGTGTGATGCGCCGCAGATTCCGGTCCTTCTCTCGGGAGCCTGAAAGCAGACGGACACCACGGAGCCGCCGAATCATGAGGCTGTAGCAGACAGAGATGATCAGCACAGGGATGATGAAGGAAAAGAGGAAGATGCAGATGGCAAATACCGGGCCCCAATAGTCCTGAGGGGCAGGGATTTCTACCAGGCATTCGATCTCTGCAGGAGAGAAATGGGGTCAGAAGGGCCACCAAGAACCATGGGGAACTGGTCAGAGAGGAGGACCACCTACTGACCTTCATCTTCCACTTGTGCTGAGCCCATGATGGCAACAGGAACACCAACCACTGAGGCCAGGGCCCATATGGCCACATTAACAGCCTGGGCTTTGCTGGATGTCCGAACATCAAGGGCACGGATAGGGTGACAGATGGCCACATAGCGGTCTACACTCATGGCAGTCAGAGTGAAAGTGCTGGTGAACATGTTGTAGTAGTCAATAGCAATGACAGTCTTGCACAATGCATTCCCAAATGGCCAGAAGCCCAAAAGGATATCTGTGCCCTGGAAGGGCAGTGTCAGCAAGACCAGGGTATCAGCCAGTGCCAGATTAAATATATAAATGTTGGTAGCTGTCTTCATCTTGGTATGCCTGTAGAGAACAGGAAGAAGAAATGCTCCACTTGGCCACTTTGGCTGGACTTGGCAAAAGGGGCCACCATGAGGATCATTATCTTTGAATCTCTCAACTTCAAAGTCTCCAAGGAAGCTTGTTAAATGGCAGATTCTGCACTACACCCAAGGTCCATTGAGCCAAACACTTTAACAAGCTCCTCGTGTGATTTTGACATCTACAAAAAGGTTTCAAATATTAAAGAGAGAACTACCCTGGAAAATTTGGGGCATGGAGGAGCAATTGAGTATATATCTAATCTGAATGTGAGCTTTGTGGAAGAAATCAAGAGAGAAATACTGTCTTCTCTCCTGAATCTCTCTTAACACTCCTCTCAGAGGTTTTTCAGGGCACTGCCTGGAAAGTTTATCAAAGGTCTTTCAAGTGACAATGTTGTCTAGCAATGGAAACAGGAATTGGTGGGCCACCAGATGGCTCAGCCAGTAAAGGCACTTACTGCCAGTTCTAACAACCTGAGCTCAATCTCCAGGACATTCGTGGTGGAAGAAGAAAACCAACTCCCTCATCTGACGTACACATCCAGACAAACACACACATACACATAAATAAATGCAATAATTTTTTAATTCTAAAAAAGGAAACAGGAAATGGTGACAAGAACAGAAGATGTACTAATTAGGTTTGATTGTATCCAAGCACCTGGAATCATGGTAGGAACATTGTAACAAATATTAATGAAATGAATTAATGTTTATGATAGTGGTAGGGAAGGGTGGTTATAGGGATAATGCTGATGACAGTGATGGTGATGAAAATGATGGCAGTGATGATGGTGGTATGGCAGTGGTAGCACTAAAGATGACAGTAGTCCATGTCAGTTGAGTTGCTATCAGGGAATCTGGGATTAAGTTCTGTTTCTTAGCTATTAAGTCCAGAGACCTTAATTACAATAAATTGCAATGTCAATAATAATGGTAGATATCTGAGACAAGCTCTTACATAGATTTTTATTTCATTTGAGGCTTACAAAAATGCTATTTTGATCCCTACTCTGAGGGAAAGGAAACTGAGGCTCAGAGGAGCTGAGTAGCTTTTTATAAGGGCTTAGAACTGCTAAAGTGTAGAATGGGGCTCATTTCAGATTTTTTCTGGCTCCCGACATACATCCCATTCAAATATACTGTGTGCTATCTCCAGTGTGGCCACAGCAATTGCTGAGAATGGTTCTCTGGAGATGCTGGAGGATAAGATGGCCTCTCTTGTCTACTCTAATGCCATAAATGGTTCCAAGAGTTTTAATGTCCCAAACACAAAGGAGAAATGTGGGAGAGAAATACTGATGACAAGAAGGGTGGGCAAGGCTTATAAACTGCCCCAGGTTGCTGTACTTCTTGCCAAAGACACACCCTCTATCCATTAAGAGGCACATGGGTCACAGAATAGTTTCCCACAAGAGTCCTCTACAGGAAGTCAATACTGGGAAGGCTTTTCCTACTGCACTGTCTAATCACATATCACATACATACACACATGTGTGCACACGCACATACATATGGCTATATAATCCGCATTTCCCACTTAACAAATAAAGGAAACAAGGCCCATGGTGAACAGGGTTTGTTCAGAAATACTAAGAGGATGGTAATGAGGCAGGGTATCGACACTGTACTGTTCTGTCCTGCCTCCACCAACACTGATACCATCAAGGGGACCATAATCTCTTTCTTCAGAGCCAACTCTTTTTTTTGTTTTGTTTTTTGTTTTTTGTTTTTTGAGACAGGGTTTCTTGAGCCAACTCTTTTTGAAAGAAGAAGAATCTTATATCAGTGAAGGACCTTGCTATAGTTATTTACCATTAAAGTACCTCCCATGTCTTTCCAATGCCCAAAGAATTTGGTGTCCCCAGCCTGGCATTCAAGTCCTCACCTGCTGTCTCCAGTCCCCCTCAATGCCCTCCCAGCTGGAAAAAAAACAGAGACCATCATTGCCACAACACATTTATCCATTGCACACTCCTGTGCAGCTTTCTGGTCCATAGAACTGTACCTCATACTGCCCCCATCCATGTCCCCCCACTGTCGACTCTACCTCAATCACCCAGTACTGCTGCCTTCTTTTTGTCCTCCAAATTTTCCCATTTCTGAGCACCAGTAGAGTGTGGGATCAGCCAAAAACATTCACCATGAACAGAGATCCCAAGAGCCAAAGAACAAGGGCTTCAGCCCCTCTACCTCTCTTTGAGAAACACTAGGATCCTGTGTACCCATGAGGTCATTCACACAGACAGCATGGCACAGACTTATCTGCAGCTCCAAGCCTCCAGGTGGTGACACCTAGTCTGGAACACATGGGGGCAGAATAGGAGTTGAACATCAAGGTTGAGCCTGCCCTCTAAACAGAGAGGAAAGAAATTTGATGGAGCAAGTAGAAAAATCCATACTTGCTCAGATTCATCCACAACAGCCTTCTGGCTCAGGTTCCCTCTCCACAGATTGGTGGGGCCCAGCCTACCTGAGGATGACATACATGACGAGGCAGTTCCCCAGCAGCCCCCCGATGCACACAGCCAAGTAGAGCCCCACGATGGTGACCTTGAGTCCAAGGGGCAGGAAGGCGCTGTGGCTAGCATTGAGCAGCAGGTGGTGGGGTACAGTCTCATTTAGGAGAGACAGGTTGCCTTGAAAGTGGCTGCCATACAAGACTTCCCAGAATGGGGCAGGGAAGAGGGACTCCATGCTGTCACCCTGCAAAGTCACTCAATATAGTTCCTGGAACAGGGCACAGAAAAAGTGACCACAGTGCTAGACACAGTCCACTGAGGCCTTAGAATACAGCACAACTAGCCTAACAGGCACATGGAACACCTCCATGGACATCCACAAACACTAGGCACACACGTAGACACAAGGACAAGGACAAAAGCACACACATGGACACATGATAGCACACACAGAGGTATGGGAGCACATGTAGCCGCAAGGTTACTTCATGTTAGGATTACAGACTCATACAGAAGCTATGTAGAGGTAGCTACACAAGCATACATGTCCACCCACAGGGACTCAGGGGCACACAGCCATCTGAATACGAAAATGCCTAAACCATCTGAAAGCACACTGGAGCACAAAAGACATGGGATTTACCCAGAAATACCTAGGGCTCAGTCATTTCACATAGCTTCCTCCCAACCCCCAGCCCCAAATTCCCCCCCCACACACACACACACAGCAGCCGCAGTAGCTCTCACTAGAGTCCCTCTTACCTCCAACAGCACACACAACCTCTTCAGAAGCTGGGCCAAAACAGACCCTAATGCTTAGCAGAAAAGCAGGCAGGCAGGAGCACAGTGGACTAAGCAGTGCTTCTCACTCCAGCATGGGGTCTGCTCAGGCTGTGAATGGCTCCTTGTTCCTAGCTTCTGCTCCGAAGATAAGATATTGACTAGACGCAGCAGCCGGTGCGGCAGCCAGAAGGCGGGGGAAGGGCAGAAGGCTGCGGCTGAGAGAGGGAGGGGCTGTGCAGGTTGGAGAAGGGAGCCAAGAAAAGGAAGATCACCAGACCAGAACACCCTAGGCTCCACACCAGGTAGGAACAGACAAAAGATTAGAACACATATGAAGTGATGGACCCACCCACCCAAGACAGGCACACTCAGAAGCTGGGACACATAACAGGAACATCCATAAACACAAAAATGGAGACATGAACAGGAACTCAGACACATACACACATACACACACACACACACACACACACACACACACACACACACACAGCCTTAGACATGAAGACACACTCGGAGATGTACACAGAGAAAGATGTGAGGCTCTAACATATGCAAATGTTGTTTTGGGGTGTGTGTGTGTGTGTGTGTGTGTGTGTGTGTGTGTGTGTGTGTGTGTTGGCTGGTTGATTGGTTGGTTGTTTTGGAGGGGGGGGCTGTTTGCTTAGTTTGGGTTTTTTGTTTGTTTGGTTTTGGTTTTCTGAAACAGAGTTTCTCCATGTAACCCTGCCTGTCCTGGAACTCAATCTGTAGACCAGGCTGGCCTTGAATTCAGTGATCCACCTGCTTCTGCCTCCCAAGTGCTGGGAGTAAAGATGTGCACCACCACCACCCAGCAAAAATGTTTTGTACAGCCTAGCACAGACCAGATTTTGCTGGCTTTCTTGCCCAAAGCTGTCCTCAGCCAGGTGTCTAGTGGGAAAGCAATAAACAGCAATATCCTGACCCAACTAATTCTCCAGGTAAAGGTCTTGTTGCAAATAAACATGAGATTGTCTGGACTGAGGAACCAGTACTGCCCTGCATCTACTGATGCTGCTTATACCTAATGTACACCAAGCCCAAGACAAAATTGAGCTCATGAACCCCCACTACACGTGGCCATTGCCACCCATATTATCCTCACACAAATGAAAGCATCACACCTCTGAGGTCTGAAGCTGCCTATCAAAATGGCAAGAATAAGAGGAAGCCAGATCTGCTGGTCACTTGGAGCCAACACCACAGCTGAGCCCCAGACATGAATTTTGGAATACACAGAGTTGGCAAGCTCCTAGGGACCATGTTCCTTGCCAGCAGAGGGGTCACAGTTCATTGAAATAAAAGCCATAAGTCAAGGTCATGTAGACTAGGGACCCTATGCTGAGTCTCTAGCCATCATCAAATCAAAGGCTTGTTTTTCCTGTCTGGGCTGAATAAGAGCCAGACCTCCCACATACAGCCAGACCCTGCTCCTTCTCCAAGGATGGGGACCTGGTTGCTAGGCAACTCACAGAAGTGTTGCTAGGATACCTGTCCAACCAGAAAAGGCCAAAGCAGACAGACGCCCCAGGACTCAGCATCCCAAGCTGTCTCCAAGGACTCGTCTCTGCAGCTGAGACTCGGAAACACATGGACACTCAAGGAAACACACGAGGACACATTCCTGCAAATTAACAGAACACATACAGAGATACACAGCCAGGCACAGTATAAAAACAGAGACACAAGTGATATGTGCTCAGAGATGCACACAAAGATCACATATTCAAACCAACAAGGTGCATGCAGGCACAAAGAGAAAAATATAAAGAGGATGTGAATAGGTAGGTACAGATTAAGGCACTTAGATATGCAACACACTCTCTGTCTCTGTCTCTGTTTCTCTCTCTCTCTTCTTTCCTCCCTCCTTTTTAACTCCCTCCTTCCTCCCATCCCAGACAAAGATGACACCCTGATCTCAAAAGTCTGAAAAGGTAGGAACTCAGACAGGCTGAAACTCCTGAAGCATCTTCTCCAAACAACCTCAGAGTTCTCAGCCAAGCTGTCTCTGTACCTCTATGGAGGCTCTTTTCCTAACAGCCTCCACCTGCCTTCCAGTCCAGGCTCCAGATTTGGAAAGAGGAAGCTATAAGCATTGTAAGTGTAGGCAGAACAGAGCCACAGAATGTCCCTTCCTCTCATGGTCTTGGGTTGGCTCCTGTGTGCTTTGCCTTACCCCACTGCATGGATTCCCACACCCAAACTAGCTTCAATCCTGCCTATTCTAAGGAGCCTTCCCTGTCCTCAGTCCCAAGAGTCCTTGGCTTAGCTTCATGGCCTCAACTATGACTCAGCTACAATGCTGTCAGGTAAAACTGAGCTCTGGTCTCAGCATATAAGTGTGTACCAATAGAATGTAGCTCAGAGTCCACATGCTCACATATTGTCTCAGGTGGAAGAATAATTTGGTCATATGACAGATGAGGTGGCCAAAATGGGCACTGGTAGCACAGAGGAAATAGCTCTAGCATCTTGAGGCCAAACAGAAACTCAGCAAGAATAAGTGGACTTTCTAGAAAGGAAGAAACAGGACAATACAGAACATAAGTGAGACAACAGGATCAGCAAGAAATGTTGTTCAGCTTTCTATGGCCCCACACTGTAACACCAAAATGTCATTGGTTGTTTTTCACTCTTACTCTTTTTGCTCTTTTTTGGGGGTCTGCCTCAAGCTCCCAAATAAATCACACACAGAGGCTTATTCTTAATTATAAATGCCTGGTCTTAGCTTGGCTTGATTCTAGCCAGTTTTTCTTAACTTAAATTGTCCCCATGTACCTTTTGCCTCTGGGTGCTGTGGATATCGTTCTGTATAAATAAAACACTGATTGGCCAGTGGCCAGGCAGGAAGTATAGGCGGGACAAGGAAAGAGGAGAATTCTGAAAAGTGGAAGGCTGAGTGGGGGAGACACTACCAGCTGCTGCCATGACAAGCAGCATGTAAAGATGCCGGTAAGCCATAAGCCACATGGCAAGGTATAGATTTATAGAAAGGGGTTATTTAAGATATAAGAACAGTTAGCAAGAAGCCTGCCATGGCCATACAGTTTGTAAATAATATAAGCATCTGTGTGTTTATTTTATAAGTGGGCTGTCAGACTGCTGGGGATTGGCGGGACCCGGAGAGAAAACTCCAGCTACATCCAGGTGTAACACAAATTGCTAAATGATCTTATTAATAAAAAAAACAAAAAACAAAAAACAAAAAACTGGAGCCAGATATTGGGGTGAATGCTGAAAGATCAGAGAAGCAGAACAAGCCACAGCCAACCTCACCTCACCAACTCCTCAACTGATCCTATTTCCTCAGACTGAAAGCCTCTGAGTCCTCACTCAAAAGGATATATCAGCTGAACTGCTTAAAAGGATCTAGTTCCTGGTCCTCATGCCTTAAGAGCACGAGTTCCTGTTTCCTCGCACCTTATATACCTTTCTGTGTCTTGCCATATTACTTCCTAGGATTAAAGGCGTGTGTCCTTCCCAAGCAAAGACATGAGATATCAAGTGCTGGGATTAAAGGCGTGTACTATCATTGCCTGACTTCTATGTTTAATATAGTGGCTGGCTTTTTCCTCTGATCCTCAGATAAGCTTTATTCGGGTGCACTGTATATTGGGAAACACAATTTATCACCACATCTGGGTTTTTTTCTTTTTCTTACTTCTGTATCTTACTTTCACTCTTATTCCATGGCTGCCTGGATGGCTGGGTGGCTGGCCCCTAGCATCCTCCTAGATACCTCTTGTTCTTCTTCTTCTCCTCCCAGATTTCTCCTTCTATTTCTTCTCTCTGCCTGCCAGCCCTGACTATCCTTTCCCCTGCCTCGATATTGGCTGTTCAGCTCTTTATTAGACTATCGAGTATTTTAGACAAGCACAGTAACACAGCTTCACAGAGTTAAACAAATGCAACATAAAAGAATGCAACATTTGCATTATTAAACAAATGTTCCACAGCATAAACAAATGTAACACATCTTAAAATAATATTCTACAACAAGGGGACATATAACATGAGAGTATTACTGACAACACAAACAACAGCATGACTCAAGTACACAGATCACTGTTGAAGCCACCAAGGGCTGTACATGAGTGTCAGAAGCACCAAGGCAAGGTCCAGAACATGACTGTGTAGTCCTGGCTATTCTGAAATTCACTATATAGATATGGAAGGACATGGCAGCATGCAGGCAGACATGATGTTGGCTACATTTTGATGAGAAGGCAACAGGAAGTAGTCTCAGTGTCACACTGAGGAAAGCTTGAACAAAAGAGACCTCAAAGCCCACCCCCACAGTGACACACTTCCTCCAAGAATGTCATACATACTTCAACAAGGCCATACCTTCTAATAGTGCCACTCCCTTTGGGGGGACATTTTCTTTCAAACCACCACACCTATCTTCACAGTGCCAAGCGTCAGCTGCTGTCCATGACCCCTTCATACCTTCAAAACCAATTCTACCTTAGAGACTTAGACATTAACAAGTTCAGCATTCATTAGATGCAACCTTGGCTGCCTCTGGAACACAGCTTATGTGTGTTGACTCTGAAGAAAGACTTCCCAGAAGATTTTGCCTCAATGATAATGTTCTCTTCTTAAGCACAGCTGATTTTTCAACTCCAACTGACCAGCATCAATTTGTTCTAGCAAAGCAAAGGATTCATTTTAGTGATTCTTTATTTATTTTCCCAAGACAGGATTTCTCTGTCTTAATTCAAAATACAGAACAGCCCCAGTAGTCTTTAATGAACTCTCAAACTTCCCTCTGAAACTTCACAAGGCAGGCCCCTAATGTCTGCATTGCTCTCAACATTGTTATCTTCCAAGCTTCCTACAAAACAGCCTGCACATTTCTGAGCGCTCAATGGCTTTTCTAGCCAAAATTCCAAAGTATTTATACAAACCTCCCAAAACAACATGGTCAGGTCTGTCACATCAATACTCATTCCTGGTACTAATTATTATCTTAGGGTTTCTATTGCTGTGATAAAGATTATGACTCAAAAAAGCAGCTTAGGAAGGAAAGTGTTTATTTCAGCTTACAGTTCCACATCACATCCCATCAATGAGGAAAGTCAGAGCAGGAACTCCAACAGGGCAGGAACCTGGAGGCAGAAGCCATGGAAGACTGTTGGTTACTGGCTTGATCCTTGCAGCTTGCTCAACTGCCTTCTTATAGAACCCAGGACCACCAGCCCAGGGGTGGCCCTGCCCATATTGATCTGGGCCCTCCCACATCAGTCATCAAGCAAGAAAATGTACCAGACTTGCCCACAGACCAATCGAGTAAGGACTTTTTCTGAATTGAGGTTCCCTCCTCTCAGATGAGTCTAGCTTATGTCAAGAGGACATAAAATTAGCCAAACAGAACAGATACCAACTATTTATTTTATAAGGAGATAATGTTCTCTGAATAGGGTAGATCTTCCATGAAGGCCAAAGCATTAGTTAACTCTGAGAATGTTTTAGTATTCCTTATATATTTAATAGGCCAAAGTTTATATATAGATTTAACTATTTGTCCACTAAAATGAGTTCTATAATCACAATTATAGGAATGCCCTCTCTGAATTACTATTCTATTGCTATTTCAAAATACTATGACCAAGACAGCTATCAAAAAAAATGATTAATTGGGCTTATGGTTTCAGAGGGCTAGAGTCCATGATGGCAGAGTAGAAGCATAGCAAGAGGAAGAGCTGAGAATTCACTTTTTTGTTCGTTTTGTTTTGTTTTGTTTTGTTTCAAGACAGAGTTTCTCTGTATAACAGCCATAGCTGTCCTGGAACTCATTCTGTAGACCAGGCTGACCTTGAGCTCACAGAGATCCATTTGCCTGTGCCTCCTGAGTGCTGGGATTAAAGGTGTGTGCCACCATGTCCGCTGGAAATTCACATCTTGATTTGCAAGTAGGAGGAAGAAAGGATATGTTGAGAATGGCATGAGTCTTTTGAAACTTTCCAGTGACACACTCCTCCAACAAGGACCAAGTATTCAAACATACAAGCCTATGGAAGCCATTTTCATTCAAACCATCAATCCCTATGGGAATAATTCTTTTTTAAAAGATTTATTTTGCCAGATGGTGGTGGCAGTTATTTTTATTTATTTTTAATTTTGTGTACATGTTGGGGGTGGGCATGTACACATGAGTGCATGTACCCACAGAAGCCAGAAGCATCAGATCCCCCTGGAGCTGGACTTAAAGGCAGTTGTCAGCCATTCAGTGTGGGTTCTGGGAACTGAACTCTGATCTTCTACAAGAGCATTATGCATTCTTAACCACTGAGCCATCTCTCTAGCCTCCTAAGACAGTTTTTGTTGTTGTCATTTTGTTTTGATAAAATTTACAAAGACTAGATTAATAGTGTTAAAAACTTTTATTGTTGTAAACAGAGAATGCAGCATTAATTTTATCTCAGGGAATTGAATTTTTTGCCTTGAAATTTTTTTTTTTTTTTTTTTTTGGTTTTTTTGGTTTTTTCGAGACAGGGTTTCTCTGTGTAGCTTTGCACCTCTTCTGGAACTCACTTGGTAGCCCAGGCTGGCCTTGAACTCACAGAGATCCACCTGGCTCTGCCTCCCAAGTGCTGAGATTAAAGGCGTGCGCTACCACCGCCCGGCATGAAAATTTTTAATAACTTCATTCTTAACGTAGTTGTAGCCATGTCCAAATTCTTTAAGTTTAGTTCTCACAGTCATTCTACAACATACTTTAATCTTCTTTGTTCTTGTCTGTTTTCATTTTAGAACAGTCTTTACCTTACCATTCAAAATCCTTTTGTATCCAAAGGCAGTGCTTCTCTTTAGTCTTCTTTTACCAAAAATACATTTCACACCTATAACCTTTATATCTCTTTTTCTTCATTTGATGATTCTTTAATGTCTTATTATAACTATTGTTATAATTACAAATTTAGAAAACACTCCTTTCAATAAGATAATTATATTTCAAATTAAAACTAGAAGCTTTATCTAAAACACATCTTAACTATCTAACAGTTACAGATACAAATAAAACATATTAATAGTCTTGAGTTGGGGGAGTTACTTGATTGCTTGCTTTAATACAGGATCTCACTATGTATCCATGGCTGACCTGGAATTGGCTATGTAGACTTAGTGATCTGTCTCTGCCTCTTGAATGCCGGGATTAAAGATGTGCACCAAAACACCCAGTGTGTGTGTGTGTGTGTGTGTGTGTGTGTGTGTGTGTGTGTGTGTGTAATCCTCTGGTGTGGGGAGGTGTGGGGGCACAGAGGCCAGAGATATCAGATCCCCTGGAACTGAAGTTACAGTTGAGTCCTCTGGAAGAGCAGTAAGTGCTCTGAATTGCTGAGCCATCTCTCCAGCCTCGATAGCCTTTAAGGTTTTAATTTCATTTATTTATTTTTATGTGTATGGGTGTGTAGTGGGTAGCCATTCCAGCTTGGATCTGGAAGTTCCAGCCCCCATTGAGACTCTGGCAACTGTCACACCTACGAGGCGGGGCCAGGGGAGGTGCCTGGAGACCCAAGAGCTGGATGGGCCAGTGCTCTCTCTGTGCGCTCTCTCAGTGCCGGGACACTGAATGGTGGAGGTGGACCTGACCGAGCAGAGCTCCAGAGAACGCCACTGGACTGCGATACACCTTTCCCAGACCCTGCGACCTATCTATCAGTTAATTTGTGAGTTACGCCATTAAATAAATATCCTTTTAACTACGTGGAGTGGCCAAAATAATTTCACCAATATGGGTGTTTTGCCTGTATGTCTGTATAAGTCATGTGTACAGTGCCCTTGGAGCCCATCAGATTCCATAGGACTGGAGTTACAACCAGTTATGAGCAGTCATGTTGGTGCAGAAAATTGAACCTAGGTTCTCTGGAAGCAGCCAGTTATTTTTAAGGGCAAAGACATCTCTCCAGAACTGTCTTGTGTTTTCTTAATATATTTTAATTAATTAATTATTTATTAAATATTTAAATAATTTTTTTTTTTTTTGGTTTTTCGAGACAGGGTTTCTCTGTGTAGCTTTGCGCCTTTCCTGGAGCTCACTTGGTAGCCCAGGCTGGCCTCGAACTCACAGAGATCCGCCTGGCTCTGCCTCCCGAGTGCTGGGATTAAAGGCGTGCGCCACCACCGCCCGGCTTAAATAATATTTTAAATATAACATAATAACAGGCAATTTAAAATGGCTTTTATTAAAGAAAAAAAGCATTCACTTCTCACTAGGGTTTGTGAAGCATCAAAAAAGCAGAATAAAGTTTTGTCATTTCTGACTTTACTCCTTTTGAATCAACTATATATCTAGTAGCTGTGTTAATCATTTAATAAGTATTTTACTGAAACTATCCTATCTTCCTTTTTGTTTTTTTTTAGGACAGAGTCTCTCTGTGTAGCCCTGACTATCCTGGAACTCACTATGTAGACCAGGCTAGCCTCAAACTCACAGAGATCTGCCTGCCTCTGCCTCCCAAGTGCTGTGATTAAAAGTGTGTATCCAACACACCCTGCCCAAAGTAGGTGAGTTTATTTTTTCCATTTTATTTTTTTTTTCAAGAGGATGGTTTTTCTGTCCTTATGAAACTAACTCTTTTTTGTTTGTTTGTTTGTTTGTTTGGTTGGTTGGTTGGTAGTTTTGTTTTGTTTTGTTTTTTGAGACAGGGTGTGGTAGTTTGAATGTAATTGGTCCCCATAAAATCATAGGGAGGGGCTATTAAGAGGTGTGACTTTGTTGGAGTAAGTATGGCCTTAGTGGAGGAAGTGTGTCACTTTGGGAGTGGGCTTTGAGGTTTCCTATGCTCAGGATACTGCTCTGTATCTCAGTTGACTTCCTGTTGCCTTCAAGATGTAGGATTCTCAGCTACTCCTCCAGCACCATATCTGCCTGCATGCCGCCATGCACCCTGCTATTATGATAATGGACTGAACCTCTGAAACTGTAAGCAAGCACCCCAATTAAATGTTCTCCTTATAAGAGTTGCCATGGTCATGGTGTCTCTTCACAACAATAAAAACCCTAACTAAGACAGAAGTTGGTACCAGGGAGTACGGTATTTCTGTGATAGGCCTGACTACGTGTTTAGAGGAATTTGGACTTTGGTACTTTGGGTTATGAGAGCAGTGGAATGCTTTAAGCAGTACTTAATGGGCCACACTAGTAGAAGCATAGGAACAGAGGTGCAAAGAGTTATTTGAACTGTTAGGGGGTCACTCAAGATGTTTCAGAGAATTTTAGTATGTTGCCTAGAAATTGTTCTTAGGATATTTTGGTGAAGAATGTGGCTTCTTTTCACCCTTGTCCAAAGAGTCTGCCTGAGGCTAAAGTGAAGAGTTTTGGATTAATTCTGTTGTCAGAGTAAATCTGAAAACAATGTAGTATAGATTTTGTCATGTGGTTATTAGTGGTCACTCTAATGAAGATTTACAACAAAAAGGAGCAAGCTGAGCAGGGTAAATTGAAAAATGTAATTTTTGAGGAGAAAAAGAGCACCAGGAAGTGGAATTGAACTGAGTCCGGTGTTCAAGAAGATAAATGGATTAAGAAATTGAGTAAAGGGAGTGGTGACCTCAAGGCAAGATCCCACCCAGCTAAGTTTCCAACTTGTGAAAAGGAACTAAAGAAAAGGTTAGAGCCAGGTGTGGTGGTGCACGCCTTTGATCCCAGTACTGGGAAGGCAGAGGCTGGCAGATCTCTGAGTTTGAGGGTAAACTGGTCTAGAGATCCAGTTTCAGGACAGCCAAGCTTAGGCAGTGAAGGACAGAAAGCTGGTGAAGATGTAACTGAATGAGAGGGCCATGTTCCAGCCCCAGTGCGCAGTAGAATTTGGCAGCTTCAGCCATGCATTTCTGGCTTTAGAGTTAAGAGTAGAAGAAATGGGTTATGTAATTTGCCTCTGTGCCTAAAGAAAGCTGCTGAGGCCAGGCATGTGTCAGGGGGTGTCCCTGAATGGAAGCCTAGAGAGGCCATTTCATGAAGCTGTGAAGTTGAAACCTGGATTACCTTGGAGAACTGAAAATGTTAGAGATCCCAGAGTCATGGGATAGCTGCTGAAGAAAGTTGCTAATAGGAAGTGGAACCAGCCCAAGAGAAAAAAAGTGTATTGCAGTCAGCAAAGCTAAACAGAATTGGAAATCTGAAGAGTGTTTTGACATCAGACATGGAGATGCAGAGTCTGGAGTTTGCCCAGATGGTTTTCAGCTTTGCTTTGATCCAGTATTTCCTCTCTATGCTCCCTTTTCTGCATTTTGAAATGGTAATGTATATGCTGTGCCATTATATGTTGGAAGTATGTGATCTACTTTTTTATTTTGATTTTTACAGGTGATTACAATTAAGAGATTGCATGAATCTCAGAAGAGACTTTGAACTTTGGACTTTAAAACCTTGTTGAGACTGTGAAAGACTATGGAGACTTTTGAAATTGGACTAAATGCATTTTGCATTATAATATTGTTACAAGCTTATGGGGGCCAGGGAGTGGAATGTGGTAGCTTGAATGTAATCAGGGCTGTAATCTCATAGGGAGTGGCTATTAAGAGGTGTGACTTTGTTGGAGTGAGTATGGCCTTGTTGGAGGAAGTGCGTCACTGTGAGAGCAGGCTTTGAGGCTTCCTATGCTCAGGATACTGCCCAGTGTCTCAGTTGACTTCCTGTTGCCTTCAAGATGTAGGACTCTCAGCTACACCTCCAGCACCATATCTGCCAGCATGCCACCATGCTCCCCGGCATTATGATAGTGGACTGAACCTTTGAAACTGTAACTGAGCCCCCTCTAATTAAATGTTTTCCTTATAAGAGTTGCCATGGTCATGGTGTCTCTTCACAGCAATAAAAGCCCTAAGACACAGGGTTTCTCTGTGTAGCCTTAGTTGTCCTGGAACTTGCTCTGTAGACTAGGCTGACCTCAAACTCTCAAATATCCACCTGCCTCTGCCTCCCAAGGGCTGGGATTAAAGGCCTGCACAACCACCTGATTAATGAAGCCAACTCTTTACATGGGCTTTGATGGAGGTCATTGACCAGCGGTATAAATCATGGTGGGGCATCCCAGCTTCAAGAGATCAATTCATGATCACCTTGCTGTGAAAGGTACAGCTCATGAAATCTCACACATTAAAATGCAACAATGAAGTTTGTTATAGATCTTTGGAAGCAAAGCACATATATGTCAAAGAAAAATAATATTTGCTTTGGAAATGTCCCTGAAGGCAGCAGCTTCTAATATGCCCTGAATGTTGAACTTCTTTTTAATATTTATTTACTTTTATTTTGTGTATATGAGTGTTTTGCCTGAATGTATGTAACATGCAAACTATACTTAGAAGGATAGACAGATGTGTACCTGGTGCCTAGGGAGACCAGGAAAAAATATCAGATCCCCTTGAACTGGAGTTACCGGTGGTTGTGTGAGTTGCCATTTTTGGTGCTGGAAACAAACATGGGCCCTCTACAAAAGCAATAAGTGCCCTTAACCACTGGAGCCACCTATCTATCCCTCAATGATGAACTTCTTAATGACTTTGTCCTTGGCACATACCAGGCACAGTTGATATGATGACTAGTTTCCCTGGCTGCAGCCCTTTTGGGCAACACTATTGTCGTTTTTTCTTCCTCCTCATCCTTCCCTTTTCTCCTTCTCTGTCTTCTCCTCCTCCTCTCCTCTTCCTTCTTCTTTAGCAAACTTGTTTCTTCTTCTTCTCCTCCTCCTTCTCCTCCTCTACCACCTCCTCCTCCTCTCCTTCTCCTTTCCCTCCTCCTCTTCCTCTTCCTCCTTGTCTTCTCCTCCTTTTTCTTCTTCTTTGGTCATCTTGGAGCCAGAACCCTAAAAGCCATAAAGGTAAATATTAATACCCAAGATTTTGTAGTTCTGGTTTAGATTTATTATTCATCAGTTGAACTTAGACAGGCAATTTAATTATTTTTTCCAAAAGCATGAAAAAATTACTAATCCCAAATCTGTATTTTTTTTGTATTTTTAATGTTATGACTCTTCTTAGAACAAGGTAGAAAATTAACATCTTAAAGACAGCATAACTTAATTCTTACATGTTAAAGACAGAGAGGCTAATATGATTGTTGATAAGGCTTAAGACTCATAGACACCCAGTAAAAGCATGAAGTAAAAATGTGAAGCTAGTCATATATACTTAGGTAATATCTAATTCCTATTTGAAGCTAGATAGCAGAGTAGGAAGCTGCCTTTACTGATGATAAGATGGAAATATCTTCCTCAATGTGACTTTAGGCCAAAGCTTTTTACTCTTTTAGTTTATAGTAAAGCTAAATTATATTTCCTATGCTTGCTGTGTATCTAAAGGAAAGAAAAAGGGAAGGAAATAAAAGACTGTAGATTCCTGAGTAACACAACATCTACCCACCTAATGCAATCCTATCTAGTGTAAGGTTTAAAAACACAGACACATACAGCAGTTGTGTTTTTAACCTCTCATGAAATGAAATGCATTGAGTCTAAATTCACCTATTTTGACCTTAAAAGTCACAGAAGTCGGCCTGGCAGTGGTGGTATATGCCTTTAATCCCAGCACTGGGGAAGCAAAGACAGGCAGATCTCTGAGTTCAAGGCCAGACTGGTCTACAGAGCCAGTTTCAGGACAGCCAGAGCTACACAGAGAGACCCTGTCTTGGAAAGAAAAAGTTATAGAAGTCATAGAAAAAAAGTTTTTCTCAGAGCATTGTAGAGGAAGAAACCGGCAGAGTTCCCCTTTTTTCTATGCTATTAGCTTCTAAATGCAAAGAAGTAGGATGTGATTACATACAATGTTGTGGAATATTCCTTTACACTGTGTGAAGATATGTCACTGTGATTGGTTTAATGAAAAGCTGAACAGCCAATAGCTAGGCAAGATACTCAGGACAGAGAGGATGCTGGGAAGAAGAAAGGAGACACCATGAGATGCAGAGCTATCAGGGTGGGCACTATGGAGATGAAGTATTAGAACCACGAGGCAGAAAGTAAATTAATAATGGGTTAATTTAAGTTATAAGAGCTAGTTAGAAATAAGCCAAAGCTATCAGCCCAGCTTTCATAATTAATAAGTCTCTGTGTGGTTATTTGGGAGTTGGCAAGTGGGACAGAAAAATCCGCTTACAAGACCCTGTCTCAAAAACAAAACAAAATAATAATAATCAGAATAATATGATATGATATGATGAAAGCAGAGAAGACAGGCAGGAAAGAAAGGGAATAAGCGCATGCATGGTTCATGGTCCCAAGAGACATCACAGCTCCAAAATATTGGATACTGAATAAAAAGACCTTCGTGTTTACTCCTCGTTCATCCACTGGTTCCCACAAGCTGAAAAAATCTCTACCTTTTATCATTTTCCTAAGGAACAGACTTATGTGCCTTGACAGGAGAGGAAGTAAAAAAATTTTGCTTAATTTTCATTAAGATTGTTGGCAAAGTCAGGATTGATATAACGTACCATACTTAGATGTCATGAGCATTGACAAGACTGGAGAGAACTTCTGTCGGATCTATGACACCAAGGGGCACTTTGCTGTTCATCATATTATACTTGAGCAGGCAAAGTGCAAGTTTTTCAAAGTAAGAAAGATCTTTGTGGGCACAAAAATAATTCCATATCTGGTGACCCATGATATTCAAACCATTTGCTACCTTGACCACCTTATCAAGTTGAATGATACCATTCAGTCTGATTTGGAGACAAGCAAGATAACTGACTTCATCAAAATTGACACTACTAACCTGTGTGTGGTGACTGTGAATGCTAACTTGGGAAGAATTGGTGTTATTATCAACAGAGAGGAAGATCCAGGACCTTTTGATATGGTTCACATTGAGAGATGACAATGGTAACAGCTTTGTCATTAGACTCTCCAGCATTTTTGTTACTAGTAAAGGTAACAACTGTAGTGTTTGTTTGTTTGTTTTGGTTTTGGTTTTTTTTGGGTGGTGTTTTTTTGTTTTGGTTTGTTTTGGTTTGTTTGTTTTTGTTTTTGTTTTTGTTTTTGTTTTGTTTTTTTTTTGTTTTTTTGGTTTCTCTGTATAGCTTTGGAGCCTGTCCTGGAACTCACTTTGTAGACTAGGCTGGCCTCGAACTCACAGAGATCTACCTGCCTCTGCCTCCCAGAGTGCTGGGATTAAGAGCGTGAGCCACCACCGTCCGACTTGTAGGTTTTTTTTTTTTTTTTAAATAACTCTTTTGGCTCTTTACTCTTTGTGGGGCCCACCACCCAGGTCCTAAATAAATCACATGGAGGATTATTCTTTTTTATGAATACCCGGCCTTAGCTTAGCTGTTTCTAGCCAGCTTTTCTAAACTTAAATTATCCCGTCTATCTTTTGCCTCTGGGTTGTTGTTTTTTTTGTTTGTTTGTTTGTTTGTTTGTTTTTTGTTTGTTTTTTTTTTTTTTTTTTTTTTTTTTGGTTTTTTCGAGACAGGGTTTCTCTGTGTAGCTTTGCGCCTTTCCTGGAACTCACTTTGGAGACCAGGCTGGCCTCGAACTCACAGAGATCCGCCTGGCTCTGCCTCCGGAGTGCTGGGATTAAAGGCGTGCGCCACCACCGCCCGGCCTTGCCTCTGGGTTTTTATCTTTCTCTATTTCTGTATACCTTTCTTTACTTCTTACTCTGTGGCTTGCTGTGTAGCTGGGTGGCTGGTCTCCAATGTCCTTCTCTCCTTCTTTTTCTTACCCCTTGATCTCTCCTCCCAGATTTCTCCTCCTATTTATCTTCTCTGCCTGCCAGCCTTTCTCATGCCTTGCTATTGGTCATTCAGATTTTTATTAGACCAATCAGGTGTTTTAGACAGGCAAAGTAACACAGCTTCACAGAGTTAAACAAATGCAACTGTGGTGATATATTGTGTACCCTAATAAACTTGCCTGAACTCACTCTTTTTAGACTAAGGATTTCATAGAGGTAAGAACAAGTGGCTGGCTGTTCTGCTTCTCTGATCTTTCAGCTTTCACCCTGATATCTGGCTCTGGTTTTTTATTCAAAGACCATGTAAAATGCAAACAACATCTGGCATCCAATGTGTGGGGCACTAATTCACAAAAAAGTCACTTGTCTGTGGCCTTGTAGGTCCCGGACCTACAGCTGGAGTCTCCACCCCATGTGGGCCAGAGTCCCTAACTTGCTAGCTAAGTTTTTGTTGTAGCCTCTCTGCAACAAACTCCATTAGTTTTTTTGGGCTCCAAAAGCCATAGGAGTTAGCTGCTTTCTTGAATTCCCTTGTGCAGATGACTGGCTCTTTGGCTTCTCTCCTGGTGGGTTGTGGGTTCTGCCTGGATCCCCCTCTTGGGCTGCTACCATACTAGATAGCTGCCTTGAAACCCACTCAGGCTTCTACTATTCTATGCAGAAGCAGTCAGCCTCACATCTGAATTGTCATTGTCAGCAGATTTGGTGAAACAGTTGGAAATTCTTAAAGGGAGAAATTAGTTAAAAAAGAATCCCCATGCTGCGCCCCCCCCCCATTGAAAAATGGGAAACATTCTACAATGGAGGGAATTTGGTCTTTGATAATACATTTGACAGTCTGGAAATGGAACAACTAAATGAGAAGATGATTAATGTAGATGGAATTTATGTAATGTTAATTATAAATATTAGTTTGATTCTTTCTGTTTTATCATTTTAAAAAGTTGGTTAATGTGAGTGCCAAGATAAAAATTTTAGAAAAACTTGTTAAAACAGATCATAGAGAAATTCAGACCCAGACAGAGGAATTTAAAGGTGAACCAATCTCAGCATTGCATTAGACAGTTTCAGAAAGACAGCCTAAGGTTTCAAACAGCCAACCTTAATCTATCTAGTAACCTTACAGAAACTGCCAAATGCTTGAGGCTGTGTAAGAGCTGACTGGACTCCTGTGAAAATGTTAGATTTGACGAGATTCAAAGAAGCTATAGTATCATATGGTATGCATTCCCTGTTTGTAAAGCAGATGTTAAACTCATGGTCAACTTGTAATAGAATTATCCCTCAAGACTGGAGAGCTTTGTTTACAGCTGTCTTAGAAGCTGGTCCCCAGTTACAATGGAGGATCTGGTGGAAGGATGAGGCTAAGACCATTGAACAACAATGAAGTAGGGCTAGAGGTATGGAAATCTCCCAAGATCAACTTCTTGGAGAGGGTATTATGCTAATGTAGAAAGGCAATCTCTATATGATGACCACGCCATGGCTTTATGCTGAATGTCAGCCTTGAATGCTTGGAAAAGAATTGAAGAAGTAGGAAGGAAAATCGAGTCATTTACAAATGTTATACAGGGCCCAAAAGAAACCTTCACTGATTTCTTACAAAGGCTGTCTTCAGCATTAAATAGAATGATACCACATTCAGAAGCCAGACAGACAATAATTGAATCTCTGGCTTTTGAAAATGCTAATGCACAATGCAAAGGGGTAATTATGGCTTGCAGCAATATACAAACCACGACTTATCAGGACAGATCAGTCACTGATAGTCTGGCACATTCACTAACAATACTTTAAGTTGAATCTCAGCATGAGCTTCCAAAATGATAGTGGTGAGGAGACAAGTGACATAACTCTATATTGTCTATATTGCCTCAGCTTTAGCAGCCTGAGGAGTTTCCTAGACTTAGGGATCTTAACTAAGATCAAACCAGAAGCACTGGCTTTGACACTGAAAAGACTTTTAGGACTAATCAGTATAATAAAGATATTTAAACATAAGCATAAGCAGGAGGGTTAAGAGAAAAAAAAGCTGCTCAAAGAGAAAATAGAGGGGCTGAGGAGATGGTTCAGGACTTAAGAGCATTTGCTGCTTTTGCAGAGGACCAGGTCCCAGCACACATGGCAAGCAGCTTCAGCTTGCCTGCGCCTTCAGCTCCAGGGATTCCAACACCCTCTTCTGGCATCCAGGGTTACCCAAATACATGTGGCATACAGAGAGAGACAGAGACAGAAAGAGCAACAGACAGACACAAAGAGATACAGAGACAGAGCAGGTAAGGAAGTATAATTTTTTAAAACTAAATAGAATATACTTCAGAGCAAGTTCCAGGATAGCCAAGGCTACACAGGGAAACCCTATCTTGAAAAACCAAAAAAGAAAAAAAAAGAATATATTTTAAAATTTAAGAAGAGGGACAGAGAGAGAAAATATTTCTAAGAGTCAGTATGAGCTTCCAAAAGGAAAGTGGCTTTTACAAATGTGACTTTTTTAAGTTTGAGTGTTTTGCCTACATGTATGTCTGTGTGTACCCTGTGTGCCTGGTGCCCACAGAGGCCAGATGAGGGCATTGGATTCCGTTGAACTGGAGTTGCAGACACTTTGAGCTGACATGTGGATGCTGGGAACCAAACTTGAGTCTTCTGGAAAAGCAGCCAGTGCTCTAAACTACTGAACCATCTCTCCAACCCCACAGATGGGATATTTTTTAAAGATTTATTTGTTTGTTTATTATGTACACAGTGTTCTGCCTGAATGTATGTCTGCATGCCAGAAGAGAGCACCAGATCTCATTATAGATGGTTGTGAGCCACCATGTGGTTGCTGGGAATTGAACTCAGAACCTCTAAAAGAGCAGCAGGTGCTCTTAACCTCTGAGTCATCTCTCCAGCCCCCAAGTGAGATATTTTTAAGGTTTATTTTTAATTATGTGTATGTTTATATTTGTGTATAGGTATATATATGTGAGTACAGGTACTCTCAAAGTCAGAGGCATCAGATTTCCCTGGATTTCTGTAATTGGAGTTACAGGCAGTTGTAAATCACTCAACCTAGATGCTGGCAACCAAACTCAGTTCCTCATAAGAGAAGTTTATGCTCTTAAACTCTCAGCCATCTCTCCAATCCCCAGAATTTTTTTTATATTTTTTATTTTTTTAGACAGGGTCTTACTATGTAGCTGTCCTGGAACTCACTATGTAGACCAGACTGGCCTCAAACCCTGAGATCCACCTGCCTCTGCCTCCCAAGAGCTGGGATTAAAGGTGTTTGCCACCACCGCCCAGCTGGGAATTTTTAATATAACATGAGAATTCTTTTCTCTCTGCCCAAAATAATTTTTATTTTATTTTTTATTTTTTTTATTTAAATTTTGCCCTGTTAGAAAACAAAGGAGGAAGAGGCAAGGTCAGAGAAAGGTAGATGACAGAAAGGAATTGTCCTCAGAACTTATCTTTAGCTTTGACATCACAACTAAAATTATTTTAAAAGTAATTCTTTTTGTTTTTTTGAGACAAGGTCTCACTATGTAGCCTTGACTGGCCTAGAATTCCTATGTGGACCAAGCAGGCCTCAAACTCATACAGATCAGCCTGCCTTTGCCTTATAACATTTCCTTTTAACTTAGATTAGTTTTTAGAGGTCCTATTAATTTTTGTATATTGCCAATTTTGTAATTTATTTTTATTTAATGATTTTTAAATTCCAATTAAGCACACTGTGTAGTGGATAGCTGTTCTGTCCATGACCTTGTAACACTACCCCTAGACATGTAGCAGGTAACTGTCCTACCTACCTATGACCTTGAAGTACCTGCCCTTTAGGCTGCACTCTCCACTCACTTGTGGGCTGGATGGTGTGGACCATCTCATTGGCAGAACAGTGTTGGACTGTACTTCAGCTTTCCAGGACCCAAAGTAAATCTCTCATGCTGTAGTGAGTTTCTCTCCACCCCCATAAATTCCTTCACCCTTTAAGCAGACTCCATGGATTTCTCACATTATGTGGTGCCCAACGTGGGGCACAAACCCAGGACCCTGAGATTAAGAGTCTCATGCTCTACCCACTGACTGTCTAGGCTGCCAGCTGTCTCTGTCTTTTCCTGCAGTTTTTCAGAAATCGCTTGTTTGCACTTCCTGTTTTCTCAGGAATATTATTTTCCTTCTCAGGTCTTTGATGAGGTTGAAGACTAGATAGTGACACTTACAATCCTCTCATATATCTTAGCTAAGAACATTTCAGATAATAAAGTTATATTCTTTAAGATAGAACAGCTATTGGAAGAATCTCTGTAACATGCCATTTACCTATGTTCAGGACAATTCTGGATTTTAGCATGTGTCTCTTGTTTGATGCTGTTCTCGCTGGTTGTATTTCTATTTTTGTTTATGTTTATTACCTTTCCCCTCTCCTGGACAATACTTGAAAATCGTTCCTATTATATATAGTTTTGTATTTGGTTAGAACTTTCTTATTTAGACAAGAAGGATAGATGTAGTGGATAGCTGTTCTGTCTATGACCTTGTAACATGGCCCCTAGAGATGTAGCAGGTAATTGTCCTACCTACCTATGACCTTGAAGTATCTGCCCCTGGGGCATAGCTTGAGGCTATCCTTAAGACCTGAGCCACATGTAGGCTGCACTCTTCTCTCTCGTGGGCTGGATGGTGTGGACCATCTCAGCAGCAGAACAGCATTGGACTGTACCTCAGCTTTCCAGGACCCTACGATTTAAATTTCCAGCACTATAGTGAGTTTTCCCCCCAATATAATCCTTCACCCTTTAAGCAGACTCTGTGGATTTCTCGAATTAACACTGTCCATTTATGTTTTGTTTTGTTTTGTTGTTAGGACTTCTAGTTAAGTGCACAAAATAAATTAAAGTTAGTTAGTATAAAGTCAGGTTGTCTTCTCTGTTGTTGTTAAGACGGGGTTTTGATATGTATGTAGTCTTGACTGGGCTGGAACTTGCTATATAGATTAGGCTGGTCTCAAACTCACAGATATCTGCCTGCTTCTTCCTCTGCAGTGCTGAGACTAAAGGCATGTGCCACCACACTCAGATCACCCTCCTTCTCACTAATACTTGCAAGTTCAATTAGCATATGTTTTATCATCAAACATAAAACCAATTGGAGTACCAAATATGTTTTTCTTCAAACACTTCCTCCCTTCTTTACATTGATATGGAAAGAGTGTCCAAGGAAAAACAGACTGGATGCTAGCAAATTAATAGAGTTCTGAAAGCAAACCAGAAACTGAGTGGTTGAAAACCAAAATGCTTTCAAAGCAAACAAACACAATGGATAATGTAGACAGTGGTTCTCAACCTTCCTAATGCTATGACTTTTGAATACAGTTTCTCATGTTGTGGTGACACCCAACCATAAAATTATTTCATTGCTACTTCATAACGGTAATTTTGGTAGTTATGAATCATACTGTAAAGATCTGGTATGCATATGCAACCCCAAGAAAGGGCCGTTCAACTGCTGACCTAGAGTGACTGGCAATTACTAGGGGAAGGAGAGTCCTTTTCTTCAGGGATGCAGCCCCTGATAGTAGCCAGTAATAGCGCTATATCCACATCCACATGTGCAGCACTGAATGGACTCAGTGGGTTTAAAAAGAACTCAGGAGTTGTGGTGGCAGTGTGCACCTCTAATCCCAGCACTCAGGACCAAAATCTACCTAAAGAAATAATGTCAAATGGTTTGGACACAAAAATTTCCATGCTAGTTCCTGGCTCTAAGGCAGGTGACTCCTCCTATGAAAAGTGATTCACTCTTGGAGTCCCACACTTGGGTACTATAACTGTATATGCAAAAACACAGCTCTCACCTCAAATGGGATAAGAGAGAGTTTATCCTGGAGCCAAATATGAGTGACCATGGCTCAGGAATACAGATTTGTGCTACCCCAAATTCCATGTTCCAAACAATAACAGTTTTGTGAAATGTTATAGTAACAGAACAAAAAACCCATAAATCAAGGGACTTTTCAAATGAACTGGTAGAAACATCAGGAGGGCAGTTGCAGCAAAGTAGAGAAAGCTCAGGCTACAGACTTCAGATGCTATCTGATGGCAAGCTTAGCCTTTGGGTCAGTGGAATCTAGTAGTCTGCTAATACTGTCCAAAAGGTTTCACCTGTTAGTCACAATGATGTTAGGCTAGACACAGAGGTAATAAATAATGACTATTAAGAAGGCTAAAGATAGCCCATGAGAAATTGTAATTATGCTCTGTACCTGTAACACTTCAACCTCTCCACAAGCATTGAAGTTCTCATCAATTAATACACCTAACAGAAGGTTCACTGGAAGGTGCTATTCTTTTCAAGAACTTTGGTTCACAGAGTTTTCCAACCCCGTAAATGCAGAGGAGTTATAGTGCCTTCTTATAGAACAGTATTTTCTCCTGCTCCCTGTGTGACCCACCGACTGCAACCCTCACCTCCTACACAGGGAGACTGGCCAACTCTGCATATCATACCTTATGGCGCTCTTTCAGCCTCAGCAGACCAGGGTCCTATGAGCGAGGCCTGCAGAAAGGGTACACAGAGAACTCTGTCTTAAAGAATGGATCCATAGTAACAGTGTATTTCCAATTGAGTATTGTGTTTCCAGGAAGTCTGCTTGGAAGAGGTGGCCCACTGGTGAGCCTCTCCAATTCTGTTTCTTCCTAAGACCAGAATCTTCCTCCTCAAAAGCTCCATGTTGGTGCCAAAGTCCAGCACTAACCCCAAAGACCTGCACAGGAAAGATCAGGAAGAGCCTAGGAGTATTGGAATGCAAATGCTTGAGAGCTAGAAAATGGTTCTGTTGGGAGCTATTTGATAATAAAGTCTTTTAAAAGAGAGTAAAGTAGGGGCTGGGAAGATAGATTAGGAGCACTGACTGCTCTTCCAGAGGACCCAGGTTCAATTCCCACATGGCAGTTCACAGCTGTCTGTAACTCTAGTTCCAGGGGACCCAATACCCTCACCCAGACGTACATGCAGGCAAAACACCAGTGTATTGTAGTGGGTAGCCATTCCAGCTTGGATCTGGAAGTTCCAACCCCCATTGAGACTCTGGCAACTCTCCACGCCTACGAGGTGGGGCCAGGGGAGGCGCCTGGAGACCCAGAGCTGGATGGGGGAACGCTCTCTCTGTGCCGGGACCCTGAACGGTGGAGGTGGACCAAGCAGAGCTCCAGAGAACATCGCTAGACTGCGATACACCTTCCCCAGACCCTGCGACCTACCTATCCCTTAATTTGTGAGTTACGCCATTAAATAAATATCCTTTTAACTACATGGAGTGGCCATAATAATTTCACCAATAGTGTATATTTTTTAAAAAAGAGAGAAAGTAAAGTAATACCAAAAAAAAGCCACATAAGGATGGAAAATAGAACACAGGGAGTTTGAACCTTATTTGGTGCTTTGTTAATTTTGAATTTTTTGAATGCTAATGAACAGAAAATGACAGCTGCTGAGAAACACTGGATTGTGCAAGAACCTGCTGAATTAAACCAGCCCAGATACTTTAGGAATGCCTTAACTTTAAAATGGAAGTCAGGAAATGTATTGCTTTGGGAAAGAAGTTATGCTTTTGTTTCCACAGAAAACAAAAGGCTGTGGATTTGTTCTAGGTTAAAGAGGAACAGATTTGATAGAGGGAGACCCCCTGAAAATACAAACTACAGACATAAAGAAATAAATCTAGAAAAACTAATAGACAGGTAACATATTTTACCTGTTCAAACATAAACAAAAATCATCTTTGGCTGGCTTGTATACAACACACAGTCCATACTTGTGTTAATGATGATATGTATGTTACCTTTGAAAGTTTGTGTGTGTGTGTGTGTGTGTGTGTGTGTGTGTGTGTGTGTTTCAGAACAAGGGGACCAGACACCAATGAAAGGGGTAGCCCAGGTAATCTAGTCTCTCAGAATGCCTCTGCTGTAGTTTCCTCAGAGTTCTGCATACAGAACAGCTTCAAGGCTGCTGGCTGAGAGAGTCTAGCATCATAGATTATTCTAGCCAAGACTGCAGATAAGCCCTGCACTTTCCCATTTCACAGAGACTGGACAACAAATGCTATGGCTAGTCTTCCCAGGACTTGACCATTATCTCAATTTTCTCAGGTTCCCTAAAGATGCTGTCACCCACAGACAATAGGAAGCAGTCTAGAGAATACAATGCCCACATTCCCAAGAGGTGGGGTGGGTAGCTTTTGGTCATTTGGTGGGTTGTGGATGTTTGTCATCATTTAGGGGGATTGGTTACAAGTTGTTATTGGTTATGGTCAGGAAAAAAGCTGAACAAAGATTAGATTCAGGGATCTCTTTCTGAAGGGCAAAAAGGGGGATATAGTATAGAAATGATGGGATAAAAGGGTGGATTGTTGGGGGCTGGTGAGATGGCTCAGCAGTTAAGAGCACTGACTGCTCTTCCAGAGGTCCTGAGTCAATTCCCAGCAACCACATAGTGGTGCATAACCATCTATAATGGGATCTGATGCCCTCTTCTGGAACAAAGGGGTACATGCAGATAGAGTACATATATCCTTTTTTTAAAAAGGGTGGATTGTTGAGTCTACTTTTAAACAACCACTAGTCTCAAATATTTTACATTGGTATGGATTTTTGTATATTTATGTTTCTATTTTTGTTTAACATATTGTACCTATGCAAATCATTTAAAAATGTAATATAAAGTTTTAGTACTTAAAAGCTGTTTAGGAGCTTGGCGGTGGTGCCACACACCTTTAATCCCAACACTCAGGAAGCAGAAGCAGGCAGATCTCTGTGAGTTCAAGGCCAGCCTGGTCTACAGAACTAGTTACAGGGCCCCTAAGGCTGTTATACAGAGAAATGCTGTCTCAAAAACAAAACAAAACAAAACAAAAAGCTATTTAGGACAAAAAGAAATACAGGTTAATAGTCATCTACAACAATCAAACTTATAGACATGTTAAGTATATTTTCAAGGTCAAACAGATATAAAATACCTATATTTTAGATAGATAGGTGATCTTCAAATACTTCAAAGACCTATAGAATATGACATTTAAAATGTTTTAGTTGAAAGGCCCAGAGAAAATCTGAACTATCCAGCTTCTTCTGTCACTTGACCCTTGCCCTATATTCTCAGTCACAGGAAGAACAGTTGGTTAAAAATTAAGACAAGACCCAAGCTATGTTGTATTAAGATAACCACAGTATTGCTTCTACAAACAACAAACCCCCTGTTTGTAGAAAGTTGTTTAGATGTTAAGCTTGTACAAACACCTTGTTATCACAAATTATACTACTAATTGTAAAATGTTATCACAAGTTGTAAATTTCCAGAATATACAATCAAATTGCAAACATTCTTTTTCTTATGTCAACCCTGGCCCCCTGACTTGTGGCTTTTGCTTTAAAAAGGACCCTGTGTTTGGGGTCACAGTCAGAGCCTGACCTGCCTCTGACGCTAACTAGTTAGAAGTTCTGATACCTCATGATGATGAAATAATTTGCTTCTGATTATCTGACTCCGGTGGTCTGATCCCCATTATTTGTGATACCCCAAGACTCAACATAATAACATAAGGCTTTTTATAACAATGAGACACATCTGCTCCTGGCAGCACCAATCTACTTCAGAGAAGAGGATCAGCATCAAAGAACCTTCATATGGAGTTTGCTTTCTTTGGGGCAAAAGTTAGCCACTGGGCAAGAAACTGCCCTTGCCACGACTGCTGACAGATGCTGTCCAAATTGGACAAGCAGGACACAAAAGAAGACAACTGCCAAACATTGCCAAGACTAGATAGGACAGTCCTTCAAAATTCCTGCTTCACAGAAAAGTCTGTCAGATATTTTAGGCCCATAGGCCGAAGATGAATGCCCCAATGTTACAGAAGAACCTTGGGTGACTATCCAGGCAGCCAGATGTCTCTGTCCTCTCTTAGTTTTGGACATTGCTTGCTCTGCACTTCTTTTTTACTCAGGTAATATTATATCCTTCTGGAATCTTTGATAGAATTGAAGACTAGATAGTTATAGTTTTCCTTAGTTGTGATAGAAGGTAACTTAGGCACAAAACTTTGGACTCACCAAGATAGGATTAATAATGGACTGTTTCTCTGAATTTGCCAAATGAAAATAGACTGAACATTGTAAATGTAATTCTTACTTAATAATTGTCTGCATATGTGGGAATTACATTTCTTTAAGGTGAAGAGTATTTCATTTTATATATGTACATTAATTTTTCAATATCCATTCATCTGTTGATGCACAATTAGTTTGATTCCGATTCTTTTGTTTGTTTGTGACAAGATTTCCCCATGTAATGGTCCTGGAACTCACTTTGTAGACAAGGCTGGCCTCCATCTCACTGAGATCTGCCTGCCTCTGCCTCCCATGTGCTGGGATTAAAGACGTGTGCCACTACCACCCAGCCCAATTCTTTAATATAGTCAATAAAGCAACAATAAACATGGAAGTGCCAATATCTCTATGGCAGGGTATGGAGTTTTCTGCCCAGAGGTGAAATAGCTTAGTCATACAGTAGTTCTAATTTCAGTTTTTTAAGAAATCTCCAAACTGATTTCCACAATGTCTGCATTAACTTGCCTCTCACCAACACTGAATGAGTCCCTTTCTCTCCACATCCCCTCCAATATTTGTTGTCAGATAGCCATTCTGACTGGGGTGAAGTGGTATCTCAAAGCAGCTTTAATTTGCATTTCAATGATTACTAAGAATATTAAACACTTTCTAAATAGTTATTAAACATTTGTGTTTCTTTAAAAAAAAAACTGTCTATTCAGTTCATTTGCCTTTGTTGATTGATAATTTTGTTTCTTTAGTGTTTAATTTCTGCCCTTTGTTTGTTTGTTTTTGTTTTTTGACAGGGTTTTGTGTAGCCCTGGCTGTCCTAGAACTCTCTCTGTAGACCAGACTGGCCTTGAACTCAGAGACCAGCCTGACTCTGACGGGATTAAAGACATGAGCCACCACAGCCCAACTGTAATTGTTTATAAATTCTGGATATCAACCACTTGATTTTCTTCCACTCTGTGGGCTGTTTGCTTTGTATATAACAAACAGTATCAAACAAGAACTGTGAATATATGTTGTTCCCATTGATTAATAAATAAACTGCTTTGGCCTATGGCAAGGCAGCTTAGAGGCAGGCAGGAAATCCAAGGAGAGAGACAGGAAAGAGAACAGTGGAGTCTGGGGAGACGCCAGCTGCTACCAAAGGAGAAGTAACATGACGGCAGACTGGTAAAGCCACGAGATACATGGCAAAACATACAGATTAATAGAAATTGGTTAATTTAAGATATAAGAGCTAGCTAGCGAGAGGCCTTCCATAGGCCATACAGTTTGTAAATAATATTAAGCCTCTGAATGATTATTTTATAAGCGGCTGCAGGACCTCGAGGCTGGCAGACAGGAGAAAAACTTTCAGCTACACTCAAGTGGTCCATGGGAGAGGACCTGGGACAGGACACAACACACACACATGGCCCTAATCCCTGTACCTTAATACTTGTGTAGTAGTGCATTATACTGCAGATTGGGAGGGTGGGGCTCCAGGTTGCTAAGCAACATAATCAACAAGCCCAGAGATTCAAAACTGAAGCGTGTTTTCCCACAGAAAAGGCAGAAAGTATGAGGGTGTGAGGACTTTGGGTGGGGAGGCCTGGATGCTGAGCTGGTAGGTGGGCAATGGGTTAGACAAATTTAGAGGAGAGCACTCAACCAGGTCTCTTCCTTCACCCACAGGAAGTCAGGAGCTGCGGCTAGGTTGGCAATGGTTGCTAGGGTTGGCTTCCTTTCTCACTCTGAGCCATTATTCCTTTGTCCGGCTTCCCTGGGTTCTGTTCCCCACATCTCTACCCTGGAGATAGGTCAGAACAGAGGCTGAGCTTCCCAGTGTACATATGTGCATCCTTACACAGATACAAACACACATACACCTGCAATACTACACATTCACATACACATGCAGATACGTGAAGACACACTAACAGGGTGGGGTCCTCTGCCCTTTATAAAGGAGTCATGCCCTTAACCTTACCCCAACCAAAGACTAGGGATCGAGGCACAGAACCAGACCAATCTATGGAGCTCCAGAGTCAGGGGACGCCGAATGACCCATGACCATAGTGATGTGGGCTGTGGAGCACCAGCGGCATGCAGGACAGTCCATCTTGTGTTATACCCCTAAATTGGGTATACTCCTAAAACTGGAGAGAATTAGAAAGTCATACCCTGCTGCAGATATGCACAGGGTCAGCTACCAGTTGGGATCTGAGTTAAGTGGCTACAAGAAGTTTCACAGAAACACAGCTAGAGCCACAGTGTTCCCCTAAGTAGCTGGATGTCCCCTTTCTTCCACAGACTGGAGCATGCCATCCCCGGGAGTAAAGGGTGCACGGGAGCGGGCCAAAAAGAGTGAACCAGGAGCTGGAGCTGGCAAGAAAGGCATGAAGGGCCCGTGGACTACAGAGCCTCCGAAGCCAGGCTGGGCTTTGACTCAGGAGAGGCTGACGGCCATGCTCCCCAAACAACGCCACCGCTACCTGCTCTTTGGAGACCTGCTCGACGACGCAGGCGCGGCCGCCTCCATCTTTCCACGCGAGTCAGTGGAGATACCCTACTGCATGCCCGACCCACGCATGTGGACGCAGGCATTTGAACCACCAGCTGAGCGTCAGAATAGGCTTCTGGGCGTTCTCAAGGCCGCAGAAGCCCGCGGCCGAGTGCGGGCGCTGAGGTTGCGCTACACCCGAATGAGGGTATGCAAAGGGCCTACTGGAAGCGCCCCTCCCCCGAAAGAGGGCCCACCCTGCTGGAGGGAGGAGGCAGATAGAGGGTTGCCTCTGGACAGCTCGCCAGGGTTGCTCAGTAAGCTCGGTTCCCAGGCAGAGGAAATCGCTCTCCTGATCCAGAAGCAGGGCTCCGCACGCGCCGCCATCCGGCTAGAACTGTTCCTACCACCCCAACTGAAGCCCACGAAGATCCCCGATCCTCTGGGCCGTCAAGAGGTGCGGGCAAAACCGAAGACGGGTGGGAGTGGATAGGAGGGCCCCGTGCCTCATCACACACTGACCCTAACCCCTTTCTCACCAGCGGAGGCGTGTTGAGACAATCCTGGAAGAGGCTGTAGATGGCAGCATCTTCCCACGATGACTACGACCTTGGTCTACAGAGACCCTGGATTAGAGCGGCTCCCCACCCTCTCACATAAAGTTCTCTTCAGAGGGTGTTCGGGTCTTTTCCCTCTTTTGCTCCTGGGTTCCCAATGGGAAGGGCAAGCATGGATGCTGCCTCTCCCACAGCCACAGTCACAGACTTCAGGGTACAAGAGATGGGCTCTCCAAAGTAAGATGTCGGTGGGTGAATGTTAAAGTAACAGCACGGGACACTCCTATGTCCCAACCACCTGTCCCCATCAGGCAATGGGTGCTGTTCAGGGCCATAGAGGTGAGTGGGAGGGGGGGCGGTACTAATGTGGAAAAGGATAGGGATGAGCCTGCCTGGACACTCCCAGAAATCAGGGATGTCTCCAAAGTTAGGGTCATTCCATCTGAGGACTGGGGTGGCATCCTAGGAGGGGGAATGATTGCAAAGCCAAAGCTGGCCTTTGGAGAGTCCAGTCATGCCCAGAGGATCAACAGGTTGTGAATGGGGTCCTCCTCTCCAAGGTCCCTGGATGGTGGGACAAGACTCACCCAGAGCCTCCCTTTCATCAGAAACAGTCTCCTGTGCCCACTCATCCACCAAACACGGAGCACAAGAAGGAAGCCACCCATCCTGTTCTGACCACTAGATTCTGAAAAGCCCCTTGTTTCTGGGCAGCTCATCTTCCTCTTCTCCATAGCATGGGCTCTTTGCAGAACCTGTGGTCTTTTGGGCCCTTGATCCCTTGGCCTTGTCCTCCTTCCCAGCCCCTACCCAGCAGGTTGCACAGAGGTGGAAGCTGTAGGGAGGTAGACAGCTCCCTGGCCCTGCATGAGAGCTCCCACTGGTTCTGCATGGAACAGAGAACAGAAAGGAGGGAGAAGAGATCAAAACTGTGGTCCAGAAGGATCTTACTGATTGATGGCCAGTTCCCAGGGCTCTGTTTCCTCAGCTGGTCTTCTCCCCCTGTACATGACCCTTCTCACTTTCTGGCCTATTGGTGCCCTGGGCCTTGATCCAAACCCAAATGGCAGCAATCACAAATCATCAGCAGTTCTCAGGAGGAAGGGAGGTGGGGTTCAGGCAATGAGAAGGATGGCAGAGCAGGGAAATAGTAGGTTTGTGTGGGATGACTCATCCCTAACAGGCTTGAGGACCAGCCAGCCCAAACCAGTAAAAAAAGATACTTTCTGAGAGCCAACCTGGGTCTGCCTAAAGGCCTTAGCAACAGCAGCTGAGACATGATCTAGAGATGACCTGTACCAATGATAGGCAGCCATGTCACACCAGCAGATGCATATTCATCAGATCTTCCCTCAGGGTGGGGTGGAGGATATATAATACTTGCCTCTTCCTGAATAAACTGAGCAGCTTGTTTCAACATTCTCCCAGAGTCTGTGTCATTGACTCTGCGCCTACTTGGCCCCCTCCCCCAAAGGGAACAGCAGCACAGGACCCTGCCACATCTGGTGCCAAAACCCGGGCTATCTGATGCTTGGCAACAGGGACTGTTTGTCTCCCTTTACTCATGTGCAGCACTGGTTGAGTACCATCTCGAGTGGTGTATTTCGGTGAGTAGGCCCCTGTACGTTGCATGCTTTCGGTCCCTTCAGCAGGTATATGCTGGGACCCCCACTTTCTTCTTGTGTTTGTCTTGTTTGTGAGTCTGTCTGCACGGTAGGGTGGTACATGCTTTTGTTCAGGCTTGCCTGGTGTTTCCATATAAGGGCTGGACCCTCAGGAAACAGAGCCACAGTCACTGCTGTTTATCACACCTTCTAACACTTTGGGAAATTTCCTCCCTCACCATAAAGAGGCCCCTACTGGAGCCCTCAAGTTCCTCCTAACCAGCCAGGGTCTCTGGGCTACAACATCAGAACTAGTAAGGTTTTGGATGGAGGCTGTGGAGTTTGCTCCATGAATCTCTTCAGAGAACATGTGGAAACCTGATCTTTGGATGAGAGTTCTGTTCCTGGCCAGAAAAAAAAGAAGTGGCCTCAGGAGTAACCCTCCAATTGGTTTTTATGCCCATTTTGTTGGCTATGATCGCTGGCCTAAAGTCCTCCTCTACTGAAGAGGTCATTAAGGCCCACAATAATCACTGCCAGGAACAATGTAACACCAACTTATCTATCACCTCCATTCCATCCATGACTGATATTTCCTCTGCCTCTGCTGACAAGGAGAGGCATGAGAATAGGCATAAAGTGAAGGAAAGGGATGGAAAGAGAGGAAATGATTGCGGCAGCACCCAAGCCTGTACTGGCAGCCCCTATCTCTGCTCCCCCATGTCTCGAGTGGCTACCCCCCCACTGCACTATCCATGGAGTGATTTGACTGGATGTCTGCCTGCTGAGAGAGCTGCTCTGCATACCTCCTAGCCTATTCCACCTATGGTGCCACACATGCCCACCATGGCATTTTCAGTTAATGTGGACCCCAATGCTTCCAACCAGCCATGGATACCTACCCCTCTTGCAGACCTGTCTTTGGTCCCTAAGGCTGCTAATGAGTCAGGTCCTGACTTGCCGTATTTTGAGCAAGTCCTACGGCAATGAGCAGTGCAGTTACAGACTTACTATGACTGGTACCATTTGATGAAGACTGTGTTGGAGCCTTTGGTCTTCCTTAACTGGTGAGCTGCCTATGATGATCAGGCCAAGGCTCAGGCTCATTTTAATATACAATATAACATCGATGTTTCTCGAGATGCTCATGGACCAAGAACCATAGGTTAACCCTGTCACACAAGCCCAAATTAGACAACACACCTATTTACTTGCCTCAGGAGACACCATTGCCCTTGGTGCGATGGAGGGATCCCATCACTCTTCAATGGCACTACCTGCTCACCTATTAACCTGGGGGTGAAGGTATGCTTGCATTTTCCCCCCAGAATACCACCATGCCAATATGGATACCCTCAAGAGGTGTGCATCCAGTAACAGACCAAGAGACATTGGTCAAAGAAGAATTTTCAGAGGGGTAATGTATGATTTGCCCTGCTACTGTGGCATTAATAAAGGTCATGTCATCACTGGCACACGACCCTAGATATCAAGCAATTGCCTCACCCCCTACAAGGTCACTAATGCATCACCAGAAAGACTTCCATTAGCACAATAAATATGACTAGGATCCCAACCATGTCCTTAAGACTGAATTTTTGACTAATCCTTCTCTTGTTCAAATATCTTCTGCAATAGGTTCACCAACAGAAGGCAGCCACAAAGGTGACCCTACAGGTTTTATTGGCTCTCAGACACCTAGAACAAAGTCCTCTAAGAGATAATGTATACATGGCTCACTGAGATACAGAAGGCTACTGTCTAAAGCCCACCACCCAGACAGCTCTCCAGGATTGATGCTCTTCGAGGGCTGCTAGTCAATAACAGGTACAAGCTTGTTTGGTAAGCCAACCAAAGGCAGGCACAGTCTATTAAGCTGAGCTCTCCTGAGGTGGGGTCAACAAGGTTAGGGCAATGCACCTTAGCTCCCACAGAGCATGTCCTATAAAATAATAAAAAGGGGCCGAGCGGTGGTGGCGCACGCCTTTAATCCCAGCACTCGGGAGGCAGAGCCAGGCGGATCGCTGTGAGTTTGAGGCCAGCCTGGGCTACCAAGTGAGCTCCAGGAAAGGCGCAAAACTACGCAGAGAAACCCTGTCTCGAAAAACCAAAAAAAAAAAAAAAAATAATAATAATAATAATAATAATAATAATAAAAAGGGATGGATATGTGGGATGACTCATCCCTAACAGGCTTGAGGACCAGCCAGCCCAAACCAGTAAAAAAAAGATACTTTCTGAGAGCCAACCTGAGTCTGCCTAAGGGCCTTAGCAACAGCAGCTGAGACATGATCTAGAGATGACCTGGACCAATGATAGGCAGCCATGTCACACCAGCAGATGCATATTCATCAGACCTTCCCTCAGGGTGGGGTGGAGGATATATACTACTTGCCTCTTCGTGAATAAACTGAGCTGCTTGTTTTGACATTCTCCCAGAGTCTGTGTCATTGGCTCTGCGCCTACTTGGCCCCCTTCCCCAAAGGGAACAACAGTACAGGACCCTGCTACAGGTTTGGACATGGGTATGGATAGGGAAAAGGAGACAGTCTCTTCATCCAGGAATGATGGTCATACATACCCAGGTGTAGTCCTCCAATGACAGTCAATTATACCAGATGATAGTCAATGCTGGGTTCCTCTGGACAAGTTCCTTGTTGTCTAGACCCCAGGATTTGTTTCTTGGAGATTTGTTAAGTGCCTAGAAAAACTTCATCTATTTAGTAAAGTCATACCATTATTTCATCATTTTTCTGACCCTGCATTTCTTTATGGTGGTTACAGAGATACCTAAGATCACTGCAGTGTCCCACACAGTGAGTAATTCATATAAGCACTTCAGAGCAGAGGGCTGAGAACAAAGGCCAACATCCTGAGAAGGCCTGCTCAACGATGGCACAAGAGCTCTACACCAAGTGTCAGACCAGCTTAAGCGTGCCACTTGATCTCCACATCAGTGAGGGATTGGGTTTACAGAGAGGGCTAAGGAAGATGGCATAGGATCCCTTTGTCTGAAGAAAATCCTACAGGGATACAAAGCCTGTGGCACATGCACAATTAAGTGGGGCTTGCGTGTAGCTGGGGGTTCCTGCTCTGGAAAAGAGTATTTGGGTTAAAGTTCTATCCCCACTGGCACCACTTGCTCAGTGCTCCTGGTCTTGTTCCTGGATTTAGAGGCATTTTTTTTTTTTTTTGTGCTTAAAGAAAGATGCTAATTGAGTGGAGGGCAAATGTAAGGTGGTAGAGAACAAGTGAGTAGGCATGTAAAATGAACTGAAGGGAAGCATACTGACTTCTACCCACAGACCATTGCCCATATCAAATACTGCAGAACCAGCTTTGTTTTGTGGCCTTTACCTGGTATTGACCCATTTCTACTGGGCTCCCTGTTCTGAACAGTGTCCATCTCTCAGGACTATTATCTAAAGCAATTACTACTGTTCAGATGGGCTTCTTAGCCGCTATCTTGCTTTGGAATCCATCATTTTGGCAGCCAAAGGGTTCTGTGGTCAATTCATCAAGCCCCACATGGCATTACAGGAAGCCTGGTAGTCTCAGACTCAGACTCAGACTACTGTTCTCTCTTCATCCAGGCTCTCTGAGCATCATGGCAGCATCCTGCCCTCCTCACATCTCACCCCATCCCTTTTCTGTCTGTCTCCCCATCTAGTCCACTGCATTCAGCTCCAGGTTAGTCTGTCTGCCTCTGCCCCACTGCATGAAGAGCTCATGTGAAGTGTTTGCTTTGCATCTCTGACTTGGGTGGTAAGCTTATACAACCTGTGCAATTGAAAAGCATTTTTGTTAGCAAGACCTCAACACCTGAACTGGTCAAGCTGTGTTCCAGTGCTAAGAAGAGCAGGAACCACGCGGCCCAAGCAACCACATACACCCTACAGACCAAGTCTAAAGTAGGGTTGGGGTCCCTGGACACTGGGATGTGGAATAATGAGCTAATTCAAATCTACATCCAAACATAAGGAATCTGAAGAGTTGGCCAAAGAGCAAGGTCATTTGTGGAAAAGTCTATCTTGGAGCAGTTGGAGGGGTCAACAGGGACTCAACCAGGTCCTAGAAACTGTCAGGGTAATTTGATATAAGAACCTGTATTCACAGTGCCCACCAAGCTGCAGTTCCTGAACCTCCCTTTCTCTGGGAAAGTTCCACAGCAGAGTGACAGACTTTTAACCTCGCATTACAGACCAGACTCAGAAATGCGAAGGGGTCAGCCAGACGGGGCAGTACCACAGGCCAGTCCTTCCCAAAGGCCTCTTCTTATCCAGACAAGCCAAGGAGCACACGGGACTCAGCTCTGGTGCCCCTCAGTGCACTACCACATAAAGGAAAGGCCGGGGAAAACCTAGCTAACCAGACGGAGCGCCGGCTCATTCCACTGTGTCTGTACGAGTCACCCGTCAGGGTCACCATGCCACGCTACCGCGGGACGACACGCCAGCGCGGGTGGGGCGCGGGAGCGGGCGCGGGGCGGGGCACTGCGGGCGAGCAGGCGCTGGGGCTCGAGGAAGTCCCGGCCCCTCTCTTTGGGGAAGTACCGCGGAGGCGCCTGCGCACTGCGCCTGCGCCCCCTCCCCGGCGACCAGCAGGACTTCGGAGCGCGCGGGTGGTGTGACTCGGGGACTCGGCGGTGAGTGCGGTGCTGAACCGCGGACGGGCACCGGCGATGTAGATGCCGGCTCTGTTCCCGGACTTCAGTGACCGGTCCACGTGGACCTTGGTCGCGGTGGGACGGGAGCCCACTCCCTGCGCGTGGGGGAGGGAACAAGGTTCCCCTTTTTCTTCAGTGCAGAGCTTTGAGAAGTAATTGCTAAAGGTGGGGGCCGGAAGAACCCAGGTTTCCGTGTCTCCCGCCCGCTAGCCTAGTGGGGAGGGGCCAGACAAGACACCAGATCCACCACCTTACCCACCCTTCCAGTTGGGTCCTCTTGCCACTCGGGCCCGGAGAGCCTTAGGGGTGAATGTTGCGCCCCCCGGCCCCACCCGAGCGGGATTCTGTGCGCCTTCCGACCTCGCGAATACCCAGGAGTACATCGTCTGACTTAAGTCCCTGCTGCTTTAGAGCACGCCCCTTCGGCAGCCAGGGTGGGGCCCAGACCGAACCTGGCCCTCCCGCCCCCATCCGCCTTTAGGTCGCTGGTGAGTGGGGCGCCATGGCGAATTCCCTAAGAAAGGGGTGGGGGCGTCAGATACTGCGAGAGGGACCTCGAAAAAGAGACCAGCCCTCCAGATGACCCCACCAGCAGAAAGCAGGAACTGGGTGGGGGCCTACCGTCCCACAGGTGGGCTTGGGCAGCAGGGTTCGCCGTGGTGAGAGAGGTCTGGCCTGCCATGAAGGTACAGGTAGGACAATGACAGTGTGGGATAGAAGGGGGAATAGAACCCCTGTTAGCCCCCTCCCAAAGGTTATGACTTTTTTTCTGGAATCGTCCCATTTTCTTTCTTTTTCTTTTTCTTTTCTTTTTTTTTTTTTTTTTTTTTTTTTTTTTTTTTTTTTTTTTGTTTGTTTGTTTGTTTGGACTGGGCGGGCTTGGACATTCTTTTTTCTTCTATGGAGCAAACGGTAGCCGTTCCCCAGGGAGCTTCTGTCCCCAGAGACCAGATTAGCTGCATCTGGTCTCTCAGTATAGACTTGGGAGGCTAACGTCTGGGGGGCTTGGGGAGGGAAGGGGCCCTCCAATATCCGGATGTGGGGCAGGAAAACCCTAATTCAGACTCTGGGTTCCCCTTCCCCAGAAAGAAGGGAGGCAATAGTCAAGAGCACCCTGGACGACATAGGTGGTTCCAACTGACCTCTGATGGTTGCAAGGAGCCAGGACCAGAGCCTGCAGCTGGGGAAAAGGGCAGGCACCTGTCTCTGCACCCACTGGACCCCAGCATCCAGACCCCACACCCCAGGCTGTTCCCTGTCCAGTCAGCTGATTGGAGATGGAGCATCTGAGGGACGGTCTGCAGGGTGAGGGTATGAAGGAGGACAACTCTGGAGAGCCTAGAGACCTCTAGTTACCATGCCCCTTCCTTTCTCTAGAAGCTCAACTCCAGGGAAGTACAACTCAAGCTACTTCTGTGTCCTGGTTTGCATGCTTGGAGACTTGGGAACCCACCATCTCGGAAATCGAGTCCGGTGGTGAGGCTGCCCTCAGTGTACAGAGCTCAGGCAGAACAGGATTAGAGGGCCTCTGCTGGATGAGGGGCTACAGGAGGGTGAATTTCATGGAGAAAGTAATGTGAGCTCCAGGCTGATGAGAGGAAGGTGGACAGAGCAGAGGTCTTCAAGTCTGGATGGCCTCTGCCAGGACAGAAAGGAACATAGGCTGGGGAGAAAGGGGGCATTCAAAACTGCTGCCAAGGTGCTGACTGGATGCTTTCCTTCTGTTTTTCCTGGGGACACTAGCATTTGAAGTCAGCTTTCAGTGGCCTGAGAGGTTCCTAGAACCCCCTGTGAAAGTGTGGTCCAAACATCAAGAATAATAAAACATAAGAAAACCCATTGAAGAGCCCAAGGCTCCAGCTAAGCAGCTGATCCTCCCACATTGCCACACCAAGCTTCCATAGCTAGCACTCTCTGTTTCTGCATCCTAGGGAGATAAAGGGAAACCAGGGTGGAAGTGGGAGTGTCTGAGGCAGCTGAGATCCAAAGAATCTTGTTACCTGAGTACACACCTCTCATCAGTGCATAACCTGCCTCCCATTCCTCACTTTCAGGAAGTCTTGTTCTGAGTCCCACTCAAGTACTCAATGCTTCAGACCTACCCTCTGCAGTCATCTGGGTATCGTCTCTACCCACCTCCCTAGAGGGAGGGAGTAGTCAGAATATCTGACCCCCTCCATACCAGCTTGTAGCTCCAGTCCCCTTGGGAGGGGCCAGGAGCCGGAAGCCAAGAAAGAGGAACCCAGGCTTCCGGCTTCTCAGGGACCGAGCAGATGGGGGTGTCTTAGAGCCCTTTGTGGGAGGCCCAACTGCAGTAGCCCCACCATTGACTCAGGCACCTCTATATGGGGTAAGCACTCAGGCTTGGGGTAGAAGGCTGAGGCAGAGCTCTGACCAAGCTCCCTCTGAGGGACCTCTCCCTGAGGTTAGTGCAGAGGTTACAAGGTGGGCTCAGGTCAGTCAGAACTCCAACACTCTTCTCATATCCACCAGGCTCCCAGGCTGCAGTGACGGTCCAGAGCTGGCACCACAGAACCTGGGCGACCCCCTCCACCCACCCATGCCCACCCCACATGAGGCTGAGAAACAGGTAGGCACTTCCCACCTCTAATTGGGTTCCTGAGGCCCAAGATAGCATAACCTTGGGGGCACAGCCAGTTGGGCAGGTGGGCAGAGACACAGGGTCCAGTGAATTCTGGAGGGGAGGTTGAGGCAGCTCACTCTTCCTCAGCACACAGGACCAGAGGAGGCGGACAGGCCCCCCTCGATGTCCAGCCATGATGCAGCTCCCTCAGGACCCCCCAGTCGCAATCCCTGCTGCTTATGCTGGTGCTGCTGCTGCAGCTGTTCCTGGTATGTGGACCTTGAGGGTGCAGCTTGCACTGGGAAGACCCCACGGCATTTGGGCAGGGGTACATGGTTAATGAGGCACCAAACAGGTATGTGGGCCTGGGGAGCAGCTCATAGGAGAGGTACAGGGCTGGAATGGGGTGGCTTTTAGGGCTCAGACTCAGTCCTCCATAGACCCTCCAGAGTCTTCCAAGAAACTATTTGTAGGCAGGTGCCCCTGCCACAGCATCACCCTGTCCAGAGACTGCTGGGCCTTATTGGCTGGTAGTAGTGCCCAGATCCTCTAAGGGACTTTATATGGCTCTTAAATTTTATGTGTCTGAGTGTTTTGCCTGAATATGTCTGTGTGCCACATGCATATCTGGTACCTGAAGAGGTCAGAAGGTGTTGGAACTGGAGTTACAAATGGTTGAGAGCCAACGTGATGAAGGTCCTGAGAACCAAACCAAGGTCCTATGGAAGATCAGCAAATGCTCTTAAACACTGAGCAATCTCTCCAGCCCCTTTGTGTGGCTCTTAAACCTGGTGTGCTGGGGGTATATTATATGCAAAGCCAAGCAAGTGCCATGCATATGGTGTCCATGCACTCACCATATACCTGTTTATACCACTGAGAGCTGCCCAGACCCCTGATGTTGTGTAGTAGGGGACACATTTGAGAAGAGACTTGGATAAGGGAACAGCCTGCCATGGGCAGAAAGGTATTTAAGATTTGTGGGTGTTTGATGGTAGAAGTTTTCTCTACCTTACAGCAGTCTGGCCCTACATGGACTGAGGGATCTATTGAACAGGAAACCATCAAGACCTGTATATAGGCAAGATTCAAGGAATGAAATGTGAATAGGTAGGGCTTGTTGGAAGCTTCAGCTGTATTGTTGCTGAGAAGTCAGGCCCAGTGGGAACTGAATTGTCTCCACACTTGTGGCAATGAGACATTCATTGTGCCAGCTGAGCATAGACTGACAGGGAGAAGTTTCCCTTGGAGCAGGGTTCACGATCCAGGTACAGACACATTAGAGGGGCTCTAACCTATATTAGCCGATGAGTCATATTGCTGATATTTAGCCTGAAGTGTGGTTTTTCAGTGGCCTGAGGAATGAGCTGGAACTAGGCTTGAAGAGTATGGTTCTACCCAGCAGTCCAAAGAGAGGGAGGGACACCAGAAATCAGAGGAGTCTAAGTGCTGACTAGGAAAGAGGCCTCAGTGGGGGAACAAGAGGATGTGAGGAAGGCTCACACTAAGAGACTTACTGGTGCTAGGCACCCACATGCCAAAGCATCCATGTAGCCATAGTGATGTGTAAAGAACCCAAGTACATAAGGTAGTGCCACTTTCCTTTGCCTCTAGGAACCAAGAACGGCAGCGAGCTTGGCAGGCTTCTCGGGAAAGCAAGCTGCAACCCCTCCCCAGCTGTGAAGTTTGGTGAGTACAGCCACCATTGTGTATGCATGAATGTATGTGTACTTGTGTGCATGTCTCAGGTCTGACATGGTCCGGCCCTAATGCCTGCAGCACTCCACCAAGCCCTGAGGAAGTACAAAGCTGGGCACAGTCCTTTGACAAGTTGATGCATAGCCCCACGGGCCGCAGTGTGTTCCGGGCATTCCTACGCACAGAATACAGTGAAGAGAACATGCTCTTCTGGCTGGCCTGTGAGGAATTGAAAGCAGAGGCCAACCAACATGTGGTGGATGAGAAGGCGCGACTTATCTATGAGGACTACGTGTCCATCCTGTCCCCCAAGGAGGTGCGCCAAATGCAGGGATAAGTGGGGGTGGCCTGGGAAGGGCACCGCCCCACCCCCTGACCTTGGTGCCTGCCACACAGGTGAGCCTGGACTCTCGTGTGCGAGAAGGCATCAATAGGAAGATGCAGGAGCCATCGCCACACACGTTTGATGATGCACAGCTGCAGATCTACACCCTCATGCACCGGGACTCCTATCCTCGCTTCCTCACCTCCCCCACCTACCGTTCTCTGCTACTCCAGGGGGCCCCACAGTCCTCCTCTGAGGCCTAGGTGCTTGCCACACACGTATTCTACTCTATGGGCAGACTAGGGGCTAACCCTGCCCCATTTGGCTGGAAGTAGACTCAGTCTCAGTGGTAACTGCAGTGTTCTGCTCTGCCCTAGCCTGCTCCAACTGGGGGTCTCCTAGATGGTGCATCAGACCCCCCAGTCATGTGCCCAGGAGATGTTCTCATAGAGAACAGCCTCTATGCCAACAGGTTTGTAGCAGAACTGTTTATTCCTCAGAACCAGATGTGGGACTTCAGAGTCAGGCTCAAATGAAGAGCCCATTTATATTTTATATGTTAATGAACTTTAAAATTGGAAATATGTCCTTATTGTACAAAAGAAAAAAGAAAGCTTTCACATTCATCTGTATTCTTCCACATGCCAAAAACATGATATCATATTCTTGACCTTTTTAAAACAAGTTTCTGTTTATCCCACAATTAGAGTAGGAGGTTAGAGAAGAGGATCATCCATCTCTACCCTGTGCCCTGCCCAAGGTATGGCTCTCAGAACTGGCCTCAACTCTTAGGCTTGAGATGTAACTGGAGATGATCCCAAACCCTTGTATACTTGGTGAAATGTCTTCCCAGAGCCTGGTGGGAACAAAGCTGATGGCACAAGGTCATCTTCATCTTATGGGTCCAATAAAGCAAAGCACCCAGTACTTTGATTCTCCAAGTTGCTGGGAGTTTGAGCAATTTGAAGCTAGAATTGACCTCATCCCAGAGACCATCCTCTCCCATGTGGTGAGCAGAGTGAAAGACAGAGCAAAACATCCTGAAAGGGTACCAGGTCCTTGGGCTGCCATGTCTGGTGAGGATGGGTGAACACTGGGCAAAGTCCTGTTCTAACAAGTCCCATATGCCACCTGCCCACACAGCCAGCATGATGGCACACATATAAGCAGTACCACCAATGTCCTAGAATCACATGTACAAGTAATCTCTCTAAAAAACAGACATGCTCTTGCCTATATTACCCCACCACAGCTTAACTCAAGTGTTTTCTGAGCCCAGGGAGGAGAGATGTCTAGGGTGATGGGAGGACAGGACCCAGCTGAAGCCTATGTACCTCCCACCAAGAGCAAGGCCAGAGGAAGGCAAAAGAATACATTTAATAATGAGGGACAAAGGGCAGAAGGGTGCACACCAGGCAGGCAGGCTGGGACAGGGCATGCCACCTTCTGAGGATCTCCAGAGAAGCTGTGTCCACCAAGAACATTGCAGGAGGGGGCAATGCTGGCCATGGCCAGGACTACAACACATCAGTACAAGGGTTCAGCAGAACTGCAGGAAGGCAGGGAAATGTCTGACCAAGGCCCCACATGACCCCCTAGGGCAGAAATAGGACAGGCATGGGGCTCCATCCCAGAGACTCCCAGGAAACTAGCTGGGTATAATGGGCCCTGGTTCCTACTTCAGGTCTAATATATGCTGAGACAGGACTGGAGGTGAGCATTCTGGGCCCACCCACCTACCTTCCAGCGGTTCCCACACTCGTTGCAGACAACATAAGTGGTCATGGGCTCATCGGAGCTGCGGGTCTGCACCTGTAGGGTGGGTGGCTGAATTCCTGATTTTGCTGCCCTAATCTGGACAGTACTGGTTTCATACCCCCTGATCTCTACTGATGATTTGAAATTTCCCAGTGACCTCAACCTTTTAGAACTAGGCCTATTGGCCTGAACAACTGGGCTCAGTAGAGTCCAGGATGTCACATAAGTACAGAATTCCCAACAGGAGGGTCTATATAGTGAAAGGATCAACTGAGATGCCAGTGGCCCTGGCCATCTGGGAGACCCAAGAGAATACCTTATCTCACAGGGCCAGTCCTTATAAGTAGTGAGGACTGAGCTACCCTGCCCTCATGCATGCCTTATTACAGGTGACGGCAGCTTCCACAAGCCCTGGAACAGTCTATCAGAGAGACCATCTTACTTCACTCACCTCTTCCCAAGTACCCAATATCTCTTGGAGTACACATGGTCTCCCCGGAATACTTCAGCCTCCCCCTCCATAGCAAGGTCTGAAGGTCCCATAGCCACTGCCAAACAGAATACTGCACTCCTGTCTTTCCATGCTGGGCAGGGCCAAGCCACCTAGCCCTGCCGCAGAACCCCAGACCAGCAAAAACAGGGACATGAGTGGTATCCAAGAAGAGGATGGGTGTGCCCTGAGGTCCCAGCCAAGAAAGATAGAGTGGACCCCAACCTGCGTGTAGGTGCAGTTCTTCTTCCTGCACTTGCTGCAGGTGAACAGGTCGGTCTGTGTGCCACCTGTACGGGCCATCTGATGTTCACGGATGGCCTCCTTGGTCATGGCCTTGCGGATCTCCTTCAGCTCATCACTGGCCATCTCCTGATAAAGGAGCCAAGTGTTCAGTCTGCAGCTCTGCAGAAGCATCCTGCCCCAGCCCTTGCAGTGGGGCTCACCTCTGATGTCATCACAGCTATCTGCTGGGGTGTAATGGCACCACATAGCACATTCCGCCGCAGGCCAGGGTTCTTGGCATCTTTCAGGTTGGAGATTCGGCTCCGCACACGGTTCTTGTACTTCATGTCTGTATTTCCCACATCCAGGAAGATGCGTAAAGGTATTTAAGGACCCATCTGAGGTTTCTGAGCTCCATCCTCTCCTTGGAGTTATGGGAATGAATCTACCCACTCAAGCCCTGTGGGGGAACTGAGGGGCTATAGTGTTGTACCTTCTCTAAACCCATTCCTATCTGAAGCCCAAATCTACCTATTAAGTAGTCACAGCCTTTTACCCATCCATGGCCCAGAAAAGGTCAGGGGACCACCCCAAGAGAGCACTGGATAACCTACCAGTGGTGTCTAACAGCTACTAGAGAAGCACAACTCAGTTACCTACAGACTCTACCAGAAGCCTCTGACCCTGTATACACTGTACAAAGGATATACTCCTCAATCTGAGCTGACAGATGCTCACAGTCTACACCGACGGCCATGTGGTCATCTGCAAGAGGGAGCCCTCATTAGCTTCCCCCACTAACTTTTTCCACCTGCCATGCCTCTGCTTGCACGGAACCCTAGAAGCTAAATATGACACTTGTATTCCTGAGACAGTTCCCAAGATACGGGTGTTCTGGTGACCCCAAAAACCCCAGCCTCCTCCCTAGGTCACAGTGGGCTAAAGAGAAGAGCTATGTGGCATTGATGGCACATGCCTTTTATCCCAGCACTTGGAAGGCAGAGGCAGGTGGATCTCTGTGAGTTTGAGGCCTAGTCTACAGAGCAAGTTCCAGGACAGCCAGAGAGAGCTGTTGCGCAGAGAAACCCTGTCTCAAAAAACTAAGATTTTTTTTGGGCGCCATCTCTCTGGCAGCAACCTCTAAAGCAGGCCGAGGCCCAGGCCACTCTGAATCTGGACAAGTGTCAAAATCCAAAGGTGGTAATACTCACGGTCCGTTTTCAGGGCCAAAGTCAGCATTTCACGGCATTTGTTTCGTACAGCATCACAGGTGATGGGCACTGGGGGAAATGTGGTGATCCTCGGAGTGGATAAAGTTCTAGGTGGGTCTGGCTTCTTGCAGCTAGAGAGACAAAGCCTGCTGGGCTCAGACTGAGCCTGTTAAGCTAAGTCATTCTTCTCCAGTAGCTGTTGGGCATCATTGGTAGGCTACCCAGTCCCCTCGCTGGGTGGTCCCCAGAAAAGTAAATGTGGATACTATGCTGACCTCCAAAGCCCATTTGGTCTATCCTGACTGACACCCAGCTAGTCCCAGTGACTACATCCATCCTTAGTTCAGCCTAGAATGCCTATGTGCTCTGCCCTCCTTGTCAGAGAAGGGCATTGGCTAGAAGGTCCACAGTGAAGCACAGATCACTCCCCAAGTGGATGTCAGATCCTTCTTCAACAATCAGTGTCTAAGCAATGCTCCCTGGTCAAAACTGACTGAGATATTCTTACTAGCTCCAGAGTGTCTGCTTCCCAAGAAGCCCAGGACATGGGCCATGCTGTGAATGCCTCTCTGCTAATGGCAGAACCAAGCAGATACTTCTGGTTGCCTGGAGTAAAGATGAGGTGGGGGGTCACCCAAAGTCAAGTCTTAATGTCACAGGTTACCCCACACAACAGAAATGAAATTGGGCAAGGATCTCAGGTCTGGGTCCAGTAAAAGACTTACCCAACAGTCGTGCTATACCCACCAGGCCCTTTCCTCTGGAAATTGGCAGAGTCAGGTGGCTTTCTGGAGCAAAATCAACTGTACAAGCATGCTAATGACCTCAGGACATAACATCATATCAGGACTGCTAGTCTGGAGTCCAGAGCATAGGCTGTTGTGGCCTGGGCCCAGCCTCTAGCCACTGCTACCATCTGATCAAAGCAGCTTCTCATCCATAGCCTGTAACTAGCAGTGCCCCTAGTCTCCATGGTAACAGGTCTGCCCTGACCATCTTTAAGGCAGCGGTGTGACAACACTTGAAGTGGAGATATGAGCTGTGCCCACCTATAGCTCCGGATAGCATTTGCATGAGGGACCCATTCACCAATCCTGCTGAGCAGCAAAAACATAGAGGTCTAAGGAAGCAGGCAAGGGGGCCTAGGGCCAGGCCTGCTCCTGATGGGTAGTGCCTCCTTACTGAAGGTCTCAGTAATGACACTGACAGCCAGGCAGACACAGCCAGACATCTTAGATGGGCAAGAAAGGAACTGAGCAGTGGGACAGTATTCAGCACGAGGCTTATAACTTATAAATGGTGCCCTGGAGAGGGCCTCTTCCTCAGGGCAATGCCCAGGCAAATAGACATCAGCCTTCTTTTCCCACTGAGGAAACTGAGGCAAGAGGCAGAAATGTATATACCTGCCTTCAGATATGCTACCTGAGATCCGTAGTCCCTGAGGCATCCTTTGAGGACGATGTGGGCAGAGGTGTGCCCCTCCCTTGATCCCTGGTCTTGCCATCAGAAACATCTGCCATTATCAGAAAACAGATGGTGTAGACTGGTCAGGAGCAGGCAGCCAGGTGCCAGCCTGGCCTCAACCTGGCCATTATACCTACAGCTTAAAGTCATTAGACAAGCAAGGTGCCAGGAGGCCACCAGACCTTCCTCCCAGTCCCCAGAAAGCATACCAGCCTTTTCAGGACCCACCCTCCTCAAGCCCCACTCAAGCAAGCTGCTGTGGGACTCTTTAGGTCGAACCTGGCCAGAAAACAAGCATATGACTCACAAAAGGCTCCTTCTGAAAACACGGGCAGAGCCTTGCCCAAAACCTGAACTAGGGACCAGGACAAACTTACACTGCTAGCCTCTTGATGGCCATGTGACTGTAAGGAGGGACAGATCCTGGGTTGTCTCACAGAGGTATAGACAGAGCCCAGGAATGGTTGCCTTCCTAATCAGTAGGAGCATCTCTGCAGCCTACTTGTCCACTGTCCCCACAAACAGCTGCTGTCTGCCTAGCTCACCTTTTGCATAGGTAACGACCCCACCTCCTCCTTCTTCAGCTGGAGCATCCTGACCTGGACCTCCTTTTCTGTTGACCTCTCAAAGCTTGAAAACCTCCTTCCCAGCATAACCCTTGTCTCAATGGTCATGCCTCCCGGCTAACCCCCTCCCTACCACAACAGATGACATCCATCTTCCATCATCCTCATCCACTTCCAGCCCAGTGATGGGTACTCTCTGCCTGTTTTTTGTATCCCATAACCAGATAGCCTGAGTAAGAGCAACAGAGCCAGCACTCTATGCTGTGCTGAGCAACAAGAGCCACCCTTTACATTCTGATCGCACCCAAGAGCTTCTTCCAGGATTTGATGAGGGACTTGGCCAGTGCAATGAGCTCCTCGTCCGAGCTCTGCTTCCGTAGGGCATTGACAGACATCCCAACACGGGTGGACTGCAAGGCAAGTGTCCTGGGTCAGAGGTGGTAGAAGCCTGCTCCAGAGGCAGATCCTCACTAAAGACTCTTGGCTCCCAAAGAAAAGGGTTGGGAAATGGGCAGGGACAGAAAGACACCTCTCCCAGTGGCTATGATCTCATTTGGAACCCAGACCACCCCCCCTCCCACCTCACTGATCACCAGAGAGAATCAGAAACCCTCTCCTTAGAGCAGTTGTTTGTGCCAGCTAAACCTTGTGGGAATAATATAAGGAGCCCTGCTAGATGTTCTTGGAATTGCTGTCTCTGGAACCATTTTAGACCAGGACCAGAAGAGCTTACCTGGAGCAGGTGTAATGTAACAGGCATGGCCTTCAGCTCCCGCAGCAAATCCATGGCTCCCTCCTGGAAGGAAAAAGTACCTTCATAAAGGACTTTAATGGACAAACACACATCTTCCTGTTCATTTAAGGGACAATTTACATGTCAGAAAGGAAGCCACTCCTCTACCTTGAGAAGACCAGAGCACTGCACACATGGTCCTACATCACAACAGGGGCTTTTTACTGCCCCTGCACTAGGGCAGGAGTAGAGGCAAACAGCTTAACAGTGCTCTCCTCAAAGATCAGGTGGTTTCTCACCCTGTATCTGTGGTGACCTCCAGACCTCATGGTAACCACACCAGGTCACTGAGCAAACTACTAGAGAAAAAAAAAAAATGCCCCAGTTCCTGCTCAACATGGAAGAACACTCCGAGATATAACTCAGGTTCCTTAGCCTTAGTCCATCTATGCTGTGATAGTAGGGCAGCCTCTCCTCAAAGTGCCCATCCATCAGTGTAGCACTTCTTCTGGATTTTTTTTAACACACAATCCTGATTTTCTTCCTCTGCCCAAGCTCTATTCTTCGGTATCTACAGAAAGGCTGCACCTCGAAGGCAGGTTCCTCCTCTTCCTATCTTAAAAACCTCACTCTACTTAAGACTGCTCTTCTCCCTAGCAATTCAAAGCTTTATTCAAGCACCTCTTCCTACAGTGAGACAGACTCTTACAACACCCAACACTGTTGTGCTTGCTTTCCTCCAGGTTGCCACTATTAGATCGAGAGCCTTTGCATGCCACAAAGAGGCAGAGAGAACCCACCCAGCCATTCAAACTTTCCATACTAGAGGTAGTGGGAGGGTCTGGGGCTGACCTCCATTCTGGGTTATGGCCCTAAAGCAGATCCTGTTCTTGGGACTGTACACCAATCAGCCGTGAGGTGACTTCCAGAGAAGACCTGATCCTTAGAGCCGGAGGCACTCATCCCCAACAGCTCTGTACTCCCACCCTGAAGGTCCAAACAAACCACCAGCTGCTCCAAGGAGCCTCTCAGGTTGCTGCAACATCCTGGAACCTCTGCCATTTCCCTTCTCCTACTGTACAGTGTACAGTTTCCTACTGTACAGTCATGTCTGTCTCTACCAGTTCCCAAGCCCCTATAGATTCCCACCCCATCTCCAAGTTCCAAGTTTGTCATTTGGATTTAATACCCTTAGGGGAAAGAAGCACCAGCAGGCCTCTGCAGCCTAGGTGATTGCGCAGTGGGGCTGTTTTAGGTGAGAAGGGGAACCTAACCCTCTTCCTGGCTTAGACCCCATCCCTCCAACCCTGACCAACAGGAACCCAGGGCAATCCTGCTCATCTCCAAAAGCTGTCCTGCAGCCCTCCACTTCAAGTACAGTCCTGGGGAGGCTGTACAGACTCATAACTCAGCCACCATCTGGGCTGCCCTGGGGATTGGTGCCGCGGATGGGCGGGTCATACTTAGCCTTAAGGCCACCTCCTGGTCCCTTCCCACCCACGGAAGACAAGATGCAGGTACCATCATCCCCTAAGGATGCTCCTGAGTGACCAGGGTCGAAAGGCAGGCTAGACTGCCAAGCCCACAGTGCCTCGGGGCAAGGCTAGGGACAGACAGAGTCAGTCTACTAGGGTCTCAAGGACACAGGTTCATTTCGGAATCTCTACTGTCTACCCACACCGACTTGCTGCTGCCTGAGGCCTGACTAAGCGGGGGTGGGGGTGGAGGTTATTAGAGAAACCTGGTTCTGGAGGGTGGGGGCAGACATGGGAGACAACGGCTGGGCTAAGAACGCCCGCGACCACCGATGGGCGATGGGGCAGTGGGCAGTTCTCAAGTCAGCTTGGCGTCCAGTGCGAAGCGGCAGTCTCAGGACAAGGTAGAGGGCGGGCCTGGGGCAGGGGTCTCGACTGGTCTGAGTGTCATTCTCCCCGCGGGTGGGTTCAGCGGGTCTCCGCGGAGCGGGGGCCCCAGGATCCTGGCGGCCCGCGCCCCTCACCGCGCTCTTCCTGGTCACCATCTTGTCCAGCCTCCGGGCGATCCGCGCAATCTCCTCCTCCTTGCCCATCACCACTTCGGTGGCAGCGGGTTGCGCCGGTTGCGCCGCCCGGCCCGACCTCGGCTGCCGCCGCCTAGATGCGCGGAACAAACCTCCGCCTGGCCGCCGCGTGCAACACAATTAAAAAAAAAAGTCTCCGCCCCCGGGACCACAACTCCCAGACGACTGCGCGGCGTGTGGCGCGCGGCCCGCTGGAAAAGGTAGTTCCTCCGTACGCCCGCTGAACGACCGCCTCACACGCACCCTACCCACCCCCGACCCCCACCCCCACCCCCACTCCCGAATGCCAGGGAGAGGGTGGAACTTGAGGGGAGGAGTACCATCTGAGCCACTTGTCCTGGAGGTGCATTTCTCCTTCGCTGGTCGAGTCCGGTCGCCTCCACTTCCTAGAAGGGGCGAGGCGTCGGGACCTCTCAGCTCAGCCCTACACCCGGCTGGACTTGACACACTTGCATCGTTGCCAAGCCAGGTTTGGGTCGTTCTTACCTCTGCGCAGATGCGGCGCACACTGGGAGGTATGGCCCCTGGACTCTGAAAAGGCTTCTTGGGCAAGAATTCAGGCTCTGAAGTCAACCTAACAAGGTGAAAATCCCAGGTTCTGCTCGTTGCTCTACGCCTCAGTCTCCCAGCCTGTGAAGTGAGGATGACAGAGTGATCAGGATCATCCGATTCACATTATACACTGAGAACAAGGCAAGGCAATTAGGTACCGCGGCAGTGCCTCAGAAACATCATAGCCATGCCCAGGGAAGGAAAAGAGGTACTCGGCTCCTCTTCTGTGCAGCAGATGGTGGCAGGTGCGCTGGTGCCAGAAGACAGTTATCTGAATTGTTGTAACCACAGTTTGCACCACGAGGCCAGGGTGCAAATGGAATTTACACATGGCCTGGGCTGCCCATTTAATCAGTTATGACATCTTCACCATAAGGAAAAAGTATGGAATTTCTTGTAGGTAACAAAGCTTTTCCAGGGGTGCAGTGATGAATGAACACAGCTCTCCAGTTCCATACCAACTCTGATTCTGCCTTTTACTGGCTTCTGGGCCCTTGCTCTAAGCCAAACCCAACCAAACAATATCTGGGAGAGGGAACCCTGTGTTTGAGCATTGAGTTGGTACAGCGCAGGCAGTAAAGGAGCCACCTGACCTTCAACCATGCTGTGTTTGGTTGAAGGGGCTGTCAACGGTGGAGTCGTGGTCCCAGTGATGAGCAACAGCAGCCTGTAGGTGGCAGGAGCAACCCACAAACCTGCTCGGGCAGTGGCTCCTTCCAGAGGAAAGTTCAGTAGATCACCAGCAGGGGAGCTATGATAACAAAAAAAGCCAGATAAAAGATGTGTTCGTTCCTGAGGGGTCCTCACTTGTGGGGCTGGCACTGACCAGCCAGATATTTCCACATCCCAGCCTTAGAAAACCTCATTCGCTGAGCTGGGGCTTAGCTCAGCTGGTAGTGTTTGCTTAGCATAGAGGAAGCCTTAGATTCAATCAGAAGTACTGCATAAAACCAGGCATCACAGGTACCTGCCTGGGAGGCAGAGGCAGGAAGATCAGAAATTCAAAGTCATCTTCAGATACGGCTCCAGTTTGAGGGCAGCCTGGGCTACATGACAAAAAAAAAAAAACAAACAAACAAACCAAAGCCCTAATCCCAGACCCTGCAGGAGCTCCAAATCCAACCTCTGGCTCTTGCTCAGAGAAGTCACTCCCACATCAGAACCTTCCTCACCCCCCACCCCCCACTCCCAGCCACACACCTTGCTTACTTTGGGAGTTTTATCTTCAGTGAACCTCTCCACCAAACACCATCTGGACATCACCAGGTGTTCATTCCAACATGGTGTTGTCCTCTACCCTAGCCCTCTGAAGGTGATGGAGAGGGACACACTTGCCTGCTTCTAGGAGATAGCCTTGCCTACCTTTCCATCCTATCTATCACTGGGGGCTTCTCCATGCCCCCAGAACACCCAGATGAGGCTCCTTCACAGGTCACCGTTTGGCTTTTGCACCCAACCTTCCTGGGGTACACCCAATTTTCCTTAATAGCCTTTCCCTTCCTTAGTGGATCTCCAACCTCAGGAGCTCTCAATGAGCAACACAGCCCTATCCTAGGGTCCCTGGGATGGAGATATTGCAGCCTGAAGGTCTGAAAAGGGCAGACAATACCCTAATGAGGTGGGATCATGGGACATCCCCAGGGTCTGCCCCACCAGGCCAACTGCACCTTTGGCCCAAAGCCTGCCCTTCCCCCTTCCTCAGTTCAGGAAACAGCGGAAACTCAAGCCATTTATTTTTCTATTTGTGATCCCTACCCCCATCCCAGTCTGCCCAGAGCTGGCCCTGACCCCAGTGGTGGCCTGAATGCTTCCCCTCTGGCCAAGGCAGGGCGGTGGTGGGTGGGAAGACTCACACTGCCAAGCTCACACGGAGCCCCTTCTTTCCCCATCATCACAGACCGGGAGGCATCCTAAGCCCCAGGAGGTCCTGCTCCTGCCTCCATATGGTAGTCCCTCCTCTGCACCAAGTTCTCATGTCCTCCAGCCCATTTTGGGGCTTGCAGGTCTCCACCATAGGGCTTCGTGGCTCTATATCCATAGCCAGTCCCACTTCAGGCCTTCCGTGGACACTGGCTTCTGTGATCAGACAGGGCAGTGACCAGTGACAGATAAGAGTCTCTGGTCATTTGGGTGTAGAAAGTGGAGGCTGGACATATGGATATTGGCTTTGTGTAGATGCCAGCTCTCTGAGCCTCAGTATCCTAGTCTACAGAATGGGAAGAGCCATGGGCTCATGGAAATGTCTGTTTGGAAAGTCCCCTGACAGCCCACAGTCTGGCCAGGGTCCAGCTTTGCCCCACCCCCACCCCCACCACCAGAGGCAGGGCTAGGGAGGCAGGAGGCATCCCCCAGAGGCCAGTGAGGCCCTAGCTGCAGGCTTGCTCTAACAATGTGAATGTGCTTCCCCCACACAATTCCCAGAAATGCCGCCCCCCTGCCCTGCCAGCCCGCCAGCCTGGCGGCCACTCCACCCTCCTACCCTAAGGAACCCCAAGCAGCCGCAGGGTCAGAGGCAATGGATGAAGCATGGAGGTCTGACTCAGAGGCAGCAAACCTGTGGAATTCTAAGGCAGCCTGCCTGCTTGCCTGCCATCCTACAGAGATCAGCCTGAAAAAAGTCAGCCATCGCTAAGCCCCTGCAGGAGCAAAGCTGTGCTGAGCCTGTGGGATGCCAAGTCACTGAAAACTTCTCAAGTCTCATTCAGAGGAAAAAGCAAGATCCTTCCAGGCTCCACTGGGCCTCTTGATCTTCAATCCTCATGCTTCACCCCGGCCCTTCCATACACCTGTTTCCCCCCCCCCCAGTGACTTTAAAACAGCTCCCCATCTGTGTAGCATGCTCTTTGTATGGTTTCTTCACATGTCTATTTCAGTGTGGGCTCAAAACCCACTCATGAAAAAACAGGATGTAGATACTGACATAGCCCCTTCTCATACCTAGTACCTCCAATATGGGCTTATTTGTGGATTTATTGATTTTTATCCTTTCCACACCAGAATGGTAACATCTCACAGTAAGGATTGGGACTGTTTGTTCTTTTCCAGTTTCCTACCTCAGAAGACAGTCTAGTGCCAGCAGGGGGTTCAGTAAAAAAAAAATGAATTCTGTCTCTGAGCAAATGATAGTGGAAGTCTCTAAACAGCCAGCTGGTTCCCCACCAAAGCCATTTGTCACCAGCCAGGAAAAGAAGAGAGAGAGAGAGAGAGAGAGAGAGAGAGAGAGAGAGAGAGAGAGAGAGAGAGGAGAGGGGAGGGAGGGGAGGGGAGGGGAGGGGAGGGAGGGGAGGGGAGGGGAGGGGAGGGGAGGAGAGGAGAGGAGAGAGAGAGGAGAGGAGAGGAGAGGAGAGGAAGAGGAGAGGAGAGGAGAGGAGAGGAGAGGAGAGGAGAGGAGAGGAGAGGAGAGGAGAGGAGAGGAGAGGAGGAAGGAAAGAAGGGAGAAAGCATGCAAAGCTAGGTGTGATTACTACACGTACAATTTCAAAACTCAGAAAACAGAAGCCAGCCTGAACTACATAGAGAGTTCCAGGGACACCTTAGTTAGCAACATTTTTGTTTGTTTGTTCATCTGTTTGTTTTTGAGACAGGGTCTCTCTACACAGTCCTGGCTGTCCTGGAACTCATTGCAGGCCTTAAACTCACAGAGATCCACCTGCCTCTGCCTCTCAAGTGCTGGGATTTAAGGTGTGCGCCACTGTGCCTGGCCCAGTTAGCAACATTTTTAAAAAAGAAGAAAAATTACTAGAAGAGAGGGAGAAGAATGGGGAGGGAGGAAGAGGAGATGGATGTATTCTTTCTCTGCCCTAGTCTCCCTTTATCTCCAGCCCAACATGGCAGGGCATTCAGAATGGGTACTACCTCCCAGAAGCCTAAGAGACGCGAGTATGCCTGCAATTAGCCCACCTTAAAGGCAAAGGACCACTCATGAGAACAGAGACAGCAACATCCACAGACCCAGGTCATGCACCGAGCTGAGAATAAAAGTAACTATTTATGTAAAGACCCGCAGTTCTGAGGTGTGGGGGCGGGGCGAGGGTGAGGCCAACGGAATGGGCGAGAGCACCGGCCAGCAGGGGTTGGGGAAACTGGACAGAATGTCTGGCGCCTCCTCAGCCCAGTGGGTTCTTTCTGGCCTGAAGGCCAGCCTTCCTTCCTGAGCGGCTGTTTCCTGGCTCCGCCCTGTTGTCGCCACGGAAACCCATGAGTAGCCGGGCTCCCCAGCCAGGTTCCCATGGAGCCCCTGCAGTGCTGCTCAGAGGCCCATACATAGTAGGCGGCTACATTGGAGGACACAAGTTGGCCACGCAGCCACCCTGAACCAGAACACTCCAAAATGTTGCACAGCAGCCCCAGCCTTCTCTCATACAGCTCTCCTGACAGCCCACCTAGCTCTCATCTAGTGACCCTAAAAAGTGGGCAATGCCTGTGATAACACCCTGAGCACCCACATGCCCACCACAGTATAATAACTGAAAACTCTGGAACATCCTTCAAAACATGTCTGATCCCTGGCCCACCCATGGAAGCCACTCTGTTGCATGTGGCTTACTCTCCTATGTCCATAGCACTCTGGTCTGCCATTATCCATGGTGACCTTGCAGTAATAAGTTGCATTTGTTTCTCCATCCCTACTGTTTCCACCCAGTCCTGCTGACCAAAAGGCACGGAGTGGATGAGAGCCAAGCCATCTCTACACAACACCCTGACCATCATTCTTTTTGTTGGCTTGCTTGCTTGTTTTTTGAGACAAGGTTTCTCTATGTTGCCTTGGCTGTCCTGGAACACTCCCAGGACCAAACTGTCCTCAAACTCACAGAGATCTGCCTGCCTATGCCTCCCGAGTGCTAGGGTTAAAGGTGTGTGCCAACACCACCTGGTGAGCATCATTCTTTATCTAAAACAGCTAACCCTGATGCCCCTCCACTAGCCCAACAACCACTCATTCCAACACTCCCACTCCTACCATGCTCTGAGTGGGACTCTGGCTCCATATGATTGGGAACTGAACCTGTGAACTTTACCAAGAACCCAACATTTGAAACTACTTCTACCCACTCATACACAAAAGCTGAAGGATCTTTTAGGCTAGGGCCTAGCTCATCTAAACCAGACCTATCCCTGTCTGTTCTAAGGCATCAGACTCTGCCAAAGGCTCTGACTCCAGGAGAGAAGTAAAGACTGGTCCTAGCTTCATAGTCCCCCAGCTCCAGCCACCAGAGACTGGGAGGCCAGCAAGGTTTGGAGCCGAGAGTGATATGTCAGAAGAAAGGTCTGAACTGGAAAGCTAGCTGCAAAAAAGACTCATCCACCTGGAGCTCTGTTGCCCTCAGACAGGGACCCCACCCCAGCCTTTGGGAGTGGGAGGGCCCAAGCCCTACAGGACTATGTAATTGGTCCCAGCCTCACTGCTGTACAGCAGCCAGAGCTGTCTGGTGGGAGCCTGGGAGGTCTGTGCCCAGGCAGTGCTTGGGAGGTCTCACCACCCTCAGGCAGAGCAGAGCCAAGCCAATCCCCCACTATAGGCACCAAGGGGAACTACCCAGCATCCTTTTCAGGCCTCACGGAAGACTGGGGTCCAGAGAAGCTGAGGAAGGAGAGTAGGTATAAGCAGGAAGGAAAGGGGAATAGGGTCCACTTGACACCCAGGCCAGCCTCATACTGGCAGAAAAGATTTGCCCTACCATTCCAATTTTCTAGGGGCTGGGGCTATAGACAATGGCCCTGCCATAGGTAAGTGCCCATCTAAGCCAAGCTAGACTGAAGTGGAGTTCCAATGCAGATTTTCCCTTCTCTCTTCTGCCAGATCTAGGGCAGCAGCTCATCTAACAAAGAAGCCTTGGGGAGTCCCTTCTTAGGGTGCTGAGAACATGTTTTGCTGAGTAGGACTTCCAGTCCTCAACATCTGAGTTCCTATTCCCTTATAAGAAAGTTCATCATGTCTGACTCCCAAGGACTTGGGCAGTCTCTAGCACTAGGGTCTACCTCTCCCCATACTCTGGGAACTTGACAGACAGAGGCACACATGTAGACCACACACAGACATACAGACATTCACATGGAATGTCCCTCTCCTAGCATAGCTAGCCACACCCACAGCAGCCCTGTACAGCCTTGGGGAGTCCCTCCAGCCCTGGGGCTCCAGGGTCAGGGCCACCCTGCTGGCAGACTGAAGTTACCTCCCCCATTGTCCCATCTGGAGAGAGGGTGGGAGCTGCCAGCACCACCACTGCCAAGAGTGGGCAGGGAGGGTAGCCTGACCCTACAGAGAAAAGGAGCAGCCCGCAGGCTCCTGCCCAGCCCAGCTCGCAGGATATGATAGGCTGACATTTGAGCCACAACTTGGCTATGAGGAGGGTCATTGGCTGGTGCCAGGAGAGGTGGGTGCTAGAGAGCTAGGGAACAATGAGGTTATGCTGGATACCCTGTTCAGAACATGAGGCTGATTCTGAACTATCACAGAACTCCAAGTCCTCCTCAACATATGAGGCTACAGCAAAAGAATCTGGGGATCCTTTCCTAGAGCCCAGTGAACATCATCTCAAAATAGCTGTTGTCCTGGCTGAGTCAGGCTCTGGGGACTCTAACCTGTATCCATCTATGGAGTAAGGGTAGTTTCTGACAAAAACTGATGGAAGTGAGGGAATATTAGGGTAGCTCTTGTTCTTTGTTTTGTTTGTGGTACTGGAGATGGAACTAGGACCTTTTGCATGCTGGGCAAGCACTCTACCACTGACCCATGCTCCACCTCCCCCTTTAGTTCTTTGTGCCCATTCTCAAAACAAAAATCTTCACATAGCTCTTCATGTCCTCATTCACCATCCTCCTGTACCACCTGTTCAGTCTACTCACCCACCTAGACCTGCCAAAAGGGAGCTGACCATTGGCAAGGTCCTGTAAGCATTTTCACCTTGGTGTCCACACCACTGCCTGCCTTCTGAGAAAGTACTGAGTTGCCCCAGTAGTCCCACCCTACTCAAAGTTCATGCCCTTGCAGCAGGTGCAGGACCTATAATGGACCCTTTATTACCATATCTACATGACAAAATATCAGGTCATGATATTTATCATCATTAGTCTGAGGAACTATAGGAAACTCTGGCATCTCCCCATGGTAAGAGTGCTCAGAAAGAAAGGGATTACTCAGGGACAGCCCCAGAAGCCACACAGGCTCTCTCTCAGTGTTCAAGGTGGGATATCCTGACATGATTGGGAAGGCTGCAGAGTGTCCAGGGTACATGTAAGTGGAGTTAGTCACCTGTCATAGACAGCTGTCAAGAACGTTGGCTTTTCCTCTATGAAGTTATACATGGCAATGGACAAGGGGCAACTCTCAGAAGAAAGCCGTTTCTAGAGGCCAGATCTCTTCCTGGTGGAGTGGTTGAAAAGATAGAAAAAGAAAATGAATGAGTGCTCTTTTGGAAAACACCCAGTTTTCCTCTGTCTCACCTGCCCAGGCCCCTGTCTCTTCCTGAGACAGCTGTTTGGCCTGGGTAAGGAAACCATCTTACAGCAGCCCACACACAGAAGCAGGGACTGGCTGTGTCTTGTGCCTACCAGTCTACCTTTTCCTTGTGGACCAGGTCCATGTTTTGCCTTGTCCCAGAATTTGGGTATGAGAGAGGGATAAAAAGGTCCACTTTTTCCTCAGCCTCAGGGGCAGAACTTGGAGAGTTCAAACTACCCAACTGAGCTCAGCATCTGGGAGTGTCAACCGACAGGAAGAGGCAAGAACATCTCCAAAAACCCATCCCCTTTCCCGAGGTGCACGATGAAAGTGACCTCCCAAGAACTTGGTTCTAAAATAAATCTTCCTTCATCCAATCTAATGCCGCTGCCCTCTCCCCTCAATACTGCCCGGGGGTCTGTCTCTGTGGGTGGGGTGACAGCTCCACTCTGAAAACTGACATCTCTGGAGAACCCCTCCTTTTGAGCCTCAGCCCACACCAGCAGCCCTCTGCTACTCGGGGGTCTCTTCAGAGACAGTGCGCGCGGGGGGAGGGGGCGGTGCTTTGCGCTGGGGGGCCTCGGCTGGATCCTGCCAGGAAGAAAAAAGGGAGCCACCGCAGAGGGGGCAGCCCCGCCCCGGCCAGCCTGCTCTGCTGCGGATTGGCCCGGTGTCTCTATATCTGGGATGCCTTCCTGGCACCAAGCTACCACATCCCCACTGTCTCCACCCGACGTCCGTCAGCCCTCCGAACTTGGCTTCACAGTGCCCGCCACTGTCTTCTGCGCTCCCGCGCTGCGTTCCGCCCAGGCCTTGCCCAGCTGGAATGCAGAGATCGCCGCCCGGCTACGGCGCACAGGACGATCCGCCCTCCCGCCGCGACTGTGCATGGGCCCCGGGACTCGGGGCCGCTGCTGAGCCGCGCGGCCTCCCTGTCACCAACGTCTCGCCCGCCGAGTCCGCCTCGCCGTCCAGCCTTCCGCGGAGCCCACCGCGCAGCCCCGAGTCAGGGCGCTATGGCTTCGGCCGCGGAGAGCGCCAAACGGCCGACGAGTTGCGCATCCGGCGGCCCATGAACGCTTTCATGGTGTGGGCGAAGGACGAGCGTAAGCGACTGGCGCAGCAAAACCCGGATCTGCACAACGCAGTACTAAGCAAGATGCTAGGTAAGAGTCGAGAGCACAAAGTAGGGCGGTGAGGGAGGGAACTTGGCGGGAGAGGGTGTCGGAATCTGGGGCTCCAGGGTCGGGCTCAAGGTTCTTCTATTCCTTATTCGCGCCGAGCGCCCAGGGCGCACGCAGGGTTGGCAGGTCGTGCGCCCGACGGCGGTCCACTAACAGGCTCCCGCTGTCCACAGGCAAAGCGTGGAAAGAGCTGAACACAGCGGAGAAGCGGCCCTTCGTGGAAGAGGCCGAACGACTGCGTGTACAGCACTTGCGCGACCATCCCAACTACAAGTACCGTCCTCGCCGCAAAAAACAGGCGCGCAAGGCCCGGAGGCTGGAGCCCGGCCTCTTGCTCCCGGGCCTCGTGCAGCCGTCTGCGCCGCCTGAGCCCTTCCCTGCAGCTTCAGGCGCGGCCCGCTCCTTCCGGGAGCTGCCCACGCTGGGCGCGGAGTTCGATGGCTTGGGACTACCCACGCCCGAGCGCTCGCCTCTGGACGGCCTGGAGCCTGGCGAGGCCTCCTTTTTCCCACCGCCTTTGGCGCCCGAGGACTGCGCTGTGCGGGCTTTCCGGGCGCCCTATGCCCCCGAGCTGGCACGGGACCCGAGCTTCTGCTACGGGGCGCCCCTGGCTGAGGCGCTCAGGACCGCGCCGCCTGCTGCGCCGCTCGCGGGCCTCTACTACGGCACCCTGGGCACGCCAGGCCCATACCCCAGTCCTCTGTCACCACCACCTGAGGCTGCGCCTCTTGAGGGAACAGAGCAACTGGAGCCTACCGCAGACCTTTGGGCTGATGTGGACCTCACCGAATTCGACCAGTATCTCAACTGCGGCCGGACTCGACCGGATGCCACTACACTTCCCTACCACATGGCGCTGGCCAAACTGGGTCCGCGTGCCATGTCGTGTCCAGAGGAGAGTAGCCTCATTTCTGCGCTGTCTGACGCCAGCAGCGCAGTCTATTACAGCGCCTGTATCTCAGGCTAGGCACTCTCTCTGCCCTTCAGCGCTTCAGTATGTGGCCAAGTGTCAGGACCCTGTCGCTCCCTTCCTTTCGCAGATGTATGTTAGACTATGCAGCAGCCTTTAGAGCTGGTGGCCTCAGGGTGCCACCTCTGTCATTCACATACCTCCTTTTGGGGGCTCCTGTGTGCTGGCCTTCCCTAGGAAGCCCAGGCCCTGGATGTGCTAGCTGTCTCTGTCAGGGTTAAGTTTTTGAACCATCTAATTCTTTTCTGCTATGTATTTTCTAGAATGAGACTGTATTTTTTACTTTGCTTTTTATATATACATATATAACACACTATATTTAATTTTTAATTAAACTTTTTTCTTTCAAAGGGTTTCAGTGAGCACTAGCATCCATGCATAAGGAACAACAGTGTTTCCCATAAACATTGACCACAGAGATTACTTGACTTTTCCGGTTAGCCACAAAGCTGCCCTCTATCCTTCCAGTTGGGCTCTCAGATATCATCAGCTCCTAGCCTGGATTGTATTTTCCTTCTACAAGCCTAAGTACTGCCAAGGACAGCATTCTTCGCTTGGGCAGAATTGCAGGGTTGTGCAGATATATTACTAGATCTCAAAAATATTCCCTGAGGGGCAGCACCATGCTACACTTGCTCTGCTCCCCCAGGGGGCCTGGCTCAGACATAAATTTAGTGACCAAGGCAATGCTCAAACCGTGTACCTTAAGCCTCCCAGCTCACTAGCCATGCTTGGGCTCCTTTCAGGAGGACTGGGGGGCCTCTTTTCAGACCATCTCCTTTTCAAAGTCCCTTACTGGACAAGCACATTCGTCCAGAGAGGGATGGAACAATCACCCTGGAGGTGGTCCCTGGACACATACATAAAAACTTCATATCTAGTAAGTCTTCTTAGTCGGAAGCTCCCACTCTTGGAGGAGAGGCCTGCCCTACCCTGCATTCCCATATGTCCTGCAATATCAGCTGATTCCAAGATTCACCCACATGGAGTGTGAAATGCCTAGCATGACTACGAAGCTGTAACCATATGGCTTTCAATGAGGGTGGCCATTTGTGACTTACCAGCAACAAGCCTGGGGCTAGATGTTCATGGGGGTCCATGCACAGGGATCCAGCTTCCCAGAATGTTTAGGGAGGAGTACATAAGATGTGAGGATTTCTTAGGAGTATTTTGCATCTGAAGCAAGATGGTATCATCTCTACATTGACCAGTATGAATTACATTACCTCAAATAATGGTATAAGGGGAGCTGCACTTGGGGTCTTATCCTCTATAATTAGCATGCAATGACAGAGGACAGAGATACATAAAAGGGACAAAGTCAGACAAGCTCCAAGCAGAGATAGAAGAGATAGGCCTGACCAGTCCTGCTTCCTGAATGCATGGGAGCAGTCCCCAAGTGTTTATCTACTTGGAATGGGGCATTTTCCCATCAACCTATGGACATACCAAGAAGTACAGGAGAGACAGCCCAGAGCAGGCAGACCAAAGCAACATTCCTAGGTCCAGAGTACTTTCCTAGTTCTAAATTCTATACTTTTATTCCTGCAGAGGACCCTCTTCCCTTGGTTAGTAGGGTGGAGGTCCAAAGTGTGCTGGTGTGGTCCCACTGTCTCTGCGGAGAGAAGATAGAGCAGGATGTTCCCTAAACACCCTTTTCCCATCTGTCAGGGAAGAGGGCTAGTAAGGGTCCAGTTTGGAGCAAGTTCAAATTTACAAGTTCCAAAGGGCAGAAAATACCCCAGAGCAAGATCAGAAAGGGATATGAGTAGGATCATATCACCAAAGACAGCAGTGGATCAGTGCTGGGCTGGGGTGGGGGGGAGCGGTTCCTATCATCCTACTTGAGGAGACTTTTCTCACCCCTCCAAGGATGCAGCCCACCCTCCCAGGTAGAACCACAGACTAAGGCCATAGCCTAACTCCTCATCCTATCTCTCTCTTGCCCAAAAGGTCTAAGCTTCAATCGCCCACCCTTTTCAGCCCTTAATAGCCTGTCCCTAGAATAGCCTGGGTGACATGTGAAATAATTTCCAGAGAAGAGGGTCTGAGAACAGGTAGGGGTCTCCTCGGGATATATAATCACCACTTCGAATATTCTTGAGGAAACCAATGGTCACACACCACACAAAGTCTCCTGCCCCAACAAGGTCAAGATGCGGCAGGCAGGGGGTGAGCATGCCTACTTGAGGTCTCAATCTCCCCTGCTCCCAACTCAGCTGTACTCTAGAAAACCTAATACTAGCTTCTGCTCTGCCCAGAATTTGCTCCAACTTGAACTTGTTCCAAACAGGGTCTCACTTGCTTTCTGCTCTCACACTAAGAGGAAATGACTAGTTGCCACTAGGAAGCACTCTGCTCTATCCTACACAAAGCCTTCAGTACACAGTTCAGTGGTTTGAGAATACTCACTCAAGTTGGGAAACATTACTATCATGTAACTTCAGGGCTTTTTCGTCATCTCCATAAAAACCTATTATTCCCCTGCCCCTAAGGAACAATAAACTCTTTTCTATCTTATGAATTTGTCCATCATTATTATTACTATTATTATTATTGTTTTTTTGAGACAAGGTTTCTCTGTGTAACTCGCTTTGTAGACTATGCTGGCCTCGAACTCACAGAGATCCACTTGCCTCTGCCTTCTGGGTGCTGGGATTAAAGGTGTGTGCCACCACCCGCTAAACAAATCTTTTTAAGCAATTAGCAATTTAAAAATAGGCAAATTCAGCTGGGCACATACCTTTAATCCCAGCACTCAGGAGGCAGAGGCAAGCAGATCTCTGTGAGTTTGAAGCCAGCCTGGTCTACAGAGAAATTTCTAGCACAGCTAAGGCTACACAGAGAAATCCTGTCTCAAAAAAAAAAAAAAAAAAAAAAAAAAAAAAAAAAAATCAAATCTTTTTTGAGCGTTTTGCCTACATATATGTTTGTGTGCCACATGCATGCAGTGCCGGTGAAGGCCAGAAGAGGGCATCAGACCCAATGAAATGTACTTAAAGACAGTACCACCATGTGGGCACTGGGAACTATACCTGAGTCCTCTGCAGGAAGAGCTCTTGCCTGGTGGTGGTGGCTGATGGTGGAGGCCTTTAATCCCAACACTCAGGAGGCACAGGCAGGAGGATCTTTGTGAGTTCAAGGTCAGCCAGATCTACACAAAGAAACACTGTCTTGAAAAAAAAATTTTTTTAACCTTTTTAGAGCTTTATTGGGGTGGGGGAGGACAGACGGAAGGAGAGAGCAGAAAGAGAAGGGGGCGAAAAAATTTTTAAATTTATTTTTATGTGTATGGGTGTTTTGCTTACATGTATGTCTGTGTACTATATGCATGCTTGGTACCCTTGGAGACCAGAAGAGGGTGTTGGATCCCCTGGAGCTAGTTACAGATGGTTGTAAGCTGCTATGTGGATGTTGGGAATAATTCTTCCATTAAAGATTTGTGTGTGCTGTGTGTGAGTGCATGCACACACGTGCATATATATGTGTGGGCTGGTATCCATGGAAACCAGAGGCATCAGATCCCCTTGGAGCTAAAGTGTAATACAGGCAGTTGTAAGCTATTCAAAATGCATGGGTGCTGGGGACTGAACTCAGGTCCTTCGCAAGTGCAATATGCTCTCTTAATCTTTGAGCCATTTCTCCAGCACAGAAATTTCCCACAAACATCCCACCCCACCCCACCCCGGAGCTGAGGAGCGAACCCAGGGCCTTGTGCTTGCTAGGCAAGTGCTCTACCATTGAGCTAAATCCCCAACCCAAGGAATAATTTGTTTTGTTTTGTTTTTGTTTCTCGAGGCAGGGTTTCTCTGTGTAGTTTTGGTGCCTGTCCTGGATCTTGCTCTGTAGCCCAGGCTGGCCTCGAACTCACAGAGATCCGCCTGCCTCTGGCTTCCGAGTGCTGAGATTAAAGACATGCGTTACCACTGCCCGGCAGGAATAATTATTTTAAACAGAATTTTCCCTACTGTTAAGGCAGTGGATATCTAGCAAGTGAAGACCAGATCCAATGGGGAAAATGTATAAAACATATAAAAATAAAATCTAATCACAGGTTTTTAATGTCTTGTTTAAAAAAATAATAAAGCAAAGTCCTTGCTTTTCTAAACCAGTTATTTTTATTTATTTTTAATTTTGTGTACATGTTGGGGGTGGGCATGTACACGAGTGCATGTACCCACAGAAGCCAGAAGCATCAGATCCTCCTGGAGCTGGACTTACAGGCAGTTGTCAGCCATTCAGTGTGGGTTCTGGGAACTGAACTCTGATCTTCTACAAGAGCATTATGCATTCTTAACCACTGAGCCATCTCTCTAGCCTCCTAAGACAGTTTTTGTTGTTGTCATTTGTTTTGGTAAAATTTACAAAGAATAGATTAATAGTGTTAAAAACTTTTATTGTTGTAAACAGAGAATGCAGCATTAATTTTATCTCAGGGAATTGAATTTTTGCCTTGAAAATTTTTAATAACTTCATTCTTAATGTAGTTGTAGCCATGTCCAAATTCTTTAAGTTTAGTTCTCACAGTCATTCTACAACATACTTTAATCTTCTAACTTTTATTCTTGTCTGTTTTCATTTTAGAACAGTCTTTACCTTACCATTCAAAATCCTTTTGTATCCAAAGGCAGTGCTTCTCTTTAGTCTTCTTTTACCAAAAATACATTTCACACCTATAACCTTTATATCTCTTTTTTTTCACTTGATTTTCTTTTTAAGATTTACTTATTTATTATGTATACAGTGTTCTGTTTGCATGTGTCCCTGCAGGCCAGAAGAGGGCGCCAGATCTCATTACAGATGGTTTTGAGCCACTATGTGGATGCTGGGAATTAAACTCAGGACCTCTGGAAGAACAGCCAGTGTTCTTAACCTCTGAGCCATCTCTCCAGTTCCCACTTGATGATTCTTTAATGTCTTATTATAACTACTGCTATAATTACAAATTTAGAAAACACTTTCTTTTCAATAATTATATTTCAAATTAAAACTAGAAGCTTTATCCAAAACACATCTTAACTATCTAACAGTTATAGATACAGGTAAAAGATATTAATAGTCTTTGGGGTGGAGGTGTTTGCTTGCTTGCTTTGAAACTATCCCTGGCTGGCCTGAAACTGACTATATAGACGAGGCAGTCTCAATCTCAGTAATCTCTCTCTCCCTCCTGAGCACTGTGATTAAGGGTGTGCATCACCACGCCCAGCAGTGTGTGTGTGTGTGTGTGTGTGTGTGTGTATGAATATATACCACATGTATGTGGGTGTCCACAGAGGCCAGACATGTCAGATCCCCTGGAACTGGAGTAACAGGTAGTTATGAGCCACCTAAAATGAGTATTTGGAACCAAACTTGAGTCCTTTGGAAGAGCAGTAAGTGCTCTTAACCACTGAACAGGTTCTTCAGCCCTCAAATTCACTTTTTGAGGTTTCAGTTATTTACAGGTCAACAAGACAAGTGAACACAATATAAAATTTCTTAAATTTATATTTCTAATGACAATGTCTGAACAATAGGTTAAGAACCACACACCCATGTGCTAGAGCAGCTGCTCCTGATTTTTTTTTTTTCTTTTCTCTTTTTAAATTTGTTTGTTTGTTTTAAGATAGTGTCTCCCTGTCACCTTAGCTCTTTTGGAACATCCTGTATAGACCAAGTTGACATCAAACTCACAAAGATCTGCCAGTGTCTGTTTCCCAAATGATGGTATTAAGAGCATGTACCACCATGCCTAGCTCCAAACTAAGATTATGCAGGGTTATGTCAACTACTACCAAACCTACAAAACTTCTGCTCCAGGATTGGAAGGGAATTAACCAAGGAGAGAAGAGTGTTCATAGAGGGTAGTTGTCTCTGAGGGTCTGGGAAAGGCAGGGCCTAAGTGCATACTAGGTCCATTTGGAAGAGCAGTAAGTGCTCTTAACCAGTGCTCTTCTGGTCCCTTGGCTCCTGTTCCCAGGGATCTTTCCCCAAGATCTCACAGGTTTCCCAGAACCCCAATCATGGCTTCACTCCTTCTTTTGGTTTGGCTACCCACAGCTCCACTTTGTGCCCAACTCAGGCTCCCACTGTTGCCTCTAGGGACATGCCACCCATAACCCTGGCCTCTATAACTTTACCCAATCTCCTAAGAATCTGCTCCCACTCTTCTACCTCACCCTGTATCCATGCCCTGCCCTCCATGACTTCATCCCCTCTCCTATAGCCCCCTTCCCTGTAACCCCACCCTCTGTCTCATGACTCCAGCCCCCAGCCCCCACCACCTTGCTCAATCTCCCACACCCCTGTCTGCCCTCCAAAAAACAGGAAGTGTTGGGAGTCACAGCTCTGGGAGTAAGTGCAGGAAGCTGGGCTTATCTTGCTCTGCAGCCCTGACCCCTGGCCTTGTGCCGGGTAGGGGGCGCCAGGGGCAGTCCAAGGACAGAGCCTGCTCACCTGGTGAGCCCTGGCTGCCTCTCTCTTGAGCCACAAACTGTCACAACTGGACTGGTATGCAAAAAGGCCTAGCTAGTGCTTCCCAGGGTACATCAGCCTGCTGTCTCCTCCACAGACAGCAGCAGAAATACCAACACAGCAAGGGACCCATGAGCTAGTACCCCAGGATGTCTCGCTTCCCCCACAACAGGCACTGCATTGCTGCCAAGGGCTTGACCTTCTCATTTCCACTCAAACAAGGACTCACTTCCCATAGCAGGTGTTACCTCTTTGCTGGTTATTCCAGATTCTAGTGGAGCAGGGTATGCTGTGTGTGCTTGTGCGTGTGTTTTCTGTTTACAAAGCTAAATCTTCCTGAGGAGGGGGCAGGATGGGGACTGTCCCTTTTCCCCCACCCCTAGGGTCCTGAAGGCCTCTGGCAGGGACAATAGGCCTCAACACCTGCCTCACTCTTCTCCCTACCCCCACCCGCTTCTCAGGAATATGTGCTTCCTGGAGTAGAGGGCCTTGTTTATTTCCAGTTAGCCACAGCTGAAGCAAGCAGCCTTCTTGCACACCTGCAGGTCTTGCAAGGGCCTAGTGCCCACAAGCCCACAAGGCCAGGTACTCTGCAGGTCTGGGAGCAGATATTTCCTTCTCCTCCACACCTGTGTCCATAGTGCTGCCCAAGCCTTCTTAGGAACCCAGTTGTTTGTTTTTATTTAATTTTTAGTTTAGTTTAACTGAACCTCCCTTTACATCTACTACAGGATTTCACAGTGCTGGTGTGATATCCACCAATGGATTGGCCTAAGAAAGATGGACTTGAACCAAGCCTGGGCCTACTCATTGTTTCCCATTCAAGGTTTGTGTGTGATATAGAGCTGCTAACTAGAGAAAATATGGAGTGCTTCATGAATCTGTGTGCCATCCTTGCACGGTGGTCATGCTAATCTTCTCCGTATCATTCCAATTTTAGCATGTGCTGAAGTGAGCCCAACTTCAGGAATGTAGCTGAGTTCAGAGCTCTGCATGCTTAGCTGTGGCTCTGTGCTCACAGGGCACAAAAAAAACATGCCTATTCCTATTGCTCCCTTTATTCAGCTCTCCCACACTCCTAGGCTAGTGTGGTAGGTGGCAGGATAGGGACGTGCTGTCCTAACACAGAAGAGGCTACAGCCCTCACTCTCTGCTGCATCATGGGAGGTGGAACAGGGTTAACACATAAGTAGCAAAGTCAAGATTAACTTTGGGATTTGCAAACTAAAGGACTAGCTTGTCATCCATAGCTGTTGCCCAAGTTCCAGATGTTCTTTCAAAGGCTCCTAGTCGTGGGAGGCCGTGGTACCCAGTCAGTCTCCCTTCAAAGCCTGCCAGTCTGTCTTCCAGGATTACATATGGAGGCCTGTTTCCTGGGCTGCAGGAAATTGCACAGGCCTGGCCAGTGCCTTGGGGCTGGGGGTGTTTCCCATCTGTGATCCTCACAGTCCTTTCTTCTGTGCCAGAGCCCCACCTCCCTGCAAAGTCAAGCCCTGAAAAGGCTTGGGTGGGATAGGACAATACCAGTAGTCTCCTGCTCCATGTCTCAGCCTCAGCATCTCCAAGGTCTGTTTTAGCTGCTCAGCAGCCAGCAACTGTGGGACAGTATCTGTGCTGAGTTATGTTAGGTGTGCATGAGGAGGATATGCCCTGTCCTCAACTACAAAGAAGCCCTGGGGACCTCCATTTAGGTCCCTGGGCTAAGTGTAAAGGACCTAGAATCCTTCCGCTCTGATCCTGAGGGCTCTGTACCTGCAAGAGGACAGTCATTCTAGTGGGTTGATAACCACAGGCTGAGTTCCCAGGGCTCCTGCAGAGAGCCATGGGTGCAGAATTCAGGTGATCTTTAAAAGTATAATCTGATACAGGACTTAGGCATCAACATATATTCCCTGAAACTCTTGAGGCTTCTACTTCACTTCCAGTCCCAGGAGGCTGTGGTTTGTTTGGTCTTTCCTCAGCTGAAGAGAAGAAATTGAGAATCAGGACACCCTGTTGCCTACCTCCCCAGCCTGATTGCTCTAAACAGTAGGAGAGGACAGCAAAATGGGCAGTATTTGTGGGATGCTCACTGGGTCTCAAGTGATTTCCCAGTAGGATCTAAAGTTGGGACAAGTATAAGTACAGATTGCTTTGCAAAAATGGGTCCATGGGTATCTCCAAGGTGGGCTGTCCATACTGTCCTCTTTCAGCTCAGTGCCCACTGTTACTTTCTCCAGATCTCACTTGATCATTCTTTAGTCAAGTACTGCTGCCCTATGGCTTATATTTCAACAAAACTGGACCTTTTTCTCTGCACTGGGACATTGGCTATACCCTAGCATGCCCAATAGAGCTCACCAATATAAGTCATCAGTCCAGGTCCATAGCCATCCACCTCTCTCCTCCATCGGTATTTCCTGGAACAAGATGACTACCCATCCAGGCCCTAGGCCCAGGATCTTGCAATGATCCAGGCTTCCCCTCATCCTCTCACACTAGCTGTCACACATACATACATACATACATACATACATACATACATACATACATACATACAGAGAGAGAGAGAGAGAGAGAGAGAGAGAGAGAGAGAGAGAGAGAGAGAATGAGAATCATTTTAGGCCTGGCTTTGCTGAAGGTCTGTGTACTTAGGCCCTCTCTGGCACACCCCCACCTTGTACTTTTCCATACTGCCTCCTACCCCATGGAGAACCAAAATGTTCTGTTTGTGCTCCAAGGTGGCTTGTGAGACCATTAGAAATCTGAATCATAGATTATTTAAATGCATACTGATATCCAGAAAGTTCCATTTCTTCTACACATCATACTCTGGGTCCAAATCTGATCCCAGCTCTTCTAGTACTTGACTGTGTAATTAAGGTCCTATATCCTCTCCATGTCTCAGCTTCCTCAACTGTGAGAAGTCCCATTGGGCAGACCGCATGTGCACCAAGGAATGGAGGCACGAAGAACTTCAGGGCTATTTCTTGTTCTTGTACCTACCACTGCCTTTTTCATCTCTTGTTTGCCTGTCTGACAGACGCAGAGCAAGGTATTCTTGAGACTCTTGGACTCCACATTCTATTATGAGGCAAGGAGCCTGGGGACATTGCTTCTTTTCTGTTCAGGGCTAGAATCATTGAAGAGCAGACACCTAGGCTTATGTAGGTACTGGGGCCAGTCTAGTTAGTTCAACAGACAAGTCTGGGGCAGTCTGTGGAGTTGTCCCCCACCCTGCCCTGCCCATCCCCCAGGGGCAGCAGGAAATGGCCTGGTCTAGTTTGTGGCCAGGGCAGCAAGGTTGGCTTCCTCTGAGTCCTGTTTCCTTTATCCGGTTGTTTTGCTCTGAATCCACCAAGCTCAGCCTTCCCCTCCTCTCCATTTCCACCCTCTCCTCCGGTCCAGAGTTGGGCAGGACGGATGCATGACGTTTTAAAATCCCTAACCAGGTTGTGGGGTGGGGGTAGGGGGCTTCTCTGCCTTGGACACTACTTGAGGACAGGTCCAATGTCCCACCCACGCCCCCTGCTGTATGAGGCTGGGAACTACAACTATTGCCGTTGCTCAGGTGTGAGGTCCCTAAGAAGCAGATCCCTGGGTGGTCCAGGGCCCATAACCAGTCAGGCAAAGGTAGAAGAATCAGGCCATATCACTAGCTCCATTTATTGGGGCCTTATTGGGTGTCATGAAGGAAGGTGATCTCTTCTCCACATTCTGGGCCTTTGAGTGCATGTAGTCTGAGCTGAGAGAGGGGGCACTGTCAAAACATGAACCAAAGTTTGCTTCCAGTCTTCTGTGAGAGGTAGGAGTAAGAACAGGGGCAGTGCTAAAATTCTCTGGTGGTCATGGCACTCAGTGCAAAGAGCTTCTCCCAGCAGGTGGCGACAGCATATAAGGCACGCAGCAGGAGCCGCCTCCGCTGCTGCACTGGACGCTTCTTGGGCTGCAGGATCTGCCAGTGGGGACCAGCTGTGAGTGAGTGCATACAGATCCTCACCCTTGCCCTTATCTCACAGCTCATGATTAGCCCTGTGGGAAGCAGGTGGCTGCCAGGCCAACTGGCCCTACTTGAGCCCAAAGCCTCAGGCCACTGGTGCTGCAGTCCTTGGGGAGGGTGACTGAGGACACATACCCTGGTGGATGTCCGGCAGTGTCTGCGCATCACGGCCTTGGTGCGCACCGCCACTGTCCATGCCGCTTTCTCTAACGCATTGTGGGGAACTCCGGCCATGCTCCCAAGAAGGGTCTGACCCAGGGACTCGATAGACAGTAGGATGCTATGCTCCTGAGATGGAAAGGGAGGAAAGCCAGGACAGGGGTGGGGCCGGGGCCTGAGGACGGAACAGATAGGTCTAGGTGGGGGTGCCTCCCCATACCTTCTGGGCATCACAGGAGGCCCCTGGTTGTCCCTGACCTCCACCAGCTCCAGTCAGGTTTTTCTGAACGAAGTGGTGGTGTCGGGACCCAGGCTCTGTATGCTGGGCTCCCAGCCCAGCCCACTGCATGGCGGCCTGCAAGTCCTGGAAGATGACAGCTTGGTAGTGGTGGAGGACCTCCTGGACACTGCAGGACCGGGGCCTAGCCCAGCCCAGAGCAGACACCAGAAATGCCAGCAGCAGTGGTAAAACGTAGAAAGTGGGCTTGAGGGGCACCTGGAGAGGACATCAGGTTGGGGTTGAGAACCCAAGCCTCCCAGCAGCACAAGGAGTGGAGTCACCACAAAGGGTGCCCCTCAGCTGTGAGATGGTAGGATCGAAAATCTCATCAGACTCTGGGTATGGCTTATGATAAGCCCTGGCAGTCCTAGAGAAGGGAAAAGAGACTTAAATACCAAACAGTAACATGTTTCTGTGAACATTTGTGGGGTATATAGTGGGGCATGGGGAAGTACTTTCACTGAGCCTCTGAAGGACTAGGAAGGAGACAGAGAACAGGTACCATAGGCAAGGGGTGGCACTATGGTCTACATTGGAAAGGCAGAAAAGTTAGTACCTAGCGTACAATGGATGTGCAAGGGCTCACTGGCCTTGTGCAGGGAGTGGATAGGGAGGGGGTACAGCAAGAAGTGAGTACAGCCTCAGTACAGCCTCACCCCTGACCATGCTCAAACCCATACCTACTAGTCATAGCCCACCCCCATCCCCTGACATTGGATATTCTCTCTCACACATACATCTCATGCTCTTTGGGTGAGCAAGATGGGATCTGGGGGTAGAACCACTATGCTCTCATGCAGTATGGGAACTCGAATCTCTTCCTCAATAGTTCTGCTACAACCAGCCATAGGAACCAACCCCTACCCCCACAAAAAAAAAAAAAAAAAAAAAAAAACAACAACCATGGCAGAAACATTGGCTCAGAGCTCCAAGACCCCCAATGGAAGGGGAAGGCTGGAGGGAAGGCCTAGAGACAGCAGAAGCAAAGCCTCAAGCAAAGCCTGCCAACAAGCTTCCTCCCACCCCAAGTGGAAAGGACTGGTGCTGGGGGAAAGCTCACACGTTAGGGAGACAGCTAAGGTCCTCAGACCCCAGCTCCTCCAAATGGAGCAGTTCCCAAACCTGCCTCTAGGTCCCCAGCTTACTTAGGCTCAAAAATTAATCTTGTGAACCCAGCGAAATGACAGGACTCAGCTTCCCAGCCCTGGCAGGAGAGCTGAACTGAGCATACCACAAACTCCCACATAGAAGTGGGTGGGGTAGGGGCTCCTTCCTGGGATACCAGCACCAACAACTGAAGAACAAATGTAGTAGCACTCCTGAAAAGTCTTGAAAGTCATTTGGAACAACATTTGGAAAGGGTGCCAAGACTAACCCATCAAACCACATTAAGAACAAGAGCCAATACAGCCAATGAGACTGCTAGAAGGACATCCAGCACCAATATGGAACAGGTTGGCTGCCAGGGAGTCCCTACAACTCAGGCTTAACCCAGCATGAGAGGAAAGGGTACTGGGAAGTCCAGCACCAACAATGGTCACTTTACTGGGTACCATCATAAACATCTGGGGTTTCTATGAGGCATAGGGAAAGTGTCTCCCCTGGGTTGTGGCCATGCACAGAATCTTGGCCCAGACCAGCCCCCTCCCCCAGGCTCCAACTGCTTACCATAGGCCTCTCAAGGTCTGGCCTTCCCTTATTCCCTCTAGCAGGCCAAACACATGATCCTGGGTCCTCTGGGTCTTTGGATTGCCAATGAAGTAGTCAATTGGCAGTCACACCAGGTCCTCTACCGGCTGATGGGGCCTCCCTGGTGAGAGCTGGGGGGCAGGTGGAGAGGCGTTTGAAGTTGGCTCCTCCAGCTACGAAGGGAGGGAGCCACACGGGAGGGAAGGAAAGTCCAGTAAGTCAGCCCTGCCCCTAACCCCTCCCCACCCTCTCCTCCAGTCACTTCAATTAACTTGACCCTGGAGCACAGCAGCTGCCTGTTGCAGCAGATCCAGGGCTGCTCTGGGTCTTGGATTGAGTCTCCAGCCCCATGGAGACCCCCGCTCTGCCTCAATGGGCAGAGAGCATAGTCTCTCCTGATAGGTGGGCCAGCCACCAGTCCCCAATCCATATCCAGACAGACCTGTCTCAGCAGGTCTGGAACTTGGGACTTCCCAGACTTCTACTGCTGGCCCCACTTCATCCCTCCAGACCTTGGGTCATCCAGGAGGCCCAGTCCCAGGGTTGATGTTTTGCTTTAGCACAAATTAATCTCCTGCTAAGCAAAGCTCAACTTCCAGCTGAAGAAAAGCAATAATGGTGTGGGTTGGTGAGATGGCCCAGCAGGTTAAGGTACTTGCTGCCAAGTCTTGACAACCTGAGTTTGGTCCCAGGGGCCAACATATTAGAAGAAAAGACTTCTGTAAGTTGTCCTCTGACCTCCACAAGTATACTGTGGCATATGTTCACCCAATAAATAATGTGATACATAAGGAGTTGCTGACCACCTCAGCACAGCAGCAACAACAAAAAACTCCTCCATTCCCACAGAGAGGAAAAATAACTAGGATATTACAGGCTCACTAGACTATTCCACAGCCCTACAGGAAACCTTATCCAGGTATACTCTTCTGTAACTGGTCCACTGCACTCAGTTTGAGAGATGGGAACAATCAAAAGGAGCAGAAACTGCCAACAGCCTGGTGCTGTAGTCAAGTCCTTTCCCTTTCCATCTGTAATGGAACCACTGGGTATGGTCCCTCATCATAGGGAACCCCACGGATTTTTCTATGGAAATATGCAAGGAGTTCTAGATATTCCTCAGGACAGGAGCAGGAAGTACTTCTCCAAGTCAGCACCTAAGTGATATGTCAAGTATCAACCAATCAGCAAGTCTTCCTCCTGTCCTCTTGACTATTAAGGTTCCTAGAGTCACAGGAAAAGTGAGTTCATACCTTTCAAGGCAAGCAAAGATACGTGCTGAGCTTTTTCTTTTCTTTTTTTTTTTTTTTAACCTCAGATGCCTACAGAACAATGGGGGCTTCTATAAGCCTTTCAATCTTTTACAGCTTGGTTCCCATGTGACCTTCAGCCTCTTGTATCAAAGACCTATGACAGAGCCTCCATTCTATATATATAGCCTGTACTCCCAAGACCTTCTTCATAAAATCTTCGTAAGCCCTTGGTACCCCAACTATGTTTCTTCTGGAGCATACAAGCACTTGCAGGAGGCTACATCCAAACCAGACTGGCCATGACCACCACTCAAGAGAATAGGAGCCAAAGACAAAACAGAGGAGAGAGAGAGAGAGAGAGAGAGAGAGAGAGAGAGAGAGAGAGAGAGAGAGAGAGAGAGAAAAGACACCCTAACCCCAACATAACTCTATAAAAATCTTTAATGAATGAAAAATACACAGTGTAGGCTTTGTGTTCATTGTCCATGTGTTCATGTCCCCAAAGTGCCCTGTCCTCCTCCGCAGCTATCAGAAGGTGTTTTTAATACGGGCAGCTACCAGCACTAGTATTTCCCCAATCTTTCTCTGCCAGTTGGTGATATCCTTGGACACAGCACACCACAGCTCTCCATGCCGGGGCTCTGCATTCTCACAGCGCTTCCTCACCTCTTCCTGTTGCTCCTGGGGAGAGCAAAGGGTACTGTAGGTAGGGTTTCTTGTTAGGTACACCCTGAACCTTGCCTGTCCCCTTGCAGATCTGGCCCCAGCAGATTTCAAGCCATCCGCTCTCTCCTCTTGGGAACACAGCATCCAAGTCAGTGAGTGCATTTGTGTGTTGACCTGTGTCGGACTCCCTACCTCTGGTTCCCACAAGTTGCCAGGTGCACCATCTCTGAACTAGGAACTTCCTGGATTCAACATGGTCTGGCTACTACTTCCAATGAGGACCCCGGGACACCGGGACACCCTGGACACCCTTGCCTTATGAGCATGGCTCCAACAAACCTCAACTGGGAATGGGCTGCTGGTCCTGGCCACTTCCTATTCCCCTTCCCCATGGGCTGGATGGAGCTTTCTATTGTCTCAGAAGTGGCTAGGGAACAGGCAGGATATTACTGCTCACTGATATTCTAGTGTAGCCTCACCTCAGTGCCATGCTGAAGTTCAAATTTGTAGAAAAAGGCCCAGGCATCTCCCAGATCTGAGTCAATCTTCACAGTGCGATGGAACCACTCCCGTGCCTTGGTGATCTTTCGTTCACTCCAGAACAGCCTGTTAGGGGACAAGTACTTAGAGCAAGGGGCATAAGATAGTGCCTGCTGGGCTTGGGAGTCACTGTTCTGTGGGGGTCATCAGCTCTATCTTGCTCCTGGTGAGACCAGCAAGCCTAGGCATGTGTTACAGGTCTGAGCCATGGTGCAGGGATACCTGGAGGTCGTTCCAGATCCTTCACTGACCTTCCCCCCCCCACTGCTTTTTATAACATTTACACATACACAGCAAGATTTTAACAACTTCTTCTTCTTCTTTTTTTTCCCCCGGTTTTTCAAGACAGGTTTTCTCTGCGTAACAGTCCTGGCTGTCCTGGAACTCACTTTGTAGAGCAGGCTGGCCTAGAACTCACTGAGATCCACCTGCCTCTGCCTCCCAAGTGTTGGGATTAAAGGCATGTGCTACCACCTCCTGGCTAAGATCTTAACTTCTTAAAACTATCCCCCACCCCACCCCGGTCAAATACAGTATGAAACTAACTCTGATAAACATTAAAGCTGATTATAAAAACCAGAAATTTCAGACTGCTCCTCAATAACACACCAACCCTGGACTATCCTGCTTTGTCTAGCCCCTTGTAGCAACAGAAGCAAACACAAAGATGGGTTTCCACAGGTCAGCTCTGGGGACCTGAGCCCACTGGAGTTGCTCAGACCACAGCACATATGACTGTTGTACCTGATGCTCACACATGAAAAGCAGGCTGAAGAGGAGCCATGAAGGAAGCCAAGAAACTGGACTGTTAGAAACCAACTTAGAAGAGGGGTGTGGTAGCACATGCCTTTAATCTCAGCACTTGGAAGGCAGAGGCAGGCAGATCCTGAATTCGAGGCCAGCCTGGTCTACAGAAGGGGGGGGGGTTTCTACGACAACCAGGACTAAAAAGAAAACCCTATCTCAAGAATTTCAAAATTAAGAAAGGAAGGAAAGGAAATGAAGGACAGGAACCAACTTAGGGTCTCCATGGGCACTCTCCCCAACTGGTAGTTAGTATAGGATAGCAGGATGAACAATGGGAAAGATGGTATCGCATGCTGTGGGGAACACTTTGGCAGGCCCAGGACTTGGGCTGTATTCACCCTCCCTCCCTTAGTGAGGCAGCTGGTGCACAGCTAACCTTTCCACTGCAGGCAGCTGTTTGGATCACTCTCAGGTACCAAATGGAGTAATTTCATGCTGATAACTTGATTGTTTTTTAAGCCATGTAGTGCTCTTAATTGCTTGGTGTTAGATAAACTGTGATTTAAAGAGCATAAACTCAAGATAGTGGGCACATGGATCATCGGCTTCAGAACAGCAAGGAGTGACTTATTTACTTTAACAAAGCCTTTTGTGAGGTTTATGGCTGCTCTGTCTGAGGGCATATAGAATTTACTCTGGGAAAAGGAAGCCCAGGATAGGAAGACTGGGCCTAATGCCTCCCTCATCTCTAGGGCCACAGGTGCCCAGGTAGCAATGTGAAAGCAGCTGCACCAGACCCTGAGCACTCAATGCCACTCAAACAGAACCAAACTGGTGTGGTACTGTATTCCCCCAAATACTGTGCATGCTAATAAACTTATCTGGGGTCAGAGACAGAGCAGCCACAATATTAAACATAAAGGATAGGCAGTGCAGCATATGCCTTTAATCCTAGCATTCCAGAGGCAGAAATCCATGTGTTCAAGGATACAGACAGGCATGGTGACTCATCACACCTTTAATCCCAGAAGGCAAGCCTTTAATCCCAGGGAGTGGTGGTAGAAAGCAGAAACTAGAAGCATTTGGCCTAGTTAAGCATTTTGACTGGTTAAGCTTTCAGGCTTCTAGCAGCACAGTTCAGCTGAGAGCTATTCGGATATGAGGACATAGAGGCTTCCAGTCTGAGGAAACAAGACCAGCTGAGAAGATGTCCAGGTAGGGTTAGCTGTGGCTTGTTCTGTCTCTCTGACCATCCAGCATTTCACCCCAATAACTGGCCCTGGGTTTGATTTTATTAATAAGACTCTCTAAGATTCACACTACAAACTGGTTCTAAGGCTCTGCCTCCACCACCACCACCAGTGGCACAATCCTGTGCTGGGAGGTGACAGGAGATCACTTGATGGCATTGTAGATGACCCATGGCTAATCACTTCTGCACTCCAAGACAATGGATTACAGTCAGGGTTACTCCCAGGACCAGCTGAAAGGGTCTAACTGAGTTTTGCTAACACAATCAAAGTAAAAACTTAAAGTTCCTTCAAAGGGGCTTTGCTTAATACTTAAATTCTGGGTGGATCAATATCAACAAATCTGTCCAGCATGTATGCCAGGACCCATTTGGTACTGAAACAAAGAGACCAGCCCCATTAGAAGCCTGGGGCTAAGAAAAAGCCAAAAAACCCAGGAGGCCTGAGAAAAGGGGGGTAACCAGACAGATGTCTAGACGGTACCTCAAGGCCTCTACCAACAGAATGCTGCCCAGAAGACTAAAGCAGGAGTTCTGGCAGCTGAGACCCAAGCCTCTCATCCTGCAGACAAAGTCAGCATAGCCAGGCAAAGATACTGGCAAAATGACACCAGGACACCAAGGATAAGCAACCACAAAAGAACTACTACTCACTTAGCCACAGCTAAAAGCACATGGGGATCATGTTCACATTTCTTCAGGGCATCCACACTCTTGGTCTTTCTCTGGGGCCTTGCCTCAAGGAAGACAGCTTCAGACCACAGGATACCTGAAATTCAGAGGCAAAAATCTACCCTCACTTCTGGCTTCAGAAATGCACCCTCTCCCTCAGGCTGCCCCAAAAGAGTGTACTGAAGGCAACCACAAAGGCCTTAAGTATCTACCTACAAAGTAACCTCCTGAATTACAGCAGCCTTGCCAGAACAGACTGGACAGTGTTCTGGATGATAGCTGCAAGTTTTCATTCTTACCAAGTCAGCAAGCAGGCAACGGGCAATGGTAGTCTGAAAGCGCTATCACATACTGCTGTTAAAAATAGACAATAGCAGCTGGGCAGTGGTGGTGGTGCATGCCTTTAATCCCAGTGCTCAGGAGGCAGAGCCAGGCGTATCTCTATGAGTTCAAGGCCAGCCTGGTCTACAGAACAAGATCCAGGCCAGGCACCAAAACTACACAGAGAAATTCTGTCTTGAAAAACCAAAAAAAAAAAAAAAAAAAAAGACAATAGCCTCCAGGATAGTAGGGTTACACAGAGAATTCCTGCCTCAAAAAATAAACAAACACAAGGACAATAAACAGGCATATAACACATGCCTGTAATCCCAGAATTTGAGAAGCCAAGAGCTGAGGCAGAATGATCATGATTTAAAAGCCAACCTAAGCTACAAAGTCTAGGAAAAAAACAAAACAAAAAAACTACCACTACTAGCACCACAACAAAAAACCTTAGCCAGGCATGATAACATAGGCTTGTAATCTTAGCACTAAAAGTGGAATCAGAAGAGAAAGGAATTCATCAAGGCCAGCCTTTATTGCATAGTGAGTCTGAGACCATAATGGGCTACATAAAACCTTGCCCCCTGCAAAAAAAAAAAAAAAAAAAAAAAAAAAAAAAAGCATCAAATACCTAGTGTAACTTGAATTCAGTTCTGTATAATAACATAAAATACTACAAACGCTAAGAGAAGAGATTCCTGAGTAGTGGGTTAGAGGCACTCTCTATTTCCTCCTCTTAAACTTCAAATTTTTTCAAGTGACATATACATTTCTTTTCTTTCTTTCTTTATTATTATTAATTATTATTATTATTATTTTTAAAAGAGACAGGGTTTCTCTGTGTATCCCTGGCTGTCCTAAAACTCGCTTTGTAGATGGGGCTGGCCTCAAACACAGAGATCCACCTGCCTTTGCATGCACCACTACCACTACCACCCAGCTACATTTCTTATATACAGCACGTAAGTAAATAATAAAAGTTTAAACTTGCCCCCCCCCAAAAAAAAGAAAGAAAGAAAAAAGATATGATAGTGCTTCATAACATGAAATCAAACTGTCCCATCCTGAGACTGAGGATTTAGTCTGAAGTCCTTTGTAACCAAATCAGTAAAGCTAGACTAAAATGGGACACACAGATTGTGTCTTAAAGGAGTCTTTAGGAGTCAGTGAATCTCACCCCATAGATTGCCTCTATGCTATATCAGACAACCAGAAGCCCTTACCAGAATTGGGGCACTCCTGCAGTGCCTTGGCCATGAGTGTGTTGGCAATGTTCTTCAGCCCTGCACGGTACTCCAGCCGCACTGACTCCAACCTAGGAAGACAGGCCCAGGGATGTCCCAGCCCCACCTATCATAGCACAACCAACTACTCCAGTTGGCCTTCTGCCAGAGACCCTTTTAAAAGTCTTTTATAATTTTTACTTTATTATTGTTGTCATGCATGTGTACATGTGCCACCACACACATGTGGAAGACAGAGGACCACTTTTGGAAACTGCTCCCACCACTGCTCCCAATGGGTTCCAGAGATTGCCAGGCTTGCTCAGCAAGCACTCTTTCCACTGAACCTCTTGCCAGCAAAGGAAGGCTTTTGTCTCCTGGAAAGTGGCTGGAAATCCATACTGTTCAGATATAGCAGCATTGGTATCCACAGCCTGGTACTAAGGCAGCAGCTGCATCTGAGATTCCAGGCCCCATAGGATCCAAATATAAGTGAAAACATCAGAATGAACCCAGACCATACTGGATTATCACATGAGAGGCACCTAAGAACTACCTCCTCAGCAGTGTCCTCTCATTCCAGCCTAACCCCTGGCTGGACTCTGCATCCATTACCTGTAATGCAACGTGGTCCAAGCTGGCATAACTCACTACCCTCCTGTTTTAACCTCCCAGGTAACTAGGATTACAGGTGCACACCACCATACTCTGCTCCCTCTGGCAAGTTTCTTCATGTTCCTCAAGGTCTTGCCTATGGTACCTCTTCTATAGTCCACTTTTTCAGTTTCATTCCCTGACATCTTAGAGTCCTTCACCAGAAGCCCACTCACCATCTAGACCCAGCTCTTCCAAGGAAGGGACTGTGAAGCCTCATAGAAGCTGTCACTTACTGTTGTGCCTCCGGCAGCCTGGGCTGAAATGAAGAAAGAGCTGAGAGAGGACAGGCTCTAAAGGGGGAGCTGAGCTAATTACCAAGGACTCACCATAGCCCAGGATTCTTTGGGTTTTTTAGACGAGACTTCTCCAAAATGGCCCGAGCACGAGTTAGCTGCCCAATCTTTTCCTCTAGCCGGGAGAGTAAGAGCCACAGTGGTGTGGAGTGAGGACATTTCTTCAGCTGTGACCAAAAAAAATAGAGCAAAATAAGAGCTCAGAAAGCATCCACAAAATTGTGAGAATTGTAGTCAGTTTCCAAGAACATTTCAAGGCTGTTAGGTATATACTTCAAACTCTCCATGTGGATTTATAGACATAGCTCTGTGTTGTGCACATGCAAACAGGTGTGTAGCAGTTTACTGTAGTTGTATTGTGCACATGTACACAAAGGATGTCTGTAGGACTTTGTGTGTGTGTCATGCACATGTGTACACAAGACGTGCACTTGTACATACACAAAGCATACATTGAGTGTACATTATACTACTTTTGATGTACCAAATTCCATATATTCCAAACATATGGTGTGCAGCTTTGTAGAAAGAAAAAGATAGTATCCATAGCAAAAGGAAGGATAAAGGTTCAGTCCCAAGTACAAAGTTCTATCACAGACCACTGGCCCTACATTTCTTTCAGAGGTGTGGGAAATTGACCAATGTCATGCTGCTGAGTTCCCTGAGACATCTCCCTCCCTCCCCCCAGACAGAGTTTCTCTGTGTAGCCCCGGCTCTCCTGGAACAACTCGCTCTGTAGACCAGGCTGGACTAGAACTCACAGAGATCCACCTGCCTCTGCCTCCTGAGTACTGGGATTAAAGGTGTGTGCCACCAGCCACCATCTCCTGGCCCCTGAGACATCTTGACAGAGGCTCACCCCCTGATTATAGGCCTCCCGTGCCTTCTCCATCAGTTCCCCCTGCTCTTCAATTTGCCCCTTCATCATCCACAGCTTGGGAAAGTCTTCATAGTGCCTCAGAGCCTCCTCACATAGTTCCTGGGCAGCAGTGATGTTCCCCAACACCCACTCCAGCTTCACAGACTTCATGAACACCTGCAAAGTAGACAAGCACTGTCACACAGAATACTTCCACCATTTATCTGGATGCTAACTACCTTCACATCATACACATCTGTCCTGTGCCTCATAAGCTGTTATACGTAGTTCTTTTGTGTATACAAAAGGAATGCTTTTGCTCTGTACACCAGGCTGGCCTTGAACTTACAGAATCCACCTGCCCCTGCCTCCCAAATGCTGGGACTAAAGGTATATGCCACCACTGCCCAGCTAAAGAAATGTGTATTTTAAAGCCCAATAACAGGGCTGTCGCATGGGCTGTCCTACTCATCTCACTCCTTCCCAAAGCCATGTATGAGCCAAGAGGCAGCCTGCCAACCCCGCCCTACCCACCAGTCACCACTCACACGGGCAGTGGGTGCGCTGCTCCGTGCCTTGGCCAGCAGCCTCCGGGCTCGCTCGTATTCATTGTTCTCTGACTCCAGCTTCACAGCCGCCAGCCAGATCTCTTCGCTGTTGGGATTGGCCTGAAGAACAAGCACAGCTGCATCAAAAAGGCTCAGCACAGAAGTGACCAGGGCTAGATCACACTTAATCAAGAACAGGCAGTCTGAGAACTGAGCTGGGCCTTATACTGATGCAGGACTAGTATGTTCCTGCACAAGCTAGGGGATGTGCACCTCATCCAGGACCCAAGCTTACTTGGGAGGAAAAAAAGAAAAAAGAAAACCACATCTGTTTTACTCTTGTACAGATGAAGCCTCCACGGCACTGAAGTGACGATGCTGGTGTTGCATGGGCCGCCCTCTCCAGGGTCCGTCTAAATTCTGCGTGGCCTCACAAACTGAGTGCATCACTCATGTCTTTGTGTTAGGACCTGCTATATCTAACTTCATCCCTTCCCCTCAGCTAGCCAGCCATACCATTATGCCCATGTGGTCAGGGTAGATCAACGTGCAGATAATGAAGTGTTAAGGGCTCCCACAGGCATGGACCAAGCTACACAAACTCAGAGTCCAGGGGACTAAAAGTAGTGCCCTCAAAACTTGTACCCACCCTCCTTAGAGACTTCTGCAACATGGCCATGGTGTCTATAGTTATAGGAAAAGAACCACCTTAGAATTCTGACACACAACTAGAGGAGAAAACTGTATGTGGAAAAGACATCAAATATCCCGCACAGCACTATCACCTATTCCTGTGGTCTCTCCAGGTAACAGCTGGAGCAAATTACTGACCAAAGTTAGCTCTTCTGGTGTTTAATCACAACAGACAAACTTTACTGCTGCCCTAGGTTATGATACCAGACTGACATTTATATAACACTACAATTTATCAAAAAAAAGTTTAACATGCTATCATAAACTATAAGGATTACTTTTTTTTTTTTTGGTTTTTCGAGACAGGGTTTCTCTGTGTAGCTTTGCGCCTTCCCTGGAACTCGCTTTGGAGACCAGGCTGGCCTCGAACTCACAGAGATCCGCCTGCCTCTGCCTCCCGAGTGCTGGGATTAAAGGCGTGGGCCACCACCTCCCGGCATGGATTACTTTTTTGTGGTAAAAATGTTTTAGATGTTACACAGGGGTAGGGAGGTGGCTCATCGGGTAAAGTGCTTGCTGGGCACCGACGTAAGAGCCAGGCAGTGCATGTCCGTAACTCTGGAACAGAGGGTGCAGACAGATGAATTCTCAACACTAATTGGTATCCAGTTGAATCAAAATGGTGAGCTCTAAGCTCCAGTTCATTGAAAGATCCTGTCCTTAAAAAAAAAATAGGGTAAGGCACCACTCAGGAGGCAGAGGCAAGGGGATCTCTGTGAGTTCGAGATCAGCCAGTCTATAGAGTAAGATACAGGATGGCCAGGACACAGAGAAACCCTGTCTGGCGGGGGGGGGGGGGGAGATATAGGAAAACACCCTAGGTTGACCTCAGGCTTACGCGCACTTCTGACCATCACTACCACACGTACACACTATATGTATTATAATAGCTAGGCCTAGTTAGGCCAGGTAAGTGTAGCTGTTTTAATAGGGCTCCACTCTCACAAAGGTACTAAAGCATCCAGGCAGCTTACATCGTGGTCTTGTACTCTGGAATACCTGGCCCATAGTCATACAAAGGAGAAGGGACTAAGAGGTCAATGTTGCTGGTTAGGATGTTCCTCATGCTTTGGCCCCATAGACGAGGCCACCTACAGAATCCAGTGTCTCTAGACTAGACCATGGCAGATCCCAAGGAATATGCACAGGATAATTTCTAAGGCCACAGTAGTACCATAGCTGAGTTTGTGTTCATGTTCCCTCCCAGCACAGGCATCCCTCACCTACCTGGAAGGCCAGGGCCAAGATGCTCCTTGCTGCAGGTACATCCCCTGCCAGCCACTTGGATTTGGCACCCATGAGCCACAGCACCTCTGCCTTGGGGCAGTGGGCCACAGCCCTTTGCAGGAGTGCTTCCAGAGACTCCCTGCAAGATAAAGGCCACAGTCACTAGGTCAGGGCCATAAACAGGGCACACAGCCATCAGGATGCTGAACAGACAGTTACCACTCCAAAGTTCGGCACTATTAATGATTTACAAGATTTTACGATGGGGAGAGTGTGGGGAAATCTTTCTTTCCCATAAAGAATCTAAAATCAACTACTGAAGAGGGCTCTATAAAGCAAAGCATTGTTTAAACAGCAGAGCCTTTTATAGCAACGTATCCTGGGGGCAGTGATAACATGGCAGTCTGGTGACAGTGAAGGCCCTTTTATCTTGAAGCACAGAGGACCCTGGATTCATTGATAAAGATTAAGGTCCCTGGTACCCAACCCTACCCCCCTCAAAAAAAAAGGTCTTATTGAGAGTGATTTTAGGACACTACTGAGTAAGAATACTTGTCAGCCTTGGATACTGTATATGAAATCTCTGGATTATCTATGGTCCATCATCTCTTGGTCACACCACCTTCACTGATGACCCCTATGGGCCTCATGTATTCAGCAGCAAGTCAAAGAACACACAAAATCATATCACACAGAAAGTGCCTACAGAAGCAACACCATGGGCCCAAGTATTGATGACTTTCTTCATCAGCCTGGAAGCTAGCAGCAAAGAAAAATATAGGTTAGTAGGAGGAAACTAACCATTGAAACACTTGAGTGGATAGCAGTTTACATTTAAGCTATGAGTTATGAGGTCTCAACCCATACCTGACATGATAGGATCCCATGCAAGTCAGCACTTAAGACTGTACCAAGTGACATTCTACAAGTTGGGTCATCAGAATTGTTTTAGAAAGTCCTCAAGTTCCCGAAGGAGTTAACTCTGAAATACCAAGCCAGCTGGCAGGGTAAGAAGAGGTCCTGTAGAAACTAACATTAACTAACACCAGAAAAGAAACAAGAACTCAAAGTCCCAGCTGCAACGCTGGTGAAACCAGCAAGGTCTGTGCCCACCCAACTTAGGCAAGAGCTGAGGACCCAGAAGAGAATGACATAGGGTGCTCAGGGACACGAGCCCAATACCCTAGGGAGCTACACATTTAAAACAAGAAACTACAATGCCTAATTTAATCAGCATTTACAGCCAATAAGGCAGACTCAAAGGTTTTTCCAATTAAAGAGTACAATTAAAGAAAATTGTCAGGGACCTCCTTCTGTGTACAAAAACCAGCCAAACCCCAGAAAGTCAGTGCAGCTTAAATGAAAAACAGACTGCATGGGCCCTGACACTGTACCGCCCACTGCTGAAGACAGTGCCCATGCACTAACAGCCTGCATTAGACACTCCTAGACCCATGAGGCACTAGTAAAGGACAGACTTCCTTGATGCCTTGGTTTCTTAACTATAAAATAGTGACAATCTATCATAGAAGGGCTATAAAGAATGAGGCAGTTTCAGAGTCCCACGGGCCACAAAAGTGTCGACTTTCATTGTAACCTGCTCATGATCACAGAGGGACAGATCCCTGATCTTCAAGAAAGTGAGGTTATAGTTCAGCACCATGCAGACAGAAAGTAGAAGCTGACCACATACCTGGTACCATGGTTCTTCTCAAAGTACGCAGCTCGTAACCACACACTCTTCTTGCTGGGGAAGACTTGCAGGGCATAGGCATAGATGGCCCGTGCACACTCCAGGGCACTGTGAGCCACGCACTAGAGCAGGAAGACACTGTGAGGAAGGCAGTTTAGGACTGCACAGGGTAGATAATACTTTTTCAAGCCTCTTGCAATCTAAGTAATAACATCTGGTAACAAATGTGTTGTGGCACTGATCTAATTAAACTATAATCTAAGACAAGGACACCTGAGAATGGGGACACAAATGCTAAAAAAAAAAAAAAGTCCAGAAGGCACCCATCTGGCCCCTTGGCTTGCAAGAAGAGCTGGTAAGAGGAGTACCAGTTTTTACTTGCAAGATAACAAACGCACACAAACATGCACATATGTAGGGCTAGAGCTAAGGCAAGTGTGTGTGTGTGTGTGTGTGTGTGTGTGTGTGTGTGTGTGTGATCATATGCTGCTTTTTAATTAGGAGTACTATGTATTTTCCATTAAAAGGATTAAGCCATTCAAAACCTATATTAGACAAATCAACACAAAGAGGATGAGAAGCCTACCCATCTAGTAGAACACAGCAGACACCATTAGGCTCTGCTTCCTTTAAGTTTCCCTACCCCCACCTCATTCTCCAATACCAGGGATTGAATCCAAGGACAGGGTCTTGTAATGACAAACAAGCATTCTACCATTGAGCTACATTCTTCACCCTTTTCTATTTGTTATTTTGCAACAGTCTCACTCAGTTCCCAGACTGGCCTTGAATCCACAGTCTTGTCGTAGCTTTCTGAACAGCTGTGGTTACAGCCTGGACCATCAGGCCTCGGTCCTCTAGGGTTTTGTTTGTTTGCCTGTTTGTTTGTTGTTTTTATATTCAAGTGATTTTAGGGGTTGGAGAGATGACTCAGTGGTTAAGAGCACTTGCTATTCTTACAGAGGATCCAAGTTTGGTTCCCAGCACAACAAATCAGGTTGTTCACCCATAACTCCAGCTCCAGGGGATATGACACCCTCTTCTGGCCTCTATAGGTATCTCCAGACACATGGCACATGTACACATACACATGCACAAAAATAAAAATAAGTCTTTAAAAAAACAAACAAACATTCATTTACACAAAGTGATAGGCAGGGGCTGGAGAAATGTCTCAGCAGTTAAAAGCACTGGTTGCTCCTCCAGAAGACCCAAGAGTTTGACTGCCAGCACCCACATGGTGACTTACAACAATCATCTGTAACTCCAGCCCCATGAGATCCAGCACTCACTTCTGGCCTCCTTGAGAACTGAACACACACAATATACAGACATACATGCAAGTAAAAATATCCATATGCGGAAAAACAAAAGACCCAGGATAGCTAAAAGAATCCTATACGATAAAGCAACCTCTGGAGGCATCACCATCCCTGACCTCAAACTCTACTATAGAGCCATAGTAATAAAAACAGCTTGGTACTGGTATAAAAACCGACATACAGGGGCTGGAGAGATGGCTCAGAGGTTAAGAGCGCTGACTGCTCTTCCAGAGGTCCTGAGTTCAATTCCCAGCAACCACATGGTGGCTCACAACCATCTGTAATGAGATCTGGCGCCCTCTTCTGGCCTGCAGAGATACATGCAGGCAGAGCATTGTATGCATAATAAATAAACAAATCTTTAAAAAAAAAAAAAAAACCGACATACAGACCAATGGAATCGAATTGAAGACCCTGACATTAATCCATGCACATATGAACACCTGGTTTTTGACAAAGAAGCCAAAACTATACAATGGAAAAAAGAAAGTATCTTCAACAAATGGTGCTGGCATAACTGGATGTCAATATGTAAAAGATTACAAATAGATCCATATCTGTCACCATGCACAAAACTCAAGTCCAAGTGGATCAAAGACCTGAACATAAATCCAGTTACACTAAACTTAATAGAAAAGAAAGTAGGAAGCACTCTTGAACGCATTGACACCGGAGACCATTTCCTAAATAAAACACCAACAGCACAGACCCTGAGCACAACAATTAATAAATGGGACCTCTTGAAACTGAGAAGCTTTTGCAGGACAAAAGACACAGTCAATAAGACAAAAAGACAGCCAACAGATTGGGAAAAGATCTTTATCAACCCCACATCTGACAGAGGATTGATCTCCACAGTATATAAAGAACTCAAGAAACTAGACATCAAAATACTGAACAATCCACTTAAAAAATGGGCTAAAGAGCTAAACAGAGAATTCACAAAACAAGAATCACAAATGGCTGAAAGACATTTAAAGAAATGCTCAACATCCTTAATCATCAGAGAAATGCAAATCAAAACGACTCTGAGATACCACCTTACACCTGTCAGAATGGCTATGATCAAAAACACCAATGACAGTCAATGTTGGAGAGGATGTGGAGCAAAGGGAACACTCCTCCACTGTTGGTGGGAATGTAAACTTGTACAACCACTGTGGAAATCAGTATGGCGGTTTCTCAGAAAATTAGGAATCGAACTACCTCAAGACCCAACCATCCCACTCTTGGGCATATACCCAAGGAATGCTGATTCATACCATAAAGATACATGCTCAGCTATGTTCATAGCAGCACTATTTGTAATATCCAGAACCTGGAAACAACCTAGATGCCCATCAACGGAAGAATGGATGAAAAAAATGTGGTACATATACACAATGGAGTACTACTCAGCAGAGAAAAACAATGAAAGCATGAAATTTGCAGGCAAATGGATGGAACTAGAAAAAATCATCCTGAGTGAGGTAACCCAAACCCAGAAAGACAGTCATGGTATGTACTCACTCATAAGTGGATTCTAAATATAAAGTAAAGAACAATCAGACCACAACCCACAGAACCATGGAGGCTATATATATAGCATGGAGGTCCCTAGGACGACTGTGGCTTATAATAAATTTCGGTTTTACTCAATTATTGAAAAAAAAATAGCCAAATGAATGGAAACACATGAACTATGAACCAAAGGCTGAGGGGCCCCCAGCTGGATCAGGCCCTCTGAATAGGTGAGACAATTGATTGGCTTGATCAGTTTGGGAGGCAACTAGGCAGTGGGACCAAGGCCTGTGTTCATTGCATGAGTTGGCTGTTTGAAACCTGGGGCTTATGCAGGGACACTTGGCTCAGTCTGGGAGGAAGGGACTGGACCTGCCTGGACTGAGTCTACCAGGTTGATCGCAGTCCTCGGGGAGGCTTTGCCCTGGCGGAGGTGGGAATGGGGGGTAGGCTGGGGGGGAGGAGAGGAGGGGGGAGGGGGGAGAATAGGGGATCCCGTGACTGATATGTAGAACTGAATGGTATTGTAAAATAAAAAAAATAAAAATTAAAAAAAAGAGAAAAAAATATCCATATGCATAAAATAAAACAAAAAAGAAAGAAAAAGTGACAGCTAATGGGCCAGTAAGATAGCTCAGTGGGTTAAAGCACTTAGCACCAAGTCTGACAAGCTGAGTATAATTTCCAGGACTCACATAGTAGAAAGAATGAATCAGGTCTCATGCAAGTTTGTCTTCTGACTTTTGCATATATAAAATTTTTTACTGATAGATAATATCAAGTAACAAAGCCAGTCACCAAATGCAATGACAACTCCAATAAGAGATAGTTTAACTGATCTTCATGGTGACCATGAGACCCAACAACAAACTGGACAGGTTCAGACACTTGTTTTTAGGTTCATAGATGACTAAGGTCTCCCCCTCTGGAAGAAATCACTTTCTTCTATGTTCTGCAGACAGCACTCAGGAGGCAGAGGCAGGTAGATCTCTGAATTTGAGGCCAGCCTGATCTACAGAGCAAATTCCAGGACAGCCAGGGCTATACAGAGAACCCTGTCTTAAAAAAACAAACAAACAACAAAAAAGGAGGTATGAATCTGGGAACAAGTTAACGTAATGTCCACTAGGAACAAATAGGGACAAACTATTAAAACTGTAAATGACAAAACTGCCCAAGTGGAGCTAGATGTGGTGGCACACACCTTTAATCCCAGTACTTAGGAGGCTGAGGCAGGAGGAGCTCTGTGAGTTTGAGGCCAGTCTGGTCTACACAGTGAGCTCCAAGTGAGACAGACCTACACAGTAAATTCTCTTTTAAAAAAAAAAAAAAAAAAAAAAAAAAAAGCCCAGGTGGAGCTGTCCTCACAGCTATATACACACCATAGGGAAGTTATCTGGTCATCCAAAAACCCCTCCAATGGTCAGATATCTTCATAGACAGAGATGCCAATGGGCCTGTGAGTGTCCAAGACCCACAATGTATGTTGAAACAGGTATAGAAGGTACAGAGGTATGCCAAGATTTTGATCAGACCCAATCCATGGCCTGACTCTGGATCAACCACCAGAGAAATCAAGAAGGGCCTTTTCTTAGGTGTTATATCCTGACTAGGAGTATCTAGAGGGGTCAGACTCTAGACAGGACAAACCCGGTCTAATACTCTTCTGTGTGGCTGCTGGCCAAAGCAATGGGTTCAGTTGCAACGATTTTTAGAACCTCTATTGCTTTAACTGCCTATAGTATCAAGTAATAGCGCCCAGGGCCCACAGTAGGAAGGAACACTAGGAGAGCACCCCATGTTTTAAGCACACTAGAAACACTGCTTCTCATTCCTGCACGAAAAAGAAAAACAGCTATGGTTACTGAGTAAATGTGGTTAAGTGACAATAAACAATGAGAAAAGCTGGGCATGACAGTACATGCCTGGAATCCCAGCACTCCAGAAGCAGAGAGAGGTAAGAGGATTCTGAGTTCAGGCCAACCTAGGCTACATCAAAAAGCAAACAAAGAAAAGAAAGGAAGAATGAAAAAACTAAAATCATTCTTGGACTTCTCACATTTGTTATCTTCAGAGTGGTGTCTAATAAAGGCTCCAAATTTATTAAAGGCAATAAAGGAGAGAGATGCAAAGCATGTCATTCTGTGTTCAGAATAAAGAAGTTGTCACAACCAAGTGTTAGGTTCTTTTAGATACAAAGGAATTTTCACTCAACACAGAGAACATATGTTTACTGTTCTCTCTATATGTATATATTTTATATACATATTTTAGTACTGCAAGTTGAATGTCTTGTTTTGTGTGTGCTAGGCATATGCTCTACCACTGAGTGATACTTCCAGCCCCAACATAATGAAACCCTTTTGACCTACCTCTAGACTCAAAAAGTAAAGCTTGCATTAGCATATATAAGGCCATCCATAGGCTGCAAAGCCAGTACCTGAGTTCGTTGTCATAATGCACATACTAGTCTCAAGAGATTCACACAGAGCCAGCACAACTAAAAGATGAATCATTGTTCTACCCAGATGAAAAGGAACAGGAATGTTCTTTATTACTATGCAGTATCAACTCACAAAATGTTTTTTAAAGGGCTGGGGATATAGGTCCATAGTACAGCATTCACCTAACATGTACTAGGCTCTGGGTCTAATTCTTGGTACCAAAAATAATATGTAAACTAAAAACATCTGAGCTGAACAGAAGGCTGAGGCAAGAGGATCACAAGTTTGAGACCAGCCTAGGCTACACAGCAAAATCTTTTCTCAGAAAAGCAAAAGCAAAGACTGGGGACATAGCTCCATTGATAGAATGGTTCCTGGCCTGCCATTTATAAGGTCTTGAGTTCAATCTCTAGCACTACATAAACCAGGCATACTGGTTCACAACTATAATTCTAGTACTTGGAAGGTGAAGGTAATAGGATCACCCTCAGCTACCCAAGAAGTGTAAGGCTTGCCCACAAGAGATGTTATCTCAAAAAAATAAAAGCAGGGCCCGAAGAAATGGCTCAGCAGCTAGAAGCACTGGTTGCCTTCTGTAACTCTAGTTCCAGGGATTTGATGCCATCTTCTGGCCTCTGTGAGCACCAGATACACATGTGGTGCACAGGAAACCAAACCACTCATACATATAAATAAATAATAATGCTTTAAAAAACTAAAAACCAAATCAAAACAGAAAACCTCCACTTGGCATATACCATAGAAACAACCATTTCAGTGAAAAACATTGTTCATTACTTTGGCTCAGAGGCTCTTGTCTGTAAAATGTGTACTTGGGAGACTAAGGAAGGATTGTTGTTCGTTTGAGGTCAGCCTATGCTATATAGTAAGACTGTCTTTAAAAAATAAATAACCAGCCGGGCGGTGGTGGCGCACGCCTTTAATCCCAGCACTCGGGAGGCAGAGCCAGGCGGATCTCTGTGAGTTCGAGGCCAGCCTGGGCTACCAAGTGAGTCCCAGGAAAGGCACAAAGCTACACAGAGAAACCCTGTCTCGAAAAAACCAAAAAAAAAAAAAAAAAAAAAACCAAAGAAATAAAAAAAAAATTATGAACAAACTACAAGAACAACAAAACCAACCATTATTAACAGACCCTCGAACTAGTAAGTTGATGTTTGGAGAATACCAACATAATTTCAAAATGCTTTCTCAAAAGTGCTTGCTAATCACAAAGGAAACAACAGTAAGAATACAATAAAGTCCTAAAAACTGCTACCTGGGACAGCTAGTCAGACTGCACAAGTGTTGGGGGATATTGTTTTAAGGGGTGTTACTTTTGTTTCTCTTGCATCTGTTTAACTCTGTGAAGCTATGTTACTGTGCCTGTCTAAGACACCTGGTGGTCTAAGAAAGAACTGGCCAATAGGAAGGCAGGAGAAAGGATAGGCAGGGCTGGCAGGCAGACAGAATATATGGAGGGAGAAATCTGAGAGAAGGGAAAGGAGGAGCCAGAGAAGAAGGAGGGCTCCAGGGGTCAGCCATCCAGCGACAGAACCAGCAACCGAGTAAGAGTAAGATTTACAGAGTAAGAGAGTGAAAAAAGCCCAGAGGCAAAAGGTACACGGGGCCAATTTAAAATTTAAAGTTAAGTAAATAAGCCAAGCTAAGGCTGGTCATTCATAAATAAGAATAAGCCTCCATGTGTGATTTATTTGGTAGCTGGGCAATGTTCCCCCGGTTCCACATAAGAGTAAAAGACCAATAACAACAAACAAAAACAAAAATAAAAAAGCTGTACCTCTGTAGAACATCACGATCAGAACTCAATAGGTATATATATTTGTGTATGAAGGAAGATCTGACACCTTACACTGCCAAAGACAAACCTCAACCAAGCCACAAGCAAATATAACAGATAGCCAGGTCAAAATGTAGTCTGTAAAACCGCTGGCCTCTAGTACTCAAAAATTCAGACTTAGGTAGGAGATATGGCTTAGGGTAGAGCACTTGCCCAACATGTCCAGGCCCCTGGTTCCACCCTAGCACCACATAACCAACCAACCAACCAAATAAATAATAATAAGATTCATGAAACAAAGACAGACTTAAGCCCTGTTAAGGCACCTTCTCAGGTTGACCTGAGGCTACCCTGCAAGCATTTAAAGAGAATATAGTTTTGTTCTCTTTGTTACTGTTTAATTTTACTACTACAACACTGAGGGCCAACGCAGAGGGCAAATAAGAGTGTCTACTGCCAGGACCTGATGACCTGAATTTGATCCCCAGGACCTGCAATGATGGAAGGAGAGAACTGACTTCTACAGCCGGTTCTGTGGCTTCTACTTTTCATGCAATGGGATGCATATACCCACACACATACACAAACACAAAATAGATTTTAAAAAAAATCTTTTTTTGGAGACAGGGTTTTTCTATGTAGCCCTGGCTGTCCTGAACAGTCTGGCCTTGAATTCAAGATCCACGTGCCTCTGCCTTCTGAGTGCTGAGATTAAAGATGTGCATCCCGTTTAATATCTTAAACATGTTTATCAACCTAGCCCTATGGTTTTACCTTTGGAAAACTATTCTGAGGAAATAATCTCAAAGAGGGAGCAACTCTATGCAAAATGTTCCTGAAATGAAGTATGTAGTGGGAACTAGGAAATGGGAGAAAACCTGATGCCATAAAGGTTCTCTGCCACCTAGCTAAGAAAGTTGTAACACAGCTACACACACAGCTGCCAGCAGGCACACCTCTGTGATAGCTACTTTCTCCATCTAGTAAGCACTCAAACTTAAACTCAGGTTTGTAGAAGTCTGCTACTCTTATGACTGCAACTCCATCTAAAATAAGTATATTAGAGCTAGATGTAATGCATGCTTCTGTAATCCCAGAAATGAGGAGGCTAAGGCAGGAAGATCTCCAGTCTAAGGTCAACCTGGGCTACAGAGTGAGGCCCTGTCTCAAAAACACAAAAAAATGAAAATAAAATCAAGCACATCAGAAAGATTTTCAAGGAGACAGAAGAGAAAGGGAAGCTACGGAAAGCAGCTGACTCAGGTAGGCACTACTCCTGGGAAGGCACAGACTGGGAGCAGGCAGGTAAGCTTACACTGTCAGCATCTTCCATCCAGGTATGCTTGCGGTCCTCCTCCTCAATCCCGATACCAATTACTGCACGCATGACTGCCTGGCAAGTAGCCACACTCCCTGCCCTGTCACACTCTTCAGCATCCTGAAAGAGAAAACACAAACATTTCGTTTGGATTTTTTAGTTAGAGCTGTAAAGTGACTGCTCTTCCTGAACGGTGATTAATAAGGAACCTACTATCTCGGGCATATAGCCTGGCAACCCTAAACAGGATATCTGCCATGTTGTTCTGTTCATTGATGCGTCTGTCCTAAGTACCCTGCATTTATATCCTCAATTAAAACTGTGACTGAATGAAACCACATTTATTCATACAATATATTTTAAGCAAGATCCTGCTGCATACAGAGGTTATATTAAGCTGTTACACTAAAGAACATCTAAAAATTCTAGTTTTGCAACATTCCTAGGTATCTGAAAATATTTTATTTCAAAATAAAAAGGCAAGTGTGGTAGTACATACTTGTAATACCAGCTACTTTTAAGGCAGAAGCAGAAAGACCATGGTTCAAAGGTAGCCTGAAACACTGAGTAAGACTTTGTCTCAAAATTAATGAAAAGGGGATTGGAGATAATGTAATAGTCCAGTGATACAGCACTTGCCTAGAGTACTCAAGGCTCTGGGTTCAATCCCTGAAACTGTGGGAAGAATTAAGGGGGGGGGGGCTGGTGAGACAGTAAAGAGCAAAGGCATTTACTGTGAAAGCTTGATAACCTGAATTTAATCCCTAGGAGGAGAGAGCCAACTCCAAAAAGTTGTCTTCTGATTTCTACACTCACACTGTAGCATGTGCACCTACACACACTAAAAATAAGGCTGTAGCAAGCCATAGTGGCACATGCCTTACACTAAAGAAACTCTGAAAGGAGTGGAAATAAAAAAACAGGTTCAGAAGTATTTGTACTCTTAGGACTAGAACTCACAATTTAAATTAGCAAAAAGAGGAATACTCTGACCTAGACAAGAAGTACTGGTGGGAACCTTAGCTGCAAAGGAGATTGGATGAAAACTTGGGGGCAGGTCACAGCAGATGACCAGAGGAGCAGTCCACTGGGCAGGCCAACATGTAGCAAGGTACTTCCAATTTTAGGAAAGCAGATTTGGGACACATAGAGAAAAGCCATATCCATATCCAAATCCTCCCCCCTCCCCCAGATGACAGATAGACACTCCCAAGGCTATACAAAAGTTAACTAAAATCCTGTAAAAATGTTAGATTTAAGCAGGCTGAAGGAAACAGCTGTTTCACATTCACCCTACCTAAAACAGATGTTAAATTCATGGGCAACTCAGAATCATTCCCCCAGAACTGGAAAGATTTAGCTACAACAATATTAGAAGTTGGTCCTCATTTGTCATGAAAAACATAGTAAAAAGTGAAAGCTAGAGTCATAGAACAAGATAGAGGTATTGATAGGTCCCTAGACCAGCTTCTCAGTGAAGGCCAATATGGAATTTACAAAGACAGTTTGGATTTGATGATCACACCTTGGCCGTATGTCAAATAACAGCTTTGAATGCTTAGGGACAAGGTTAAAGAATCAGGAAAGACGACTGAGTTATTTACTAAAATTATACAAGGCCAAAAAAAAAGAGCCTTCAGACTTTTTGCAAAGATTAACTTCAGCTGTAAATAAAATATCAGATCCAAAAGTTAGACAAAGATTAAATCTTTGGCTTTTAAAAATGCTAATTCAGAATTCAAAAGGGTAAATAAACTTTTTTTTTTTTTTTTTTTTTTTGTTGTTGTTGTTTTTCAAGGCAGGGTTTCTCTGTGTAGCTTTAGCACCTTTCCTGGAACTCACTCTGTAGCCCAGGCTGGCCTCGAACTCACAGAGATCTGCCTGGCTCTGCCTCCCAAGTGCTGTGATTAAAGGCGTGAGCCACCACTGCCTGGCTGGTGAATAAGCCTTTAAAGGCAGGATCAGCACCAATAGATGAATGGATTAGAAATACAGCTGATATTGGATGTCACTCCTATGACCTTACTTTGATAGGGGAAGTGATTTCTAAAAATTTTAAGAAAAATCAAAAGATAACCAGACTGCAACCCACAGCTCTAGGAAGACTAGCAACCAAGGAGGACCCTAGAAGAGACACATGGATCACCCAGCGAAGGAGAAATAGATGAGATCTACATGAGCAAACTGGGAGTAAGGGGGAGTAATGGAGGGCAAGAACATAGGGGAATGGGAGTTCCAAGCTGGAACAGGGACAGAGTGGGAGAGCAAGGAAAGAGATACCATGATAAATGAAGACATGAGAATTGAGAGAAACAGAGTGTTAGGGAAATTCCCAGGAATCCACAAGGATGACCCCATCTTAGACTACTGGCAATAGTCGAGAAGGTGTTTGAACTGGTCTACTCTGATGATCATCAGAAGGGTGAATACCCTGTCATCACAGAGCCTTCACCCAGTGACTGATGGAAGCAGATGCAGAGATCCATGGCTGGGTGCCAGGCTGAGCTCCAGGAATCCAATCGATGAGAGAGAGGAGGGATTCTATAAGCAAAGGACATGGGGATCATGATGGGAAAATGTATAGAAATGACCAGCCAAATTAGTGGGAATGCATGAACTGTGGACCAATAGCTGTGAAGCCCCCATGGGAATGGACTAGGCCCTCTGGATAGGGGGACAGTTGTTTAGCTTGAACTGTTTAGGGGCCCCCAGGCAGTGGGATCAGGATCCATCCCTGGTGCTTGAGCCGGCTTTATGGAGTCCAATGCCTATGATGGGACACCTTTCACAGTCTTGGTGCAGGGAGGAGGGGCTTGGACCTGCCTCAACTGAATGTACCAGGCTCTGCTGACTCCCCATGAGAGACCTTGCCTTGGAGGAGGTGGGTTGGGCAGAAAGGCTGGGGGGGGGGGGAATCTGTGGTTGGTATGTAAAATGAATAGAAAATTTAATCAAATAAATTTTTCAAAAAAATCAAAAGGTCAAATGTTTTAACTGTGATAAATAAGGTCATCTAAAAAGAAACTGTAGGTAACATGTTCCTAAAAACAATTTTTTTTTCTAGAGATAATCCAAACTGAAGGCCCTAGCCTTCTGGAGTATACAAAAAGATCAACAAGAAACAGGTAAGGGAACCCTTTGCTACAGGGAAATGCCGTAGGGGGCCTCTCACGGGCCCCAATATCAAATTTGGTTCAATCATTTCCTATCAGCATTGAAAAAACTCATCCATAGAGCAATTAAAGGACTTAATGACTGTTGTTAAAAACCACACTGCTCTGGATGACAAAACAGTTCAACAGATAAAGAAAATTTTCAGGAGAGTCCATAAACAGCCCCACCTTGTGTCAGTATTTTGTAAAACAGCCATTAGAAAAAAATTCATAAACAGTTTCCTCAATCTATAATTTACCATTATATGGATTATATCTTAGTAGCTGATTCAGAAAGATACCTTAGAAAATATTTGAAGAAGTTAAAAAAAAAATTTCCTTGTTGGGGATTACAAATTGCTCCTGAAAAAATACAAAGAGGAAATTCTATTAATTACCTAGGATATAAGATATTCAAACACTTGATGAGCAACCTGGCTGGGAACGTCATCACAGCTGCCATGACGGTTGCTATCAAAGACCAGCTGGAAGGGGCCCAGCAGGCATTTGCTCAGGCTGCACCCACTGTAGGAGAGGACACGGACACCGAGGAAGGTGATGATTCTGAACTACTTGACCAGGCAGAGCTAGATCAAATTGAAAGCGAACTGGGACTCACACAAGACCAAGACGAAGAAGCACAGCACAGTAGGAAGTCTGCAGGCTTCCTTTCAAATCTACTTGGAGGACATTAATCTGGGAATCAGCCTGCAGCAAAGCACAGATGAACCACCCACAAATTTCAGACAAGCAGGGAAAAAACAAACAAACAAACAAACACACACACACACACACACACAAAACAAAACAAAACAGAAAAAATTTGAATTGTAAGCTTTAATTACTTTAGATTTTTTTGTTTTCTTTCCCTTCTGTAGTGAGTTGGATATGTATCAGCTAATAATGATAGACTGACATTTCTGATAGCTATTTTTATGTATAAGCATGGAAATGAACCTTATAGTTACATATATACATACTGTGGAGTCACAAGTGAATAAGGGTTGTTTTTAAAGAGAAGAGAAAAAAAACCAAAACCCATCAAACTTAAGATATTTCTCTAAGTATTCTTTTTCTTTATAATTTTCAAGCATGCAGAGATGTATCATAACTTGCTGAAAAGTAACAACTGTGAACAAATGTTGTATCAGCTCCCATATTGCTCATACTTGGAAGTAGTTTTTCAAACCTTGTTAGATTTTAATGAAAAAGGGGGAAATTATTGAAATGTTTGTAGTTGAAGGACTTGGGAAATGCTATCAAAATTAATTTTCTAAGAAAAACTTTAAAAATAGTACTACCTATAGCCTGAAATATTTCCATGGTTTTTCTACAGCTGTAGACTTAGGCTTTACTTGTAAAGTGGCATGCGCTGCCACTGATGGCCACATCTAACCTCGAAAAGCAGCGGTACGGACCCACAGGCAGCAAGCAGTTATCTATCCCACAACAATGCTCTGGTTTCATTCCTTTTTTTTTTTTTGGTCCCATTTGCAATGGGGAGGTTTTAAGTGCAGATCGCTTTTGCACACTCAGATGTAGCTAAAACCTGATGTTTTTATATTGTCTTGCAGTCTTCTAAGATTGTGGAACTAGCTACTGGTGTGTCCTCTGAGTGGTGTGGTCATTGGTAATAAAAACGACTGTTTTTCTTTTTAGTTTACAGGCGCAGAGGAGAGGAACTTGCTTGAACTTTAAAGTTCATTGCTTTGTCACTGCAGTCTCAGTCTGTAATCTGTTTCTTGCTGGGGAGCTAGAATCCATTTTTTCCTTTAAACTTTCTTTGGGTCACCTTTACATAACCAAATTTGCCTTACAGTGGAAACCAAGATAGTTGTGCTTTTGTGAAACAATCTTTTAGTAGTACTGAGGGACCATGTCAGCAACTATCTTAAATCTTCAGTTATAGGTGGCATTTCTGCACGGACACACAAGACCCTTAGCAAGGAAGGGTAATCCAAGGCTATAGAAGAAACCTGTGTTGTCCTCTTTTGGTTTCATCCTTTATTTCTAAAGACTAATTAATTACAAGCAACTTGAAATTTTAATGTACCATCTCTTATTTATTGTTTCTTTCTGAGGTATTAAAATATCTAGACTGAATTTTGGCAAATGTAAAAGGGAGAGAAGTTACTGAAGACTTTGAATACTTGCTTTTTTTGATTGATGTTCTAGGCTTGAGTCCTTAGTGCCTCACAGCTGTGTTTGGTGTCCTTTATTGATACAAAGTGAGCCTGTGCCTTCATTCTCTTGCCCGTTTTGGTACCAATGTAAATTTGTGTTAGAAAATCTTGGAACTGTGTGAGTCTTGGAAGTCTAGATCTGAATTCTATTCAATACATTTGCTGGATGTGAAGAAAATACAGACACATATTTATAAAATAGTTGTTACCAGTAAAAAAAAAAAAAAAAAAAAAAAAGGTATTCAAACATAGAAAGTACAAATCAGGAGAGATCAATTACGACCTCAATGATTTTCAAAAACTGCTGGCAGATATTAACTGGCTATAGCCCACAATCGGATTAACAACTCAAGAACTAAGTAATTTATTTCAAGCCTTACAAGGTGATAAGGACTTACAAACTCAAAAAAAAAAAAAATTATCAGCTGAGGCCGATAGAGAATTGGCTTTGGTAGAAAACAAATTACAGGATGCACATGTGGATTAGTTGGATCCAGAGCTTAATTGTGTTCTGGTTATTTTATGTTCTACTCATTCTTCTACAGGCATTCTTTTTTTTGGGGGGGGGGCAGGAGGGTTTCGTGACAGAATTTCTCTGTGTAGTTTTGGTGCCTGTCCTGGATCTCAAACTCACAGAGATTCACCTGCCTCTGCCTCCCAAGTGCCGCCGCCGCCGCCGCCGCCGCCTGGCCCTCCTACAGGAATTCTTTTTTTTTTTTTTTTTTAAGATTTATTTGTTTATTATATATACAGTGTTCTGCCTGCAGGCCAGAAAAGGACACTAGATCTCATTATAGGTGGTTGTGAGCCACCATGTGGTTGCTCGGAATTGAACTCATGACCTCTGGAAGAGCAGATGGTGCTCTTAACCTCTGAGCCATCTCTCCAGCTCTCCTACAGGAATTCTTACACAGAGAGAAATTAAGCAAAGGAGATTAGATTCAGGGATCTTGTTCTGAAAATAAAAAGGGGGAGGATATAAGAATGACAGGATAAAAGGACAGATTATTGAATCTACTTTTAAACTAAAAAAACAAAAAAAAACCTACTAGTCTCAAATATTGTACGTTGGTATGGATTTATATTAATGTAAATTTAAGATTATTTGTGGCCATGTTAGGTATGTTTTTGAGGTCAAACAGAGATATATTTTAGATAGGTAGATGGTTTTCAAACACTTCAGAGACCTACGGATTATGGCATTTAAGATGTTTTAGTAACATAAGGCTTTTCATGGCAGTGAGACATGTCTGCTTCTGGCAGTACCAATCTACTTCAGAGAAGATGATGGGTATCAAAGAACCTCCATATGGAGTCTGCTTTCATTGTGGCAAAATTAGCCACTGGGCAATCAACTACTTACATCAACTACTGACAGTATGCTGTTCAAATTGGACAAGCAGGACACAAAAGGCAGCAACTGCCGAACTCTGCCAAGACAAGGTAGGACAGTCCTTCAAAATTCCTACTTCACAGAAATGTCTGTCAGATATTCTAGGCCTGTAAGCCAAAGAAGGAAACCCTAACATTGCAGAGGAACCTTGGGTGACTGTCCATGCAGCCAGCTCTTTCTGTTGTTCCTACAGTTTTGGAAGTTGTTTGTTCTGTACTTCCTGTTTACTGAGGTAATAAATATATCCTTCTCGGGTCTCTGATGGGGTTAAAGACTAGATAGATAGTTATAGTTACAGTTTTCCTAGTTACCAAATTCAGAAAAAAAACTCACAAAAGAGATGTAAAGTGTGTAAGGTTGAGAGATATAAAAGCTTAAGTTGTTTATTTTTTAAAAAATGTATTAAGGTCTAAAAAGCTGGGTTGGTAATACAAGTTATGATAGAAAGTGAATTAGGTACAAAACTTTGAACTCACTAAGATAGGATAAATAATAGGAGAATTTTCTCCGAATTTGCCAAATACAAATGGACTGGACATTATGAATGTAATTCTTACTTGGTAATTGTTCTTACTGTATATAGTTTTACTTTTTTATTTTTTTAAAATTAATTAATTAGTTAAATTACACTCATGATCTTCATTAATTATACTCATGGTAAATTACATTGTGGTATTCATTGATTACATTCACAGTATTCATTCAATGATTATATTTATGATATTCATTAATTACATTAATTCTACTGATTTATTATATTCATGATATTATGTCCTGATACTACTGTCCATTTATGGGACTTTTCCATCACTCAAAACAGTTTCTGTACTTAGGAAATCATTGTTCTATATTCCTTTCTTCTCCATCTTGAGATAACATCTAATCTTTCTTTCTCTATAAATTTGGATATTCTATATATTTCATGTAATACAATTCTATAGTATGTCTTTTTTAAATAAAAACATTTTATGTACAACTGCAGGAGAAATAATACAGATAGCTTGAACATAAAAATAGGTTATAATTCAAAAGTCCAGGGTTATTTTAAACAGTAAAATATTTTCTCTGTAGAAAATAGTAAAAATAGGAGCTGGAGAGATGGCTCAGAGGTTAAGAGCACTGACTGCTCTTCCAGAGGTCCTGAGTTCAATTCCCAGCAACCACATGGAGGCTCACAACCACCTGTAATGAGATCTGGTGCCCTCTTCTGGCCTGCAGTCACATATGCTATATACACAAATAAATAAATAAATCTTTTAAAAAAAAAGAAAGAAAATAGTAAAAATAATAACATTTCCCAATAAGCCCTTTTAAGCCAAATGATAGCTGAATTATACATATAAATATTGACTAGATTCTGGGATACAGAAGAAACCAATCTTAATCTGTTCAGAGCTATGTTTTACTTAAGTTGTATAAGTGAAATTCCTATTCATCTTCCCCTTCACTGTTTGATTTACGGAAGACATTTTTCTATAGGCTAATTCATAATCTAAAAAGATTTTAGCCTCCCCTCCTGAAAGTATGGCCAGCATTTTCTTTCATCAGCTTGATACAGTACAAATTCTTATCCTAATAGTGAAATGTTTCACTAAAGCTTGCCCAGTGATTGAGTAAAACCAAAACTTATTATAACCATAGTCATCCTAGGGTCACCCCTGCTAGGTAGCCTCTCTGGATCTGTGAGAGTTTTACTTTTTTAAAGTTAAAACCTTTCCTTTTTATCTAAGCAATACTTGATAATCGTTCTTATTGTATATAGTTTTATGTGTTAGAGTTAAAACCTTTCCTTTTTATTTAGACAAAAGGGGGCAAACATTGTGGGATATGTTTGCACTGACATTCTGAGACTGTCATGGAGTGGAGTTAGAGACTAGCTGACCAGAATTAGCCACAGAGGTTTTGGAGGACTCAGGATACATATAGAGAGGCACAGGAAGTAGTAGAGAGGGGCTTAGAAAGATTTGCAGGTCCTTTTGGATTAAGGATTGAGAAAGGAGGTCAATGGTCACTTTTACACCACTTCTCTGATCAGTCAGGTTTTTATCCCAATATTTGACCCCCAAGTTTTTACTCATAATAGAAAAAATTAGATAAACTCATCAAGCTCCAGATCAGTGACTGTGGTGGTCTGAATGAGGACGGCCCCCATAGGCTCATATTTGAATGCTTGGTTTCCATGTGAGAAGGTTTAGGAGGTGTGGTTTTGTTGGAGGAGGTGTGTCACTGGGGGCAGGCTTTGAGATTTCAAAAGCCCATATCATTCCCAGTTAGCTTGCTCTCTGCCTCATGTTTATGGATCAGATGTAAGCTTTTAGCTACTATTCCAGTGTCATGGCTGCCTGCCTGCTGCCATGCTCTCCACCATGATGGTCATAGATGCACTCTCTGAAACTGTAAGCCCCCACTACTTTCTTCTATAAGTTGCCTTGGTCGCAGTGCTTTGTCACAGCAGTAAAAAAGTAAGACAGTGAGAGATTCTGTCTGGTAAAAATTCAGTGTGAAGAGCAATAGAGGAAAACATTCTAATATTATTCTCTGGTTTCCACAAGTGCCCACCACACAGGTGTATACATCCACACACATGTATACATCAGATGCTACTGCTGTAGAACAATCTTTTTGTACACTGTGAAGATGTGTTGCTCTCATTAGTTTAATAAAGAGCTAAATGACCAATTGCTAGACAGGAAGAGGTTAGGTGGTGTTGTAGAATATTAAAGAAGTATTACAGTTGTTTATGCTGTGGAATATTTGTTTAATGATGCAATGATGTGCTGCATTCCTTTATGTTGCATTTGTAAAGCTGTGTTACTTTGCCTGTCTAATAAAGATTAGATTGGTCTAATAAAGAGCTGAACAACCAATAGCAAGGCAGGAGAAAGGATAGGTGGGGCTGGCAGGCAGAGAGAATAAATAGGAGAAGAAATCTGGAGAGAAAGGATCAAGGAGCAAGAAAAGTAAGGGCCAGTCACCCAGCTATACAGCAAGCCAAAGAGTAAGCAGTAAAGAAAGATATATAGGATAAAGATAAAAGCTCAGAGGCAAAAGGTAAACCGAATAATTTAAGAAAAGCTGGCTAGAAATAAGTCAAAATAAGGCCAGACATTCATATTCCAGTGAATTTATTTGGGAGCTGGGTGGTGGCCCCCAAAGAACAAAGAGTCAAAAGAGCCAAAAGAGTAAAAACAACCAACAACAAGTTATGACTTGCAAACAGGGAGAGAACTCGCTGGGATGAAGCAGGATGGAGTCACCAGCCGAACACAGAGGAAGCAATACATGTACAAGATGAGGTAACAATCCATGAGCCATGTGGCAGCAAGTAAATTAATAGAAATGGGTTAATTTAAGTTAGAAGAGCTAATTAGAAACAAGCCTAAGCTATCGGCCAAGCATTTATAATTATAATAAGTCTCAGTGTAGTTACTGGAAGCTGGATGGGGGGGGGGGACAGAAAAGTCCGCCTACATACTACACCAAATGAAAAAAGATTACAGTAGGAAATAGGGTTGTAGTTTGTGGGACGGCTAACCACCAACCCCACAGTTCCCCCAGAGTTTTCTTGAGTGAGAGCCGCAAGAAATATTATATAGAAGGATGTAAACAGATAGAAAATACAGGATAGCCTGACTGTCTCTGCCCTAGGGTATTTATAGAAATGCCAAGGGGTAGAGCAAAAGACACACCACCCCCCAACACAGCCAAGTGTAGACCATCTCAGATACCTACACTTGGGCCCATGGTCCAATCATCCCCTCTATGCAGACTAGGGTAAAGCCACTAGGAACCTGAAGATGGGCTCCCATAGTAGTTCAATGTAGAATGTTTGCCTAGTATACAAAGGAACCCGATTTGTTCCCAAACACTAGAAAAATAATGAGTGAATCTAGGCCTCACACTTCCTAAAGATGCATATAGAGACCAATGGAATAGAACTGAGTTCACAAATACATCTTCAACATTTATCATCAATTGATTCTCTATAAGGGTGCCAAGACCACTCAATGGGGCAAAAATAATCACTAGCTATCAGGGTTTGGATCAGTGGTTATGAGCATGTATTGCTCTTCCAGAGTCATGTTCAATTCCCAGCAACATTAGGCAGCTCACAGCCACCTATAACTCCAGGTACAGGAGACCCAATGTTTGGCCTCTGTGGGCGCCTACACTCACATCACATACCCACTGTGGGGTTTAAAATGAAAATGGCCCCCATAGGTTCATATACTTGAATACTTGGTCTCCAGTTGGTGGCTTATTGGGAAAAATTAGGATGTATGGCCTTTTTGGAAAAGGTGTGTCAAAGTAACACAAAGTTGAGGTTTCAAAAGCCTCCTGTCATCCTCAGTATACTCTCAACGTTTCCTGCCTATAGCTGTCCCCTCCTCCATCATTCCTCCTGCCATGCTCCCCACCATGATAGTGATAGACTCCTATTCCCCTGGAACTTAAGCCCCAATTAAACACTTCCTTCTCTAAGTTGTCTTGGTCAAAAATAAAATGAACTTTAAAAATACTTCCCCTAGGGCTGGAGAGATGGCTCAGCGGTTAAAAGCACTGCCTACTCTTCCAGAGTTCAATTTCCAGCAACCACATTGTGGCTCACAACCATCAGTAATGAGATCTGGTGCCCTCTTCTGGCCTGTATACATAATAAATAAATCTTTAAAAAAAAAAAGTATTAAAAAAAAAAAACTTTCCCTGACCTCTAAGTAATCATTTTTTTATCTACACTTTCCTTTTCCATTTTACCTCTAATTTTTTTTGGGAAAAAATTCTTTGGGCTTTTCAAGGTAGGGTTTCTTTGTGTAACCCTGGCTGTCCTGAAGCTAACTCTGAAGACCAGGTTGGCCTTGAACAGAGAGATACATCTGCCTATGTCTCCCAAGTGCTGTGATTAAAGGCACTCACCACCACTGAAAATGTATACCAATGGCTGGAAAATATATACCAATGGAATCATATAATATATGGTCTTGTAGCTGGGCATGGCGGTACATAGTTTTAATGCTAGACTCAGGAAGCAGAGGCAAACTGACCTCTAAATTTAAGAACTGGCTGGTCTACATAGCAAATTTCAGGCTAGACAGGGTTATAGAGTGAGATCCTATCTAAATAAACAAACAACTGCTTTTTGCTGAGACTATTTCAAGGTTCATCCATCACAATGCCAATAGTCCTAGCACTCAGGAGGCTGAGGCAGAAGAATCTTGAGTTCCAGGACAGCCTGGGCTATATAGCAAGTTCTATACTGGCCTAGGCTATATAGACCCTATCTTTAAAAACAAGAATCTAAGTCCTATGATCTCTAGAGTTTCTGACTTTTATATTTAGTTCTATGGTTCCTTTTGAGTCCTTGATTATAGTTTCAGATAGGGTTCACCTATATTCTACAGGGGACATAGATCAGTGGTAGAGTACTTTCCTAACATACACGATGCCTGGATTTAATCTCCAACACCACACACAGATAAAGATGAATTTTATAGTATTTCCTGTATATATGTAATACTGGAGATTCAACTCTGGGCCTCACACACTAGATAAATGTAAAATAGGCTTTATCTCCAGTCCTATAACATTATTTATAATTTAATAAACTATCAAAATTAAATTCTAGGACTGGTGAAATGGCTGAGTGGGTAAAGATACATGCCACCACCAAGTCTGACAACCTGAGTTCAATCCCTAAGACTCACATGGTAGAAGCAGAGAGCCAACTCTCACAGCTGTCCTCTGACATCCACATAATAGATATAACTAAAAAAGAAACTCTAATTTTAAAATTAATAGTATATCAAGGTTCTGTGAACAATGCCTCTCTTCAACAAGGCAGGTGATATCTAAAGACACTGTGAATGAAAATTTTCGAAAGAAGCCTACTGAGGAGCTTCGGAGATGGCACGGGGTAAGAATGTTGTGTAAGCCAGGCGGTGGTGGCGCACGCCTTTAATCCCAGCACTCTGGAGGCAGAGCCAGGTGGATCTCTGTGAGTTCAAGGCCAGCCTGGGCTACCAAGTGAGCTCCAGGAAAGGCGCAAAGCTACACAGAGAAACCCTGTCTCGAAAAACCAAAAAAAAAAAAAAAAAAAAAAAAAAAAAAAGAATGTTGTGTAAATGTGAGGACCTGAGTTCAAATTCCTTCCAAGCACCCACATAAAAAGCTGGGCATGACCAGGTGTGAAAGTGCACGCCTTTAATCTCAGCACTCCAGAGGCAGAGGCAGGAAGTTTTCTGAGTTCAAGGCCAGCCTAGTCTACAGAGTGAGTTTCAGGACAGTCAGAGCTACACAGGAAACCCTGTCTAAAAAAGCACACACACACACACACCCCATGGCATACTAGAGCAGGGAAACTCAATGTCTTCCAGCATCTAAGTGTGTCAAACATATAAATCTGTAACACACACACATACACACATATACACACACACACACACACACACACACACACACACACAAAACCAACAACAACAAAATAAATGCAGTAAACTCCAAACATAGGAAACATTATACCAAGGTACCAAGGCTTATCACTAAAATCAATGATGACAATGGACACATGTCTTTAATCCCAGTACTAGGGAGGCAGAGGCAGGCTGATCTGTGAATGCATCTACACAGTGAGCTCCAGGCCAACCAGGGCTGCATAATGAGACCTTGTCTCAAAACAAATAAGGCAAAGAAATAACACTAATGATAACAACAACAATAATAAAAGGCTGGAAAGATGGTTCCGTGGTTAAGAGTACTGACTGTTCTTCCAGAGGACCCAGATTCAATTCCCAGCACCCACTTGGCAGCCCACAACTGTCTATAACTCTAGGTCCAGGGTATCTGATGTCTTCTGGATCTGATGCATTAGGCATGTATATGATGCACAGACATACATGAAAGCATACTTATACACATAAAGCAATAAAATATTTAAAAATAAAAAATAAAGCAAAACAAAGGAAAAAAATGATGAAAAACAAAATAACTGCCAGAGGTTCCATGGCACATGACTGCAATACCAGCACTGTTGCAGAATATTTGATCACACTGTGAGCCCTGAGATTGCAAAGTTATTTACTGGAAAAACCTGTTTTTAATTGTTGTGTGGCTCAGCCCTAATCCAAGAGCTTTCTGCTTATTGTAAAGAAGATTAAATTAAGTCAACCACAGGTAAAGGACAAGCAGCCAGTTGACAAGAAGTGAAGAAGAAAAAAACCAGAGAGATTAAGAGGGAGGCACACACCGGGTGGTGGTGGCGCACGCCTTTAATCCCAGCACTTGGGAGGCAGAGATAGGCGGATCTCTGTGAGTTCGAGGCCAGCCTGGGCTACCAAGTGAGTCCCAGGTAAGGCACAAAGCTACACAGAGAAACCCTGTCTCGGAAAAAAAAAAAAAAAAAAAAAAAAGAGGGAGGCACACACAAACACACACACAGTTATAGAAAATCTTCAAGGTAGAAGGGGAAACACAGCTATCAGAAACCTCAAACACAGTGGTCAACAGATTAACAAAAGTGACAATACAGTTTAACAAACAAAAGACATGAGAGGCTGGACCCAGTCACATTTTGTTTCCTAGTGTGCTGGCTAGTTTTACAACTTGACCAAGCTAAAGTCATCTGGGAGGAGGGAACCTCAGTTAAGAAAATGCTTCTAGTCTGGTGGTGGTAGTGCACACCTTTAATCCCAGCACTTGGGAGGCAGAGGCAGGTAGATCTCTGTGAGCAAGTTCCAGAAAAGTCAGGACTGTTACATAGAGAAACTTTGTCTTAGAAAACCAAAAAAAAAAAAAAAAAAGAAAAAGAAAAAAAAAGAGAAGAAAGAAAGAAAGAAAAGAAAAGGTTTCTAGCTGGGCAGTGGTGGTAGTACATGCTTTTAATCCCAGTACCTGAGAGGAAGAAGCAGGCAGATCTCTGTGAGTTCGAGGCCAGCCTGGTCTACAGAATGAGATCCAGGACAGCCAGGGCTTCACAGAAAAACCCTGTCTCAGAAAAGAAGCAAAAAAGAAAGAAAAAGAAAAAAAATGCCTCCATAAGATTGGGTTGTAGGCAGGCCTGTAAGGCATTTTCTTAATTAGTGATTGATAGGTGAAGACCCAGCCCAGTCATCCCTGGACTGGTAGTTCTGGGTTCTATAAGAAAGCAGGCTGAGCAAACCATAAGGAGCAAGACAGTAAGCAACCCAGAAACACTTCATGGCCTTGGCCTCCTGTCTTATCTGAGTTCCTGTCCTGACTTCTTTTGATGATAAACAATGATATGGAAGTGTAAATTAAATAAATCCTTTCTCCAAATTCTTTTGGTCATGGTGTTTTATCACAGCAATAGTAACTCTTAAGACAACTGGCAAAAAAAATGCTAGTCATCTATGTAAGGATTTTGTCCTTAATTACATCATCAGCCTTCAACTGCGTCCCAGACTAAAAAGTGTGTGGGCCCTCTGTGTGTTCCCTCTCTTCCCTTTCTGCTCTCTCTCCTTCTGTCTGTTCCCTCTCTCTTTCTCTCTCTCCCCCCCCTCTCTCCCTCTCTCCCAATAAAGCTCTAAAAGGTAACCATGGCTGTGATTCTTCTAACCAGCCCTCTCCTCCACCGGCATGGCTGCTGCAGGTGGCAGCCAACCAGGAACAGCACTGTTTAACCAACAATCTATATCTGCATTCACCCCAAGACAACTCAGGGTACTGGGTCCATCAAAAGTGACAGCATATGGAGCAAAGTCACAACAATCCTGTTTCTTCTACCAGTGTGGGGACGCTCCAGTGCCACCCTATATCTTATGTGAGACCTCAACACACAAAAATCATCTGTAGGAGAGGGAGAGATGGTCAGTGGTTAAGAACTGGCTCCTCTTAGACAGGTAGTGGTGGTGCATGCCTTTAATCCCAGCACTCAGGAGGCAGAGGCAGTTGGATCTCTGTCAGTTCGAAGCCAGTCTGAGCTACAGGGTAAGTTCTAGGAAAAGTTCCAAAGCTACACAGAGAAACCCTGTCTCAAAGAAAAAAGGAACTGGCTCCTCTTTTAGAGGATCTGATTTCAATTCCCAGCACCTACACAGCAGCTTATCTAGTTCCTCTTTTGGAGCACAGATATGCATGCAGTCAAACATCTAAATACATAAAACAAAAATGAAAAAAAAATTACATTTACTTATCACTCATTCAAGACAGAGCCCTGCCATGTAGCCTACTCAGGCTGTCCTTAAACTTGCAATTCCCCTGCCTTAGCTTCCTGAGTGCTGGTACATGTATGCAACACCAAAGCCTAACTGACTCTGTATTTAGAACACTGAGCAACAGCTTGCCTGGATCCACTGTTCCCGGTTGATTTCCACACCATTGGCCCGCAGGGAGGTGATGGCTCGGTCAATGATCTTCTCCACCATCTGAGTGTTCCCATTGGCCTCCTCAAGCTTGGCAGCTGTGATCCAGATGTGCCGGTCTGTAGGAATGTTCTCACGTGCTTTATTTAAGACCTTGCGAGCATTTTCATAAGTTTCCAGCCTTGCCAAAGCAAGCCAAAGCTACACAAAAAAGACATAAGGAAAAAAGGAGAAGTGTGTTGAATGCTGGTGGCACCAAGTGGTATCTTCCAGGCTGGATAGCAAGCCAGTCTCACTGACCTACAGCACTTCTACAAAGTGCTTTGTGAAAGTTCCCAAGCTTAAACAGAGCCTATAATCATTCTCAGGAGCCCTTTTCCATACACCAACTGTTCAGTTATGCTTCTGACACTGGTTATCACAAAAGGTTGATGGGACTCTTTTGTTTGGGGGGGTGAGGGGTGGGCACACATTCACATTGAAACTAAAATAGTCTGCACATTTTAAGGGTGGAATATTGTAGTCACTAGTTTGGGGGCATAAGAATTCCAGAGGGCTAAGCATCATCACACAACTGTCTGTGAACCCATCCTGCTCACCTTTTACCCTAGCACCTGCCATCAAGTCTGACACAGTGTTTAGAACCTCTGATTAAGAGTCCTAGCATTTAATTCCACACTCGGGAGGCAGAGGCATGTGGATCTCTGTGAGTACGAAACCAGCTTTGGTCTACAGAGCGAGTTCCAGGACAGGCTCCAAAGCTACACAGAGAAACCCTGACTAACTGAAGCCACCTGTTACCTTATTTAGCAACTATTGTAGAATACCATTCTGGGTTTCACAAGGCCCTCTAATGCCAGGAATGGTAGCTTAAGTAAACAGCATACATATAGCAGTCTCAGGCACTGGACTTGGCTTACAATGGCGTGGTGGGTCTGAGCCTGGCAGACTCACCTCCACGCTGGTGGGACAGCACTCCACTGCTCGGCTCAACATGATTCTAGCATCTTCAGGCTCTTCAAGCTCAACGGCTGCTTTCCACAATCGAACAGAGTTTGGAACATGCTCAAGGGCTGGGAAAGATCAAATAACAAGAGATTGTGTCAGGAGGACACTGCCAGTTGGGTAAGATAACCCCCCACAGTGATAATCAAGGGCTACAAACAAGCCCATTTTGTGGATCCTTTGATGTTATGGTAGACAGAAAGACAGAAAGAAAGGAACAGTCAAAGTTCACTGATGTTGTATCAGTAGGACTTGTCACATCAATAATACTATATGGCTCTACTGAAATTTGAGAACAAGATGAACTAGTCTTAAAGAAGTCAGAACAACTGCAAGAGAACAGGCCATATAAGGAGAATGACAAGTTATCTAGGTTGAGGGCAATGTTACATGGGTTACAAGGGCATGTACTCATTAAGACATCAATCAAACTGTATACCTAAAATCCATATATAGTTTACTAAAAATATATTCTAAATGGCCAGTGTCAAAAAGACCTCCTGATTATGTTTCCCTTAAGAATACCTGAAACTTCAAAAAAGAAGAAAAAGTCATAAGCAAACTTGGAAGGGACTCCTACAGAACAATGATGGGATACTCTGTAGAGTACTAGAATCTATGAATGTGTGCATATATATGTTTTATCATTAGATAATTGAGACAATGACTCATTCATTGGCCAGATGCATTACAGGTAGTATTGACACTCCACAAAGACAGTCCAGGTTCTTGGCAGGTTGGCAGTTTCACCATATTCCCAGAATATAAATGTGACTTAAACTTGTGAATGACTTATTTCTGCAATCTGCGAGTTTTTGGTGTGTGAGCTTACTCCTGCGAGCCCCAGGACCTCATATACCCTCAAACTTGACTATATAACCAACAATGTCTATATGTAGTGAAGGATGACCTTAAACTCCTGATCCTCCTGTCTCTACCTTTCACAGGATGGGATGTGTCCCCATACCCTAATTATTTCTACAATTTTCTATTAGTTTTCATGTAGTGGTTGAATGTGGAAACTGAAACTCAAGTGAAACTGTGGATGAAGGAGACCACTAAAAAAACTACAATGTAACTCATGGATAAAGCATTTGCTTGGCATATTTGAAACCTTGGAATCAACACTACCCCCCCCCACACCCCCACCCCCAAATGTGTTCAAACATATATGAGCCAGATTCAGTGATGAACACCCATATAGACCTAGCTACTTGGGAAGCTGAGACAGGAAGATGTCTCACTGGCTAAGTGAGATTATGCCTCTTTAAAAAAAGATTTAAAATGTTAAAAGTTGGAGATGGCTGTAGCTCAGTAGCAAAGTATTTGACTAGCACATATGAGATCCTGGATTGAATACCTAGCATTATGAAAAAAAAAAATCAATCTTAAATCTTAAGTAAATAAATCTCATTAATGCTGGAGAGCAGCTTGTTATTCTGGAAGCAGGAAAAAAAAAAACATAATAAATCAAGCACTTACTGAAAATCAGAATAACTAAATTTTGATATAATAAAGTTCTCCTTAGAATAATACTGGTAAGAACAACAGAAAGAGTAACAGAATTGTAACACCACAAATATCACTCCCAAAGATTGGGGGTGGAGGGCACCTACTTCTGCTCCAGATAGAATTCCACAAAGGCCCTTCAGCCACTGCTGAATCTCACCTTACAATGGAGAGCAGAGAGAGCATGCGCGCTCAGCTTACACACACACACACACACACACACACACACACACACACACACACACACAGCATACACACACATACACACACAGCACACACAAAGAAAAAAAGCTGGTCATGGTGGTACATAACTTTAATCCTAGCACTTGAGAGGCAGAGGGGATCTCTGTGAGTTCAAGGCCAACCTGGTCTATAACGAAATTACCAGGGCTATGTAGTGAGACTCTGTCTCACAAAGCAAATATCAAGGGCTGGAAAATGGCTCAGTAGTTAAGAGCACTTGCTGCTCTTGCAGAGGATACAGATTCAGTTCCCAGCACCTACATGGTGGCTCACAACTGTCCATTAACTCCAGTTCTAAGAGCATCTGATGCTCTCCTCTGGCTTCTGAGGACACTGCATGCATGTGGCACATAGACATACATACAGTAAAATAAAAGTAAATAAATAAAAACAAATCTTTGGGGGCTAGAAAGATGGCTCAGTGATTAAGAGCACTGACTTCGGGGGATGAAGAGATGGCTCAGATGTTAAGCATACTTGTCCCTCACTGGGTGCCTTTAATCTCAGCACTCGGGAGGCAGAGGCAGGAGGAGAACAGGGAGTCGAGTTCCAGGAAAGGTGTGGAGCTACACAGAGAAACACTGTCTCAAAAAACAAAAACAAACAAACAAACAAACAAAGACTACTGAGTACTTGTCCCGCTTCCAGAGATCTTGGGTTCAATTCCCAGCATTGGTATGGTGGCTCACAATCATTTGTAATTCCAGTTTCAGGGGATCCACTCCCTCTTATAGCCTCCAAAAGCGCCAGGCATACATGTGGTACATAAACACACATGCGGGTTAAACACCCATACACATAAAATAAAAATGAGTAAAGAGCATTGACTGCTCTTTGACAGGACCAGGTTTTGATTCCCAGCACCCACATGGCAGCTGGACAACTTTCTCTAACTCCAGCCCTAGGGGATCATCCTCTTCTGGCCTCTGTGGGCACCAGGCATGCACATGATACAGAGACATACATGTGAGCAAAACACTCATACACATATTTTTTTAATTTTTAAAAACAAAACAAACAAACAAAAAAAACCCCACTTGATTCTAACAGAGCCTCCAGATATACCTTCCAATTATAAAAGAACTTAGGAAACAGAGGACTTCATGACTGCAGTGCCTGGAACCTAAACAGAATTAACCTACCTCCTTCAAGAACCTTAATGATAAAATAACCAAATGGCAACATATCAAACTCTGTTTAACCTTAATGTACACTGACCATGCATGCATATACAGATATGTGTATATGGTATGCTGAAATGACAACTGAGAAAATGTGAACACTATAGACCTCTAACAGTTAAGACACTATTGTTATTAGACGTGGCAGGGAAACAAGAAACAAACAAACAAACAAAAAAACAAAACCAAAAAACCACCTGTGTCCACAAAGCCAGTAGAGTGGTGCTCCTGTAATCTCAGCACTAAGAAGGCAGAGACAAAATGATCACCTTAAGTACAAGGCTACTCTGAGCTATACAGTAAGGAATACACAGTGTGACCCTGTCTCAAAAAGCCACAAAAGTGCTGCTTAACAGGTAAAGGTACCTGCCACCAAGCCTGAAAACTTGAGTTCAATCTCTGGGATGGATAATTAAGAGAGAACCAACTCCTGCAAGTTGTCCTCTAACCTCCACATGTACAGTGTGGTACACATACACACACATACACATACACACACATACACACACACACACACACACACACACACACACACACAAATAATATAATTTTCTAAGGCCACAAAGAGAAAGAAAAAAGGAAAAAAAAATGTCTGTACATTTAAAGAAACATGTTAAGTACAGAATGAGGGAACCAGTCAGTGGTGATACACACTTATAATCCCAGCACTTGGGAGGCAGAGACAGGCAGATCTCTGAGTTCAAGGCTAACCTGGTCTACAAGGCAAGTTCCAGGATGGCTAGGGGTATACAAAAAAAGCCATGTCTTAAAAGACAAACAAACAAACAAAAAACCTATAAACAAACAAAACAAAATAAAAAACAGCATGAGAAGCATGGGATTGCTTTACAGGGGTTGAAAGTAGGTGGAGATAGTAGCTATACCTGTTGAAGCAGAATCTGAAATGAGCAATATATCTCATCTGTCTTTCCTGAACACTTGGAAATTAGCATTAACAAACAAGCTACAGGAGCTAGCAAGATGGCTCAGTAGTAAGTGTTCGTCCCACCAATCCTGAAAACCTGAGTTCGATTCCAGGGATTCACAAGGTAGAAAGAAAGAACCAACTCCTGCAATTTGTCTTCTGATCTCCAAATGCATGCCATCATACCACCATGTAGTGGGTACCTGTTCCACCTATGACCTTGAGGTACTAGCCCCTGGGGCATGGCCTCTGCACTAGCTGAAGACCTGAGGGACACATACATACATAAGCCTTCTCTTCTCTCCCTCATGGGGTTGAACAGTGGGGACTGACTCAGGTGGCAGAAGCAGCATGGGACCAGCCATCAGCCTTCCAGGACTCTGTGATGAATTTGCCTTATCCTGATTAGTGAGTTGTTCTCCTCAATATAATTTTTAAATAAATAGTTTTTTTTAAATAAATAGTTCCTTTATCAATAATCTGTGGATTATCTACAATATCTAGTGCCCAACATGGGGCTCAAACCCACGACCCTGAGATTAAGAGTCTCATTTCTCTACTGACTGAGCTAGCCAGGCCGTGACATAGAGAGGGGACAGCTGCTCAAAAATATCTTTAAGAAGGACCATGTCAATCTGTATTGATTCCCTACAACAGAACCTGCTCCATGGCTACGCTTTCTCAAGATGAAAATGGCATTGTCTCAGTCTTAAGTGATTAGAGCCTAAAACAGAGGCCAGACGAATGGTGATAAGGAGGCCTAAGCAACAGGCACTGCTATGTCTCTGAAGAGAGCTGTCACAATCTAAGGTCTGCACTGCAATCTGCTGACCAATCCCAGTATGGTCCATGGGGAGAAAAAATGGATCCGAGCTCATCTCACAGATGGACTTCTTAGACATAAACACTTTCTGACTACTGTAACACCATCTCCCTCAGATGTTCTCAAGTACCTGCTAAGGCTTTGTAAACCGATATTGAAAATGACATTGTGTCTTGCCTGAGTGCTTTCTCAAAAATGGTCAGTGTTCATAAGCCGTCCCTCTGGGGCTGTAACTATCAGTTCATTGGCTATCAGTTCACCAGTCAATCAACCATTTAAAAAAACAACTCTGGCCGGGCGGTGGTGGCGCACGCCTTTAATCCCAGCACTCGGGAGGCAGAGCCAGGCGGATCTCTGTGAGTTCGAGGCCAGCCTGGGCTACCAAGTGAGCTCCAGGAAAGGCGCAAAGCTACACAGAGAAACCCTGTCTCGAAAAAAAAAAAAAAAAAAAAAAAAAAAAAAACAACTCTGAAATGGTGTTAAGGGAAGGACTCTTATTATCCAGACTTAGATTATGTTGAAACAAACCAGCCTGGCTAGCTCAGTCAGTAAACCACTCTCCCCCCCCCCCAACTCTCTTCCTCTCCCTTCTCTCTCTCTCTCTCTCTCTCTCTCTCTCTCTCTCACACACACACACACACACACACACACACACACACACACAAACACAAATTAAATAAATAAATAAATGTAAAAAAAAAACCCTAAAAAACAGAACTCAAGCTGCATTCAAGAAGTAATTACTCGAAGGAAGGACCTACTGAGCAGGCTATGAGAGTAAAAAGAAATCATGGAAAATAAAATAGCAACTGCTCTGTGCAGCTGGCAGGATGAATGTTAACAAAGCACACTGCATGGCTTTGCCACACTTCAGCTCATCCTCAAAAAAACTTGGAATAACTTTAGGGAAGGGAGACAACCCAGGACAGCTGTAACATCATGCAGCCCAGGCGCTTCCAAGCTTGTTTGGAGCATCAGGATCCTTTCTTCAGACCCTGGTTCACCAAAAAGCAAAAAACATGGCAGATGACCCAGAAATCTGTAATATGAGGGTACAGGGGGCCTCAGGTACTTGGCAACTAGGTCAAAACCAAGCCTCTAGTCAGCTTCCTATGGGGCTGATGATGACTGCTTGGAACTGACAAAATGGAATAAAACTCTATTCTTGAGACACTACAGTGATTCCCAAATAGTCTCCATAGGATCTGATTTCCTGTAATCGCACAGGTCAACTTTGCTGAAAATAGACTCAAGGATTAATGTCGTAGAACATGCAGACCCAAAAACACTCACATGAAATTGGCACAAGGTATACTATCTGGGGGAGCTACACAAAACCTGTGTGGCCTGGTGAGTAGCGCAGCCTACTCAACAGTGGCAGAATTACCCTCCTGTGTATGAGGGCTTTGTTCCCCTAGCAGGGCAAACAGCCTCTGTAATGTTTTTTTTTTTCCTTCTCATAGAGCCAAGCAGGACCAGCTGCTCCATTGCATACAGACCAAACCTTTGGTGGACATCACTATGCTGACTGGAACTTGTAAGCAGGAGCATCACATACTTGAGATATATATAGTCCAGAAAAATGGAAGACATTCCTTACAAACCCAAAGGGCCCACCCTTGGGGGAATCTTACAGGGTCCCATAGTCTGGGGCACACTGGAACTTCCATTCCATGATGAAACCAATGAAACAAGAACCAAAAGGGTATATATATGAATATATATCAATTTATTAATGAGTGTTATGGGAAAACAGACTCACAGATACAGGATAAGGTAGATTTAGTTGCAGAAGTCCTTCTGTTTGGCCCGTCTGGTCTCTAATTGGGAGGGGGGGAGTACGTGAGAGTGAAAGAGAGAGAGCTCCACACCTCCACTGGGTCAGGTACTCCAAGGTCACCGGCAGAGTGAATTTCCACAACAAACCAATGCTGCTCTTATAGTACCTACTGGAAGTTAATATCTAATCTCAGCACCTGGACTCCCAGGGGCACCCTCCTGCCTGCTAGGTTTTGCTGTATGGTAAAATAAATCTAAAGGAACATACAACTCAGCATCAGGTCTAGGTTCTTTTGACAGATCCAACACCACCAAAACAAAGTGTGCCAATCCTCAGGAAGGCTTTCAGAGTGTACTAGCCCAACCTTACAGAAGAAAGCTGTGCTTTCCTGCCATATCTGCTCTCCTACTGAGGAAGATAATCCCAGCAGGGAACCAGCACCAGCTAGGACCTCAAACAGCCTGCTTCTCCATGAACTGAGCATTACCTAACCATGCCTCAAGAGGAGGCAGATACAGCAGCTTCATCAAGTTGGATATAGTACAGAAAAGATGGAGTGAAGCAAAGGCAGGTACAGTATAAATACCAGTAAGCCACAGGCAGAAACTTCCCACAACTAGAGGCTAATGACTTGCCTGCTACCCTAGAAGCACATTCATCACTCTAGAAAAGCCTTTGGACCACAGGAATGATAAGGAAAAAGCCTTGACCTAAGATTAAATTCACATGAGTTAACTGATAATCAGAAAATAAAGACACACCTATTCATGCAGGACAGGCCTTCTATTCCTCACTTTAGTCCACACAGTGGCCTGGCAGAATAGGTAGATATTTCCCAAGCTCTTATGAGTACCAAAAGATGCCGGGCAGTGGTGGCACACACCTTTAATCCCAGCACTCGGGAGGCAGAAACAGGCGGATCTCTGTGAGTTTGAGGCCAGCCTGGGCTACAGAGTGAGTTCCAGGAAAGACGCAAAGCTACACAGAGAAACCCTGTCTCAAAAATCCAAAAAAAAAAAAAAAAAAAAAAAAAGAGTACCAAAAGACAAAAGGGCCTTATAACCCAAGGCCTCAACCTTCCATGAAGCATCACCATGTGTATATACAAACCTATACAGCAGAACACATGGGTCTCTGAATGTGCAGTACTGTCTGAGCAGATCTCAAAGGCTTTATGTCCTACTTTTACTTTTCCAAACCTTGCCATCAAGAGGCCTAATCCAAAGGCAGAACAATTCAATCAAGTTGTAAGACCAACCCTGACTCCCATGGGACAATCAAGTTGCCACTATACTCTGGGGAGACCATTTTATAGGTCAGAGGGTCTTGAGTCTTAATTTAGTGCTTTTATTTGCAAGTATAAAGCTAACAGGAGAGCCTGGCATGATACCACATACCTGTATGCAGAACCTAGAAGGCAAAAACAAAAAGATCATGCATTTGAGACCAGCTTTGGCTACATGTCCCTGCCTTAAAACAGAAGTTAATGAGACTATAGTTAAAAGAAGCAAAACCACCAGCTGGAAATCCAGTCCTTAAAGGGTCTAGGTCACTGGATCACTCATCCAGGTAAAGAGCTTATCCTGGATACCTGCATAACAGAGAGAAAAGAAAATCCTATCTCCAGTATGGGACATAGCTAGCATTTGCTCTCTGTGTACACATAGTAGTAGTGGTAGTGATGGTACTATTTCTTCCTGTACCTTTGTGCACCTCAAAATTCCCTTTCTGGAACACAGGCTACCTGGGTGGGACTATACTTACAGAGTCACCAACCTCACACAAGAAGAGTAGGATCATGCTAGGCAGTGGTGGTACAGGCCTTTAATCCCAGCACTTGGAAGGCAGAGGCAGGCGAATCTCTGTGAGTTGAGGCCAGCCTGGTCTACAGTTCAAGTTCCAAGACAGCCAATGCTACACAGACCATGTCTTGAAAAAAGAAAAAAGAAAGAAAGGAAGGGCAGGATCCCCAGGGTCCACTCAATTGGTACTACTGGTAGCCAATAAGTGTTGAATCCAACTCACAGAACAGGCAGCCCAAGGAGCCAAACACAAGCCTAAAAATGCTGGGCACTGATATAGCTAAAAGGAAGACAAGTCTATCCAGCAGATGGACTCTCCCTGTGGCCACGGATCCTGAAGAGAGAAAACTGGTACCCTGAGTCCCTGTGCTCTCAGACATGTTAGTGATGACCACTGGAGACTGCTATACTTTAAAGGCCAGAGCATTTAGTGCCAATGTCAAAAAATAACTCCCATTTTCAAATGTCCATGTTAATAGCAAAGTGACAAAATACTCTAAGTACATAGTCAAATTACTATAAGGAAAGTTGAGAGCAAGCAGTCTATGATGGCCTGGGCTCTCCAGGGTGTTCTAGACACTGGAGACAACACCTAACCTGCAGGCTTAAAGACAAATCACCTCCTTAGTCATGAGATCCCTTTTCCCTTCTACAGCAAAGATACTGAAGACCTCAGAGGTCAAGCCCTAAGTCACTCTACTTCCTCTAGTTTCAGAACAGCACTAAAATTTCATTTCTCTAAACAAGAAAGAGGCTGTCAGTTCTGCCCAAATGTGACCCACAACTTCTAGAAAAATAACCTGTCAAGCCCCAGGAAGCCTAAGGCACTGGAGGAAGTAACTGCTATCTCCACCTGAAAGCCAGGATCTTCCAGCAGTGCCTGTCTTCCAAGTGCTTACCAACTAGCCAGTGCAGCAGCTCCAGGCTCTGCCCCAGATACCCAGAAAAAAAGAATGCTGTTTCTAGAAACTCTGTAAGGGAAGGACAGGTCAGGCTTAGAATCAGGAAGCAATAGCAATCATCTTAGCATTATCTCTGCTGGAGAAAAAAGCAGGAGGCCTCTCCCTGACAGGCTTGAAGAGCCTTAGAAATAATCCCTCCACCCTGCACAGCCAGGCTACCACCTCCATGATCACACTCCCCAGAATCCAAGTCAACTGGAAATGAACCCCAGACAATGTGGTGGTGAACAGGGAGTGGCCACGAAAACACTCAAGACCATTTATCACACTGTGGCAGGGGGGTTTAAGCGGTGCTTCCCTAAATTAGTAATGCCAATTAGCCAAAGCTCAGTGTGCCTTTCGTTAAAAAACTATTTTCTGGGCTGAAAGAAGTAAAGTACTGATTCCTATTATACAAATCAAGACAGGTGCTAACTTTCTGCTCCTATTTGCATTATAAGGGACTGGTTCTGAGCATTGAATGGGTAGTTGACCTACATGAAGAAAACCAGATCTGGCAGAGAAAACACATCAGGCATGCAAGATCACCTGATTAGAGGAACCAGAGAATAGCCACGCTGGCTAGTAACAAACACAGGCAACAACAAGCAAGGAGAACCTGTGTTCAACTCAAGAGCCCATAGCCTTATCAGCCTATGAGACTTAGCTTATACACCCTATCTCTACTCAAACACATATTGAGAAAAAGAAGAGTGGAAAGCTCTTGCTATAAATGCTTTGACTCTACAAACAGACCTGAGTCAGACCAGGGTGCTCATACCAAATATACCACCTGCACAATTTTTTGCATAACACCCCTCTGACCAGCTTCTGTTCTGAAGCCATGTTCAAAAGCAGCACTTGCAACAAGATCTGGTACAGAAAACAACAACACTTTTATGAATTATAGTAACAAACAATACACAGACTGCCTATAAATGCTATATCTTCTTTGAGATGACTCAAACAACAGTGCTTGCTACTCTTCCAGAGGACCCAAGTTCAGTTCCCAGTACCCCTGTAAGGTGGCTCTCAACTGCCTATAACTCTAGCTCTAGGGGATCTGATGCCCTTTTCTGGCCTCTGGGGACTCTTGTATACATATGTGCACATACATAAATACTTTTTTTTTTTTTTTTTTTTTTGGGGTTTCTGATACAGGGTTTCTCTGTGTAGCCCTGACTGTCCTGGAACTTGCTCTGTAGACCAGACCAGGCTAGCCTCGAATTCATAGATAGATTCACCTGTCTCTGTCTCCTGAGTGCTGGGATTAAAGCATGTGCCACCACTGCCTAGAAATCTTTAAAATCTTTAAAAACCCAAACAAAACAAAACTGTATTTTAGTTGACCATGAATGGATAGCATGTATTATTGCCTTACAGGTGTTGTGAGGTGCAGTCCAATTAATGCAGGAAGAAATTCAATGACCACATACTCAGGTGTGACCATTAGTGAGCTCAGACTTACACCAATGGCTATACTACCCTGTAGACACACCTTAGATCATGTCAAAGGGCCTGGCTGAGTACACTTCTTCCTATAGTCATCTTATCTAGCCTCCAGAGCCACAGCAGCAGGCTGGAATCCAAGCTGTCCCTGTATTATGAATAAGGAAAACTGGGAGGACAGTGACTCACATACTACAGAAAGGTAGGAATGTGGCCTCCAATCAGTGTGAGAACTCCCCTACTAGAGTCCCTCCCTTACAGAAGGGTCAAGGGCAGAGGCAACCAGGCCAGGAAAAAGGCCTAGACAACATCACCAGCTTCTTAACTACTCTCACAAAAAGCCTGAGCAAAGGAGGAGTAAAGCTGCTCTCCAAGAAAACAAAACACCAGAAAGCAAGAAAAACACCTTCAAGGTGCAGTCTGAGGGAGTATCTCCAAGGGAGCTTACCTTTCCGAAGAACACGCTTCTTTGCCCGAATGTCTGTTTCTAGCTCTGCTGCTCTAATGTAAATCCTAACAGACTGTGGGAGATGACGGACAGCTTGTGCCACCACAGCCTTGGCTGTGTCCCCAGGCTGTAACCTGGCTGCTTCTAGCCAGACATCTTCACTCTGGAGCAAAAAAAAAGGGGGGGGGGGGCAGTAAGAACAGCCTGGAAACCACAAAGGAGAAGTGGGTACCTCTGGGGCCTCCAGATTCTATAAGAATCAACTTGGCCATAAAATACATACATATGAGAGTTCACCTTGCAGTGACAAAGCTCAGAAATGTGGCTACCATGTTGAAATGAAAGACACATATAATCCTTCACAAACAAAAAGAATACAATTTACTGTAGGCAAAGTCTATGGAAAAAACAAAGACCCTATGTCTGCCTGGGAAGTTCAGATTTATGCCTAAAGTTCAGAGAATTCCACAGAAGGTTTCTTTCACTATCAGAAATATCTAGTCCACACAGAACATATGCATTCAGTTTGTTTCATAGTACTTTTTAAAATTGTCTAATCATCCCACCTTCCAAAACACAAATGCTGGAATATACTAAGAGCTAGCACTAACCTGTAAGTCTTTTTTTCCCCCGATTTACTTAATTTTATTTTATGTATATGGGTGTTTTGCCTGCATGCATATCTAGAAGAGAGCATCAGATCTCCTGGAACTGGAGTTATAGACAGTTGTGAACCACCATGTGACTTCTGGAAATCAAACTCAGGTCCTCTAGAAGAGCAGCCAGTGCTTTCGACTGCTAAGCAATCTCTCCTGCTTCAACCTCAAGGTTTTTTTTATTATGTGGTCTGACAAGCTGCCCAGTTCATCACTTTCAGTGAAGCTTACCCGCCATTATAATGGTGGGTCAGTCTCTGCTCCATACAAAAGCAAGCAAGAAACTCCTTTCCCTCTACTTAAAACCTTGCTCTAGCTCCATTTCTCCAGTATAGTTATCATGCCTAGCAGAACATAGAGGGTTTTCTGGGAGCCAGAAATCATGTAGGTGTCAAGAGAAATGTGCTATAGGCTTCACCTTGGGACACATCTCTGTCCCTTTCATAATAAGGTTCCGAGCCACTTGTAGCTTTCCAGTGACTTCTTCCAGGCGAGCTGATGCAATCCAAGCTGGTGGGTGATGAGGGTTTGTTTCTCGAACAGATTTGAGAAGTAGCCGTGCCTTCTTAATGTCACTGTAAGAATGAGAAGCCACAAAACATTAGGCCACACTACCAGGGATGTGACAAGAGCCAGGGAGAAGGTACCCCCTCAGACACAAGGCATAAATTGCTAAGGACATGCTGAAGACACAAAATCCAAAACAGCTCTGTGGGGACACTGAGCAAACAAACTGAGACCTGAATTTCCAGACAGGAAACATGAGACAATTAGTAAAACTGCTTTCTAGCGTATCACAAGCACTGACCTTAAGATATTATTTGTAAATATTTAACACACATAGTAAATGAATATAAATATATTTCTACATTTCTCAGAACATCCATGTCATATTTTGACTGTATATTTAAAAAAAAAAACCAAAAACTCCACAACAGACTAGGCAATTAGAGTTCCCATTTCAACCCACCAATTCTGCAACATACTCACTTTATATCCCCTCCATGGGTTGGGATCATAGAATTTAGATCTGTCAGATAGCCTTTGGGGTCCACAACAGTTTGCCCACTCACTGAGTCAGATACCTGTGAGATAGGTAAAGGTAAGAATCAACTAGACAGGACCAGTAATGTCTAAAACAAAGAATTCCTTACCAAGGACCCTGGAGACCCTCCCAACAAATCTATCCAAGAATAAGTAGTCAGGAGGAAAACCACCTTATTGTAACTCAGACCACAGTTGGTGATTAGGAAAGTACATTCCACAGGGAAAGTGTAGAGATCTTGCACAAGCATTAATATTTGGGTTGGGAGATAGGGTTGAAGGAGAATGGTTCCCACAGGCTCATGTGTGAATGAATACTTGGTCCCCAGTCAGTGAAACTATTTGGAAAGGATTAGGGGGTATGGTCTTGTTGGAAGGCCACTGGAGGTGGGTTTTGAGGTTTCAAAAGACTTGTGCCAGCCAGACGGTGGTAGTGCACACCTTTAATCTCAGCACTTGGAAGGCAGAGGCAGGTAGATCTCTGTGAGTTCAAGGCCAGCCTGGTCTACAGAGTAAGTTCCAAGACAGCCAAAGCAACATAACAGAGAAATCCTGTCTCGAAAAACCAAACAACAACAACAACAAAACAACCAGTCTCAGTATGCCTCTCTCTGGCATGTGGTTGTGGATTAAGATTTGAGCTCTCAACTGTCTCTTCACTCCACCATCATGGACTCTTAACACTCTTGTTGTGGAATATTACTTTAAACTATGTAAAGATGTGTTACATTTGTTTATGCTGCATTCCAAAATTAAAAACTAAAAATTAGCCAGGCATGGTGGCACATGCCTTTAATCCCAGCACTCTGGAGGCAGAGGCAGGTGGATCTCTAAGTTTGAGAGGTCAGCCTGGTCTACAAAGTGAGTTCCAGGACAGCCAGGGCAACCCTGTCTAAAAACAACAAAAACCACAACCTAGAAACAGCCAGCATGGGCATACACCTGTAAAACCAGCACTCAGGAGGCTGTGGTATATTTTGATTGCATTCTGATGCTCCCGAGACTGCCATTAAAGTGTGCTTTGAATCAGAGGGCAGAGCTAGGTTACCAAAATTAGCCATAGAGATTTTTGGAAGACCAAGGACACAGGAAGTAGTAGAGTGTGGCTCAGAGACATTTCAGCCTTTTTGGATCAAGGAACAAGGGAGGGGGGGGGGGGCGAGAGGGGGTCACTAGTTGCTTCCCTACTGCTTCTCTGGTCATTCAGGTTCTTACCCCAATATCTGACTCCCAAGTTTTTACTGAGCACTACTACATATCAGTAGATCAGCCAAGTAGTAAGACCCTGACTTTTTACCAAAAAAAAAAAAAAAAAGCCTTTTGCAATTTTTTTTTTTTTTGAGATTTTGTGAGATGGATCATAGTAAGCACGAGGGCCAAAATTAAAATCCCCAGCACTCATGTTAAATACACACACACACACACACACACACACACACACACACACACACACACACGCGCGCGCGCGCGCGGTAATGTGTACCAGTAACCCCAGCATTGGCAGGGATCTTGGGAGTTCACTGGCCAACCAGTCTATTGAAAACAGAGTTTCAGATTCAACTGAGAGACCTCTTCAGGTGTTAGGAGGTAGAGCAGGACAACTAGCATCTTCTGGTCATGGTTTTCTACTCTAGCTCTACCAGTATGTGGCACATATAGACATACACACACAGACACACAAAGTTGGGTAGCTCAGGAGTAAAATATTTGCCCAACTAACATATATATGCATGGCCTTGGGTTTGATCTCTAGTATTGAAAGAAAAAACAAACAAAGCAAAACAAAAACCTATGACAAGCAACAATAAAAATATAAATAAATATAATTTTATTTTATTTTTTTTTATTTTTTTATTTTTTGGTTTTTCGAGACAGGGTTTCTCTGTGTAGCTTTGCGCCTTTCCTGGGACTCACTTGGTAGTCCAGGCTGGCCTCGAACTCACCAAAAAAAAAAAAAAAAGAAAAAGAAAAAAAAAATCATACTGCCAAGGGAAAGGTAATTTTATTTTTTAAATGGGCAGGGTCAAGGATTAGTTTGGCAGGAAAATGTTTGCCCAGTATATGGAAAGCATGGGTTTAATCCTCAGCACCAGAAAAAAAAAGGGAAAGCAAGACACGGTGGCTCATGCCTCTAATAATTAACACTTACAAAGCTAATGCAAGATGACCATGAGTTCAAGACCACCTGTACTACATAGCCCAAAGCCAGTCTGGGCTAACAGACAATAAGACCTATCTCAAAAAAAAAAAAAAAAAAAAAAGGAGGCAAGCGGGTTGTGCATTCCTTTAATCCCAGCACTCAGCTGAGGTAGAGGCATGCAGATCTCTGAGTTCAAGGTCAGGCGGGTCTACAAATGAGTTCCAGCACAGTCAGGGCTACACAGAGAAACCCTGTCTCAAAAAACAAAATCAAAAAAACAAAGAGGGGTATGGCAACAAATGTATCTCAAACAGTAGAGTACTTGCCTACCACAAACATAACTCTGGGTTTGATCCCTAGCATTATATAAACCAAGTTACAATCTCAGTACTGAAGAGATGGAGACAGGAGGATCCAAAATTCAGGGTCATCCTGCTCTACACAATGAGTTCTGAACTACCCTCAACTACGTGAAACCCTGTTTCAAAAGAACAAAAACAAGAGGGCTGGGGAGATGGCTCAGTAGTTAGGAGCATTTGTTGCTCTCGCAGAGGACCAAGGTTTGGGTCCTAGCAACCACATGGTTACTCATAACCATCTCCAAACTCCAGTTCCAGGGAATCCAATGCCCTCTTCTAAATTTGAACAGTACCAGGCACACACATGTTGCACACACAAACATGCAAGCAAAAACACTCATAGACATAAAATTTTAAAAAATAAAAAGGACAAAAACTAAGCAAACAAAAGAGCAAGCATCTTGAATCTATGTCTCTAAATAGCAAATACATAAAAGGATGACTAACATTACTAATCATTAGGAATATACAAATAAAATTACAACTTCACACCCATTAGAATGGCTATTCTGGGAATCAGGGGAGATGGTTTAATTGGTCAAGTGTTTGCCATGAGAGCATGAGGACCTGAACACCCACATTAAAGTTGGGCACAGCAGTACCTGCTTTTAAATCCAGTGCTCACACATAAAATGAAAACAAATCTTAAAAATAAAAAAAAGGTCGGGACAGGGCTGCCTTAGTTGTGGTAGGAAAGGCAAGTGTATGTATTCTCTCCAACGACCTGGGGCGGCCCACAAAACCAAAGAGAAAAGGACAAGGCTTGCTTTGGGCTAAGAGGTGCAGGACCTTTCCTCACCCAATGCAAGGTGGAAAAACAATGTCTTTTAAAAAACTAACATTTTTTAAAAGACAAGATCTCATACTATGACCCAAATTAGACTCAGACTCAAGGTGATGCTCCTGCCTCAGCTTCCTGAGTACTGAGATTTTATAGGTATATTTCCACACTGTACAACACTCTTAAGAAAAGACGGGCTGCCAGGCGGTGGTGCAGCACGCCTTTAATCCCAGCATTCATGAGGCAGAGCCAAGCAGATCTTTGTGAGTTCGAGGTCAGCCTGGTCTACAGAGTGAGATCCAGGACAGGAACCAAAACTACACAGAGGAACTTGTGTTTCTTTTTTCTAGTAACTGGGCATGGTGCTACATGCCTATAATCCCAGCACTTCAAAGATAGTGGTAGAAAGGATCAGAAATTCAAGGTCATCCTTGGCTACATAGCAAGTATGAAGTCAGCTAGGTCATTGAGACTGTCTTCCTCTCCTCCAAAACCCCAGGCATGATAGCTTATATCTGTAAATCCAGCAAATGGGAGGCAAAGGCAAGGAAATACTACAAGTTCAAGGCTAGCCTGGTCTACATAATTTCAGGCCAGCCAATTACATGTCAGATCCTGTCTCAAAAGAAAACAACAATAATACCCTGAAGAATATATGCAGGACCATTCTATTTTGTATAGTCCTAGCTTCTGCATTACTTACCAATTAGAAATATTAAATCCTACCTTTAAAAAAAAAAAAGAACAAATAAAGTAAGAGACTAGAGGAAGGCACCCAGTGCTGACCTCTGGCCTCCATACATGAGTACATTAACATATGCACTATGCACAAACCCACATAAACATGTATATACATCACACACATTCATGTACACACACATTCACACGCACACACACAAAGAGAATGGCTATTTTCAAAGAAAAACAAAATAAATGTTGAAATGGAAGAGATAGCTCAACAGTTAAAAGTACTTTCTTCTCTTCCAGAATGTCCGAGTTCAGTCCTCAGAACTGGATGGCAGTGATGGCTGCATAATATCAGGAAAGAACTTAAAGTGATAAACATACACATAAAAATGGTTAAAATATCCAGGATGATAATATTCTATCTGTAGTACTAACAGGCAGGAGGATCACTTAAGGCAGAAGTATGAGGCCAGCCTGGGCAATGTAGTCATAGTAAGACCTTGTCTCAGATATAAACACACACAAAAAGTTTAAAATGGTAAATTCTGGTGTGGGGGTATAGCTCAATAGTATACTGCTTATCTAGAATGCTTGACACTCTGGGTTCTACCCCTAACAATTATTTTTTAAAAAGATAGGGAGATAAATAAGAAAGATAAAGCCCACATAGAGGCATGTGCCTTTAATCTCAGTACTCCTGAGGCAGAAACTGAATTAGAAGCCAGCCTGGTCTACATAGTGAGACCCTGTCACAGAAAATAAATAAAATAAAAATTAAAAAGAGAAAGAAGAAAATGTAAAGCTTATCACACACACACACACACACACACACACACACACACACACACTTTAACATTAAATATTACCATGGTACATGTTTTTCTTTTGTTTTTTTTTTTTTTTTTTTTAAATACTCTTAGCTGGGGTTATAGCTCAGGAGTAGAACACCTGCCTAATACAATGAAGGCCCTGGGTTCTATCCTAGTACCACAAAAAAGGAAAAGAGGAAAAGAAATAGAGAAACATTAATTGCTTCTCATGATCCTCCTGCCTCCGCCTCCTTCAGCAAATCCTACCAGCGTGTGCCACCACAACCGGCATTAATTGCTTTTCAATGCTCTTACAAGAAAATATTGCTGGGCGGTGGTGGCGCACGCCTTTAATCCCAGCACTCGGAAGGCAGAGGCAGGCGGATCTCTGTGAGTTCGAGGCCAGCCTGGACTACCAAGTGAGTTCCAGGAAAAGGCGCAAAGCTACACAGAGAAACCCTGTCTCGAAAAGCCAAAAAAAGAAAATATTAATTCTACAACAGCTAAGAGAAAAAAAGAACAAACCAAAGGCAACAAAGTGACACTGATATTAAATACAAAACAGGGAAGTAAACTGCCACAATAAGGTGTTTCTCAGACCCTGAGAGATTCATGGTATTTAACTGCACCACAACTAAATCATTAACTGGGAGCTAAAGAGATGACTCAGCAGTTAAAGAACACTGGCTGCTGCTGTGGGTTGTCTTTCTGTACACTGTGAATATGTGTTGCTATCATTAATTAATAAATAAAGCTGCTTTGGCTTATGGCAAGGTAGGATAAGAGCCAGACGGGAAATCTAAGCAGAGATACAGGTAGAAGAAGTCAGATCAGACACCATCCAGTTGCCAGGGTAGCAAAATGTAATAGAACATAGGTAAAGACACGAGACACATGGCAATACATAGATTAATAGAAATGGGTTAATTTAAGATGTAATAGCAATAAGCCTGAGCCATAGACCAAACAGTTTGCAATTAATATTAAGCCTCTGAGGATTATTTTATAAGCGGCTGAAGGATTGCGGGACTGAGTGGGACAGAGAAAAGGCTCTGACTATAGGCTGCTCTTCCAGAGGACCCAGATTTTTTTTTTTTAAAGATTTATTTTATTATGTATACAGCATATATGACTGCAGGCCAGAAGAGGGCACCAGATCTCATTACAGATGGTTGTAAGCCACCATGTGGTTGCTGGGAATTGAACTCAAGACTTCTGGAAGAAGAGTCAGTGCTCTTAACCTCTGAGCCATCTCTCCAGGCCCCAGGACCCAGATTTTTGACTTGCAGATTACACATGATGGCTCATCTGTAACTCTGGTTCCAGGGAATCCAATGCGCTCTTCTGGCTTCTATAGACACTGCACATACATACAAGACATACAATGCAGGCAAAACACTCATACATTTAAAGTAAAAATAAACAAATCTTTAGAAAAAAAACTGACCAACTGGAAGCCTACTGGGTTCAGAGATGGACAGTATGCTTTAGACAGACAGAGTGACGAAGGGGATCCAGCAGTGCTAGGTGCCAGAGATGTCACGTCATCCAGTAGGTCCAGGATAGGAGTGTAAAATGAGGAAGGTAATATGATATGCAGCAAAAAAAAATTCCACTTCAAGCCGGGCGGTGGTGGCGCACGCCTTTAATCCCAGCACTCGGGAGGCAGAGGCAGGCGGATCTCTGTGAGTTCGAGGCCAGCCTGGGCTACCAAGTGAGCTCCAGGAAAGGCGCAAAGCTACACAGAGAAACCCTGTCTCAAAAAAAACCTAAAAAAAAAAAAAATTCCACTTCAAAGACTTTACAGAAATACTGTCTTAAATGTGCCACACAGAAGCCTATGAATTCAAAACATAGAGTTAAAAAGAGAGAGAGAGAGAAAGAAAAGAGAAAGAAAGTAAAAACAACTCAGAAATTCTCCAAAGATCAACTACTGAGACCAGGCATGGTATCATTCAACTGTGATCCCAGCATACAAGAGGCTGAACCAGGAGGATAGTAAGTTTGAGAACAAACTTGGGAAGAAGAGACAGGATCACTGTGAGTTCAACACCAGCCTAGTTACATAGAAAGTTCCAGACCAGCCTAAGCTACACAACAAAATACTGTCTCAAAAAAAAAAAAGAAAAAGAAAAAAAAAAAGAAAGAAAGAAAAAGAGAAAATGACAAGGAAATAAAGGGTGGGGGAACAGGACATGCAGCTCAGTCATACAATGTTTACCTAGCATATAATAAGTCTCATCTCCAATACCACACACAAAAGAAGATTAAATCATGCTGCATATAAACTACTCTCCATTTTACAAGGTAAAAGAGACATACACGTGTTAGTGAAAAAAGTGAAAATTTTTAAAAAATCAATAAGCTACTGGGATTTTTGGGGGTTTTTTTTTTGTTGTTGTTGTTGTTTTGTTTTGTTTTGAGACAGAGTTTCTCTGTGTAACAGCCCTGGCTATCCTAGAACTTGCTTTGTAGACCAGGCTGGTATCAAACTCACAGAGGTTCACCTGTGTCTGCCTCCCAAGTGCTGAGATTAAAGGTGTACATCACCATGCCCTGTGGTGATATATTGTGTAATCTAATAAACTTGCCTGAGGATCAGAGGACAGAGCCAGCCATTAGATTAGACATAGGTCAGGTAGTGATGGCACACAGACCTTTAATCCCAGCACTTGAGATCTCATGCCTTTGCTTGGGAAACACACTTGCTTTTAATCCCAGGAAGTCATATGACAGGGCAGAGAAAGGTATATAAGGCATGAGGAAATAGGAACTCACTTTCTTTAGGCTTAAGATTTCATAGAGGTAAGAACTAGTGGCTGGCTGCTCTGTTTCTCTGATCTTTCAGCTTTCACCCTGATATCTGGCTATGGTGGTATTGTGTTCCCTAAAATATTGTGCACCCTAATAAACTTATCTGGGGTCAGAGAAGAGAACAGCCACAATATTAAACATAGAGATAAGCAGTGGTAGCACATGCCTTTAATCCTAGCATTCCATTCCAGAGGCAGAAATCCCTCTGGATCTCTGTGAGTTCAAGGCCACATTGGAAACAGCCAGGCATGGTGACTCACACCTTTAATCCCAAAAAGTGAGCCTTTAATCCCAGGGAGTGATGGCAGAAAACAGAAAGATATATAAGGTGTGAGGACCAGAAATTAGAAGCTTTTGGCTGGTTAAGCTTTCAGGCTTCTAGCAGCAGTTCAGCTGAGACCCATTCGGATGAGGACTCAGAAGCTTCCAATATGAGGAAACTGGATCAGGTGAGGAACTGGCGAGGTGAGGTAGCTGTGGTTTGTTCTGCTTCTCTGATCTTCCAGCATTCACCCCAATACCTGCCTCTGGATTTGTTTTTATTAATAAGAACTTTTTAAGATTTCTGCTACATCTGCCTCTGGGTTTTTTATTAAAAGACCATCTAAGATTTGAACAACAATGCCCAGCTGCTATTAGTTTTTTATTGTAAAATATTTGCTATTATAAATTTTAAAAATGCAGTAACAAAGGGTTAGGAAATTTAGCTCAGTGGTAGAGCACTTGCTTAGCAAGTGTAGGAGCCTGAATTCATTCCCAGTGCTTAAAAAAAGGACATTAACAATAGAGCATATGAAATTTGTTGGGAATGCACTCATCCCCTATGATGCCTCATACCTCAAAGGGACAAACTAGCATGTCACACAGGACTGGCCCTTTATTTGTTGTGCTGAGTGTGCATGCCCTGTAGAGAGACACAAATACTCACCTGCAGATAGAATCTTACCCACTTTATGACAAGGGCAGAGTTTCATTTTATGACCAACATAAAAAATAAACTTTACACATTTCCGTTTTTAATTTGTTGAGTGTTTTGTTTATGCTGGGGATCAAACTAAGGGCCTTGCATATGCTAGGCAAGTGATCTACCAACTGAGTTACATTCCCCAAATTTGTTGCTTTCTCCCCCTTTCAGTATCATCTATAAGAAAATACACATGACAAATTCTCACCTGGCTAAGCCTCATGTCCATCAGGGTATTTCTTGCTTGACCAATCTTCCTCATGTCCAGCTCCCCTGTACCAGGTGTCATCAGCCCCGGTGTCATTCCACCAGGGTATGGAGTGTTCAAGCCACCTGGATAGGGTGTGTTCAGACCTCCAAATTGCTAGGAGGAGGATAAAACACTGGTTTGCACGGTCATGCTAAAGATCCCCACCTCCTCAAAACACCAATCCCTAGTCCCTATGCCCTAATAGGTACAGCTATTCAGACTCTTGCCATAGCACAGCTACAGAAGAACTCAACATTCACCCTTCTCACCAAACCCTTATCCAGACTAAAGAAGCCTCATTTGCTTCTGTTCAGATACTCACGGTTTGTCGAGGATCCACAGAAGTGTGGTTCTCTCCAGTCTGTAAATGTTTGGCAAAGAAACTGTCAGGAACAGGGGTCAGCTTCTCATAGCGTGGATTCCGTTGACGTTTGTTTCTGGCATCGCCAACCTCTGGGATGCTCAGCCACTCTTCTTCTGTGACCTCTGCCAACTTCCTCTGGAAATATGCAGATCCCAAATGTTAGTCATCTACATGACTTCGTATTTGCCCTATTCAAGCCTCTGGCCTACTGTGCCTTAGAAAGGATTGATGCAGAAATGGTTTTCCATTTAAAAAAAAATAAATAAATCTTTTTTTTTAAAAAAAGGAAGAAATATTTTTTCCTTTGTTTTTTTAGAACATAGGACAGAAGATCAAATATATTGAAGCACAAACCTCCCCTAAGCAATTAATCTTCTAAACTAAGTAAACAACAGTTAGTAAAGGTTCAAGTACTACAGTAGAGTAGTCTACTGCTTAGATGAGGGCCCGAGAACCAGTATGCCAACCCATCTGCTCACCTTGAGATCTGAAAATTGCTGCTGGATTTTGGGACGCTCCATTCGGTATTTCTCAATCTCTTCTTTCTCCCTTTGCTCTCTAGGAAATAAAATATGTGCCTGCATTACAAGTATTAGATGTGGGGCTGGAGAGATGGCTCAGCAGTTAAGAGCACTGACTGTTCTTCCAGAGGACACTGGTTCAATTTCCAGCACCCACATAGCAGCTCACAACTGTCTGTAACTCCAGTTCCAGGGGTCCTGACACCCTCACACAGACATACATGCAGGCAAAAAACCAATGCACATTAAATAAATAGAAATTTTTAAAAAGAGATATTAGATGTAGGGTTTGGAGAAATAGTAGATATAAGCTTATAGCACTTCTTCTTAAAGAGAAGGCAGATTTATTTCCCAGGCCCCACACGGTGGCTCACAGCTATCCACAACTCCAGTTCTAAGGGATCCAATGCCCTTTTCCGGCATCCATGGGCACTAGGCATGCACTTAGTATACATACAGACATGCAGGCAAAACAGTCATATATACAAAATGAATAAGTTCTAAAAAATAAAAATAAAATTCATTAAAAAAAAGAAAATTGGATGTCCATTGCAAAATGAAGTTGGTTTGTTGTCTATCTTAATTAAACAATCAAAAACAATTCCACACATTTAACAGTTAACTAGAATATATTTTAGGCAACTGTAGATATAATCACAAATCTAATCATTCAATTATTTATCAAATGAAAACAGTAAATCAGATACCTTACTTTCATAGATGTTCCTTAAGTGATATGTTTACATCAAAATAAATCCATTATAGTCAGGTATGAAGTCACACACCTTTAATCTCAACACTGGGAGGCAGAGATAGGCAAAGCTCTGTGAGTTCAAGGCCAGCCTGGTCTATCTATCTATGTGGTAGGTGAGTTCCAGGACAGCCAGAGCTATGTAGAGACCCTGTCTCCCCACCCCCACCCCACCCCCCCAACCCCCCACTCCCCTTCGAAAAAGAAGAAAAGGAAGAAAACCCATTATAAGGAAAAACATATTTTACTCCCCTAACTGCACATCTATCAACACTTCAACACTGCACCCTGTAGTGTCAGTTGTGATGGTCCAGCCTAACTCCACCTTAAGGATTGAAGCCACTTTGCTATAAGATCACAAGTTCATTTGTTTGCTGCAAAATTCAAGCTGACCATGTTTCAACCTGTTTCTGGAATTTGACATGCTGTTCTCCACCCTGTGGAGTTTGACTCACACCTTGAATATACCCTGATAAGATAAGATGTTCTGCCAAGTAAGTATAAAATGTTCAGCCAAGTTCCTATGTAACCAAAATTCCTCTGGAAATCCCCCAACCCATGAAAACCACTTACTCTTGCAGTTTTTGGACTATAGAAACACTATCCTTTCCTTTGTTCTATGCTGTACTTTCAAACCCTACTTTAGGAAGATAGGCTTGTCTGACAGAAAATAAAGCTTCCCTTTTAATTTGACCAAAAAATAGGGGTAATTGGTCTTGACTCTCATGTGGTGGGATTAACAGTTGTTTCCTCCCATTGATTACAAGGCTGACAAGAAGCTATAGCAACACTATCATTATCCAACAACTCAAGAGACTACTGTTCAGTTGGAACCTCCAGCTCACTCTTGCTTGATCTGGAAAGTCTCATTCCTGTCTCTCTCCCTCTCCAGACCACACCCTCTCAGCAAATCTCTAAACAAAGGGAAGGCACCAAAAAGCCCAGTTCTGAATTCTTGGAGGCTACGATACCTCCTCCCCTGAAGTTGCCAGCAGCCCAAGTTCCCACCTAAGCATTAAAGCTTTTGACCATACGTAGACACAAACCCAGCTTGTGGCATCACCCCTCACCTACAGGACATATAATCTCCCTGCTTTATTTCAGGCATGTGACTCTCCAGCACCATCTCTGGGGCTGGAGGACTCACCCGGGAGCTGCTTTGCTCAGATAAACCTGTTCCTTTTCTTTTTCAATTCAGCTTGATCTGGCTTACTGGGTCAGCAGAGAAACCTATTATCAGGTACAGAAATTAACTATTTTATCAGTATCACTAAGCTCTGGAAAAAGTCAAAATCCAAAGTACGTTTTTTCCCCCCCTTTTTGTTGTTGTTGTTTGTTTTTGTTTTTCAAGACATGATTTCTCTGTGTAGTCAGCTCTGGCTGTCCTAGAACTCCCTCTGTGGACAAAGTTGGCCAAGAGTCCACCTGCCTCTGCCTCCCAAGCACTGGGATTAAAAATGTGTATCACTATGCTGGGCTCAACATATGGTTTCTACTAGGTACATGGTACATGCTTTTAATCCCAGCACATGGGATGCAGAAGCAGGAAAATCTCTGAGTTCAAGGCCAGCCTGGGCTACACAGCAAGTTTCAGGAAGCTTGCACTAGAGTGAGACCTTGTCTTAAAAATAAAACCAAACAAACAAAACCTACAAAGCAACATAAGTATGCTTTGCAGTATCTGTGTTCACTTCCCATAAACTTTCCCAAAATAGAATACAGAATTCAGAAAGTTGGCATATTAAAGTGATGTATACATAATAAATAAAAATTTAAAAAAATTAAAAAAAAAAAAATGTCACCTTGAAGCCCTACAAAACAAATACAAGAGCCTTGCATCTCAAATAGGGACACCCAAGTTCCAATCTCGACCAACATGGCACCAAGTGCCCACCACCGTAGCCAACTCAACTACAGGCCCCTTATAGTTTTCTTCACCCACCAGTCTAGTGTGACCTACCCCATTTCACAATAGAGACATGTGGCATGGACTTCCAAACCACTATCTCTAACCCACAAGATCTAGATTTTTCACTTGCCACCTGACTCTATTTCCAAATTATTTAACAGAGAGAGATAAGAATTACTCTTACTCCCATTTCAAGATTGGATAACCCTAGGGCTAAAGAGATGTCTCATAGGCTAAGTGCACTAGCTGGTCTTGCAAAGGACTTGGGTTCAGTTCCCAGTATCCATATGCTACTCACAACCATTTATAACTCCAGTTTCAGAGGATCCAACATGCTCTTCTGGCCTCTATGGTGCACATATGTTGTGGAATAATCTTTATGTATACCATGAAGATGTGTCACTCTGATTGGTTTAATAAAAAGCTGAACAGCCAATAGCTAAGCAGGATTTCTGGACAGGGAGGACACTTGGGAAAAAGGCAGAAATGCCAGGAGACACAGAGCAAGCATGATGGGCAGTACAGAGATGAGGTAATAAAGCCATGAGGCAGAAAATAAATTAATAGAAATGAGTTATTTAAGTTATAAGAACTAGTTAGAAACAAGCCTAAGCTATCAGCCCAGCTTTCATAATTAATAATCTACCTAAAAAAAATGTTGATGGACATCATCAAAGAACCTCCATATGGAGTTTGCTCCCACTGCTCCCCAGACAGGGTTTCTCTGTGTCGTTTTGGTGCCTATCCTGGATCTCGCTCTGTAGACCATTCTGACCTCGAACTCAGAGATCCACCTGCCTCTGCCTCCCAAGTGCTGGGATTAAAGGCATGCACCGCCACCACCCAGCCACCCAGAGTTTGCTTTCTTTATGGCAAAAGCTAGTCACTGGGCAAAAAAACTGTCCTTGCCTCAAATAGTATATTGTCCAAAATGGACAACCAAGACACAAAAGAAAGCATCTGCCAAATTTTGACAAGACAAAATAGGACAGTCCTTCAAAATTCCTGCTTCACAGGAAAATCTATCAGATATTCTGGGCCTGTAGCCTGAAGACAGATGCCCCAACGTTGCAGAGGAAACTAGGGTGACTGTCCAGGAAGCCAACTGTTTCTATCATTTCTATAGTTTTGGAAGTTGTTTGCTCTGCGCTTCCTGTTTACTCAGGTAATATTTTATCCTTTTTGGGTCTCTGATGGAGACTGAAGACTAAATAGTTACAGTTTTACAGTTTTCCTTGTTATCAAATTGAGAAAAAAACTTAGGTAACAGATGTAAAGTTTATAAAGTTGAGAGACATAAAAGCTTAAATTGTTTATCTAAAAAAATGTTTTGAGGTCTAAAGAAATAGTTTTAAGATGGTAATACAAGTTACAATAGAAAATGGTTTAGGTATCAAACTTTAAATTCATCAAGATAAAATAGATAATAGAGTATTTTTTCTGAATATGCCAAATACAAATGGACTGGACATTATGAATGTAACCCTTTCTTGATAATTGTTCTTATTGTGTATAGTTTTACTATGTTAGAGTTAAAACCTTTCATTTTTTTTTTTAAGATTTATTTTTTATTATGTATACAGTGTTCTGTTTGTATGTATGTCTGCACACCAGAAGAGGGCACCAGATCTCATTATAGATGGTTGTGAGCCACACCATGTGGTTGCTGGGAATTGAACTCGGGACCTCTGGAAGAGCAGTCAGTCCTCTTAACCTCTGAGCCATCTCTCTTGCCCAAACCTTTCCTTTTTATTTAGACAAAAAAGGGGGAAATGTTGTGGAATAATCTTTTTGTACACTGTGAAGACATGTCACTGATTGGTTTAATAAAAAGCTGAACAGCCAATAGCTAGGTAGGATTTCTGGGCAGGGAGGATGCTGGGAAGCAGGCAGAGAAGCCAGGAGATATACAGAGCACACAGAAAGAAGATGAGGTAATAAAGCCACAAGGCAGAATGAAAATTAATAGAAATGAGTTAAGTTATAAGAGCTAGTTACAAACAAGCCTAAACAAGCAGAGGTGGCGCATGCCTTTAATCCCAGCACTCAGGAGGCAGAGCCTGGCGGATCTCTGTGAGTTTGAGGCCAGCCTGGCCTACAGAGTGAGATCCAGGACAGGCACCAAAGCAACAGAGAGAAATCCTGTGTCCCCCACCCACCCCCAAAAAAAACTAAAAAAAGAACTGAAACAAGCCTAAGCTATCTGCCTAGCTTTCATAACTAATAATAAGTCTCTGTGTCGGCTACTAGGGAGCCGACAGTTGTAGGCAGAGTTTTCTTGTCACACAGCCGCTCTCAAACACACTGAGGTTTATATTAATTATAAATGCTTGGCCAACAGCTCAGGCTTATTACTAACTAGCTCTTACATTTTAAGTTAACCCATATTCCTTATTTACATTCTGCCACATGGCCGTAACTTTATTAACATGGTATGTTCAATTCCTGCTCCCTCTGGCTAGTAACTCTTCTGACTCCACCCTTCTTCATCCCAGCATCCTTAGTTTGGACACCCCACCTACACTTCCTGCCTGGCTATCAGCCAATCGGTTTTTTATTAAACCAATCTGAGTGACAAATCTTCACAATATACAAAAGGATTATTCCACAGCAGATGGTCCCTACAAAAAAAATCCAACTACACACATACATCCATGCAGGTGAAACATTCATATAAATAAAAATATATAAATATATAAATATTGAAGATGGCAACCCTAAGATGAGCATGACAGTACAGGCCTACAAATCTGATAATGCAGAAAGTTAAGGAAAGAGATTTCCATATATTCAAGGTCAACCAGAACTACATAATGAAACATCACTTCAAAAACCAAAAAGGAAAAGGAGAGGACTGAGAAATTAATCGGTGGTTAAGAGGTCATACTGCTCTGAAGAGGACCTGAGTTCAGTTCCCAACACCCACATTGAATAGCTCACAACTTCCTGTAACTTGTGTCTCTGGCCTCCAAGGGTGTATACACACACACACACACACACACACACACACACACACACACACAAATTAAAATCTCAGGAAGAAGAGGTAAGAAGATATCTGTGGTCTGAAGGCAGAGTCTGGTCTACATACTAAGTTCCAAGACAGTGATGGCTATGACAGAATCAGTCTCAAAAAACCAAAATAACAGCTGGAGAGATGGCTCAGTGGTTAAGAGTATTAGCAGCTCTTCCAGAGGTCCTGAGTTCAATTCCCAGCAACCATATGGTGGCTCACAACCACCTGTAATGAGATCTGGTGCCCTCTTCTGGCCTGCAAGGACACATGCAGGCAGAACACTGTATACATAATAAATAAATAAATAAATATGATTGATTGATAGATAGACAGACAGACAGACAGATAAAAAATAAGAGATGGCTAGAGAAATGGCTCAGTGTTTAAGAGCACTGAATGCTTGTCAACAGATTCCATTCCCAGCACCCACATGGCAATTCACAACCATCTGCAACTCAAATTCCAGGGGGATCTAATGCCTTCTTTTGTCCTTCAAGGGGACCACCCACACATATGTTGCATAGATATACATGTAGGCAAAACACTCATATAGGTAAAAAAAATGCAAGTACCAAAAAAAAAAAAATGGCTTGTGGGGGGTGATGGCCCACACCTTTAATCCCAGCACTTGGGAGGCAGAGCAGGTGGATCTCTGTGAGTTGAGGCCAGCCTGGTCTACAGAGTGAGTTCCAGGACACGCTCCAAGGCTACACAGAGAAGCTCTGTCTCGGGGGGAAAAAATGCAAGCTTTAGAAAGATTTTCAAAAGTTTAATTTAATAATAATTAAAAAAAAAAAAAAAAAAGCTGGGCAATGATGGCATATCCCAGCACTTAGGAGGCAGAAGCAGGCAGATCTGTGTTCTACACAGAGAAACCTTGTCTAAAAAAATTAAAAAAGAGAGAGAGAGAGAGAGGGAAGGAGGGAGGGAGAGAGGGAAAGAAGAAAGGAAGGAACAAAGGAAGGAAGGAAAAAGGAAAAAAGGCTTAGGCCGGGTGGTGGTGGCGGCGGCGGCGGCGGCGGCAGTGCACGCCTTTAATCCCAGCACTCGGGAGGCGGATCTCTGTGTTTCACAGAGAAACCCTGTCTTGGAGAAAAAAAAAAAAAAAAAAAAAAAAAAAAAGATTCTAGGTTTCCAAAACCAAAATAAAATAAAACAAAAAACCTGTATCTTTAGTACCAGCATTTGGGAAACGAAGGCATGTGGATCTCTATGAGTTCAAGATCAGCCTGATCTACATAGAGTTCCACTACATCCAGAGCTAAATAGCAAGACCTTGTCCCAGAAAAAAACAAAACAAAACAAAATAAAAAAAACCTCAGGTTTAATCCTTTGCATCCTCCCCCAAAAAGGCAACCCTACTGGACATGGTGGTACAATACTAAGGAGGTAGAAGCAGACAGATCTCTGTCATTTCTAGGCCAGCCAAGCTTAAGTAACCCTGATCATAGTCAAAGTATTACCCCAAATTCTGCTGCTTTTGTGGCAGCTTCTAAGCCTTAAGGCTATTCTGCAAATACCCAGCCTTTATGCAGGTACAGCTGTTACAAACCAAGGTCCAAGTAGCCTCTGAAGTCAAGTAGACATACAGACTATTTTTGCAACTTTCCTCCTAGCCCAAAATAAAACACAACAAAAAGAAATTTATTTTATCTGAAAGCACAGTATGAAATAACATACCTTCTTTCTTTTCTTCTTTCATCCATCCTTTTATCCAGAGCTGCATAAATAGCATCTGCTTCCTCATCATCTTTCTCATAGGGCCCACTCGAGAAGAGGCTCCCCGCATAGCCATTAAACTAAGAACCAAACAATACATAAAAAGGGTCAGCTTTCCCACCAAAACAGAAAGCAGAACACTCATATGCATAAAATAAAAATTACTAAATCTTAAAAAAAAAAAAAAAAAAAAAAAAAAGGACAGAGGAGCTATTCCAGTTGGAAGAAACTAAGCATACTTTTCTGTTGCTGTGACAAAATACCCTGAGTAAAAAACAATTTAGGAGCTGGGTGGTGGAGGCACATGCCTTCAATCCCAGTACTCGGGAGGCAGAGGCAGGCGGATCTTCAGTTCAACGCCAGCATGGTCTATGGAGTGAGTTCCAGAACAGTTAAGGCTACACAATGCTGTGGTGAAAACCAAAACAACAACAACAAAAAAGTCAATTTAGGGAAGAAAGGGCTTATTTGACATACAATTCCAGGTTACAGACCATCACTGCAGGAAAATCATGGAGGTAGAGGCTTCGAGGGAGTTGACCACATACATCCAGTCAAGGGCAGAAAATAAACCCACCCTCACTTGCTTCTACTCAGCTAGTTTTCTTCACCCTTACACAATTCAGGGCTCAGCCCATGGAATGGTACCACCTACATTCAGGGTGTGTTTTCCACCGTGATCAATAATCAAGACAAACCCCAACAGACATGCCCACAGGTCAGCCTGATTCTGATAATTTCTTTATTGAGACTCTCTTCCCAGGTAATTCTAGATTATGTCAACTGACAGTTAAAATTAACCAGCACACTAAGAAAACAAAATACATTGGGAAATCCTGGACCAGGTTCATGACCGAGACATTTATAGAAACACTGTAAAATTGAAATAAAATCTGTAGCTTAGTTAATAATATAGTGTCAATAGGTTAAAAGGTTTCTATAATTTACTAAAATTGTATAAGATGAGACAAAATGGAGATAGTATGTAAGAACTTTTTTTTTTCCTGAGACAGGGTCTCACTATGTAGCTCTGGCTGGCCTGGATGGAACTTGCTATGCAGAACAGGCTAGTCTTGAATCCACATAGGTCCACCTGCCTCTACCTCCCAAGTGCTGGAATTAAAGGCACTGGCCACTATGCCTAGTAATTCCTTTCATTTATTCTAAATATTTTATTTTAAGACAGGCTCTCACTATTCATCCCTGACTGGCCTGAAATACTTTAGGTAGACCAGGCTAGCCTCGAACTCACAGAGATCCACCTGCCCCTGCTGCTAAGTACTGGGATTAAGGGCATGCATCACCACAACTGCTTTATTTTATTTTTATCTACATGTGCGCACACGCATGTGTGTATGTGTGTGCTCAAGCACTTTTGTGTATGTGTGTGCACTCGTACACTCACGTATTTGTAGGCCTACGTATTCAGACAACCACAGAGGTCAGAAGAAGACATTGGATTCCCTGGAAATGGAGTTACAAATAGTGTGAACAGCCTGATGTTGGTGCTGGGAACTGAACTAAATCCTTCGGAAGAGCAGCAACTACTCTTAACCACCAAACATTTCTCCGGCCCCTTTTCTAATATTTTAGGAATACTATTTTTCCAAGTTTCTCCAAGTTTAAAATTATTTCAAAATTAACATTCTACAAAATGTTTTTTCTCAAAGGAAAGATGTTCCTTAGACATGCTTTAAAAACTCTTGAAAGGGGCTGGAGAGATTGCTCAGTGGTTAAGAGCACTGGCTGTTCTTCCAGAGGTCCTGAGTTCAATTCCCAGCATCCACATGATGGCTCACAACCATCTATAAGAGGATACGATGCCCTCTTCTGGTGTGCAGAACACTCATACATAAAATATAAATAATTCTAAAAAAAAAAAGGAAAAAGAAATGATAACACTTAGGGCTGGAGAGATGGCTCAGTGGTTAAAAGCACTAACTGCTCTTCCAGAGGTCCTGAGTTCAGTTCCCAGCAACCACATGGTAGCTCACAATCGCCTGTAATGAGATCTAGTGCCCTCTTCTGGCTTGCAGGCATACATGCAGACAGAACACTGTATTAATAAATAAATTTTAAAAAACAAAACAAACAAACAAACTCTTTAAAGACCTCAGTTGACTGTACCAAACAACAAAGAAGTTCAACGATGAAGTTAAGTCAGCATCAGCACTATCACTAAAAAACATCCAGGAAAAACACCAGCATGTAGTGTTCTGAATCTACAAGTGTATTTCCTTACAAAAAGAGACAAAAGTAGTACCTAGTTCTTTGTGTTTTTACTGTTCTCTCTCTCATATACTGCTAAAGATGGAAAATGAACCTGAGTTCCCTTCCTATGGTAGCTCGTCAGCTCCTTTCTGTGGAAGTTAAAGGTAAAGTTCATCTCATCAAGAACTTTACCTTTCAATTAAGAACACAGCTATGCCAGCAATGCATTCTATAGCATTCTTTTTATTTCTTATTTTCTATTATTTAATTTGCATTTCTGTTTTATGATGGTTTTGTTTTTATTTGTATATTCCCCAGTTAGATTGCCCATGAGGCCACAAGAAAGAATAAACCTTGCTATTTATAGTTAAGCAAGAGAGGAAGAGAAAACAAATACACTACAAAATCAGCAAAATGACAGAAATCCATACATACCATTCTATAAGAACTCTGAATTTCTTTTTGTTTTTTGTTTGTTTGTTTGTTTGTTTTTGCTTTTTTGAGACGGTCTCTCTGTGTAGCCTTGACTGTTCTAGAACTCGCTCTGTAGACCAGGCAAGCCTAGAACTTGATCGGCCTGCCTCTGCCTCCTGATGGCTGGAATTAAAGGTGTGCTCCACCACCACACAAGAACTCTTAATATTAATGTTCTCAATTTCCAGATTGTAGGAAAAAGGGGCTGGCTAAAGAAACCCACCCTGATCCTAGAGGCCCGAACTAGGGAAAGATGGCTCAGATCAGGGTAGAAAGAAACACAGTTTTGCTCAGAATTGTGCTAAACAGCTCCAAGTGTCTGGGACATCTTCAGGGAAGAGCTGTTGTTCTGAGCAGCTCCAGGTGTCCAGAATACCTTCCCCTCCAGGGCTGAACTGTCTCCATGCAGTTCGGCCATCAGAGCTATCCTAAGCAGCTCAAGGTGTTGCCTGACTTCCCAGGTAGTTGGGACACCTTTCCCAGAGTTACAAAACTCACATTTTGGTGCCAAAACCTGGGACCAAACCCAGAGTTGCTGCAACCAATTTACTTACATTTTTGGTGCTGAAACACGGGACACCAAACCCACAGAGTTCCAAAAATCATGTTTTACAACCAATTTACCTACATTTTTGGTGCTGAAACCTGGGACACCAAACCCAGAGTTGCAAAACTCATGTTTTGCAATTTACTTACATAGATCAGTACCCACATCAAGCAGCTTACAACTGCCTCTAACTCCAGAGGGCTTCAATACCAGCTTCTGGCTTCCACAGGCATTTGTATGAATGCTCATCACAATTTAAATAAAATAGGGGCTAGAGAGATGGAGAGGTTAAGAATGTATACTTCTCAGCTGGGCGGCAGCGGTGCACGCCTTTAATCCCAGCACTCGGGAGGCAGAGACAGGCGGATCTCTGTGAGTTCAAGGCCAGCCTGGACTACCAAGTGAGTCCCAGGAGAGGCACAAAGCTACACAGAGAAACCCTGTCTCGAAAAACCAAAAAAAAAAAAAAAAAAAGAATGTATACTTCTCTTGCAGAGGTCCGGAGTTTGAGTCCCAGCACCCAAATCAGGCAGCTCACAACTGCCTGTACTTCCAGTTCCAGGAAATCCAATATATACCCATACACTGACACATATATACACAGAATTAAAAATATACATTTTTCCTTTTTTTAAAAAAAATATACATTTAATAAACAGATTCACAGACAAAAGTGACATGGGAATCTTGATTAGATGCAGAAAAGGCTTTAAAAAAAAAATCTAACACCCCTTCATGTTAAAAGTCAAAATGAAATGTGGAATAGAAGGAACATCTCAACAAAAGCTATATACAACAAACCTGTAACAACTATATTAAACTGGGGAAAACTCAAAAGCATTTCCACTGGAATCAGGAACAAACACTCATATTCAATATAAAATACAGTAAGTCTTTACTACAGTAGTAAGAAAGTAAAGGGAATACAAATAGGAAAGGAAGAAATATCTCTATTTACAGATGATATGCTTCTATATATAAGAGGCCCTGAGGACTCCACCAGAAAACTATTAAAATTGTACAGGACAAAAATTAACATACAAAACTCAGTTGTCTTCCTACATAACAATGAAACAAGGAAATAATCCTATTCACAATAGCCTAAACACACACACACACACACACACACACACACACACACACACACACACACGAATAATCTAATCAAGGATTGAAAGCTCTCTATAATGAAAACTTTAAAACACTAAAGAAAAAAACTAAGGACACTAGAAGATGGAAAGACTTCCTATGCTCATGGATTGGAAACATTGTGAAAATGGCTATTTATCAAAAAGCAATCTAAGCATTCAATGCAGCCCTAATCAAAATTCCAGTGACAGTTGAAGAGATGGCTCAGCAGTTAACAGCACTTACTGCTCTTCCAAAGGACCCAAGTTCAGTTCCCAGCATGCAAATCAGTTACTCACACCCACCTATAACTCCAGCTCCAGGGGATCTGACACTCTCTTCTGACTTTGGTGGACATGTACATATGTACACAAATAAAAAATTAAAATAAATAAATGTTCTAAATTCCATTAACATTCTTCACAGAAATAGAAAAAAAAATCTTAAAAATCCTGGAGATGGGCTGAACATGTAACTCAGCAGTTGAAGAGTGTTTGCTGCTTTTGCAGAGGAAGACCTGGATTCTATTCCTAGTACCCATGTTCAGCAGCTCACAACTACCTGTAACTCCAGCTCCAGAGGATCAGACACCCTCTTCTGGCCTTCCTTTGGCACATGCACACAAGTTGCAAACAAACATGCATAGACACATGTGATGATATTGTGTTCCCCAACATATTGTGCACCCTAATAAACTTATCTGGGGTCAGAGAACAGAACAGCCACTAGGTAGACATAGAGGCCAGAAAATGGTGGCACACATACCTTTAATCCTATCATTTGGAAGGCAGAGATGTGTGTGGATCCCTGTGAGTTCAAGGCCACACTAGGAATACAGCCAGGTGTGGTGGCACACACCTTTAATCCCAGCACTTGAGATCTCATGTCTTGCTGGGGAAAGAAACTCGTCTTTAATCCTAAGAAGTGATGGCAGGAAGCAGAAAGGTATATAAGGCATGAGGACCAGGAACTAGAGGTCTTTTTAAGCTTTTAGGCTTTTGAGCAGCAGTACAACTGAAATCCATTCAGATGAGGACTCAGGCTTTCAGTCTGAGGAAATAAGATCAGCTGAGAAGTTGTCAAGGTGAGGCTGGATGTGGCTTGTTCTGTTTCTCGGATCTTTCAGCGTTCACCTCAATACCTGGCTCTGGGTTTGTTTTTATTAGTAAGACCTTTTAAGATTCTTGCTACAGACACATACAGACACACACACACACACACACACACACACACACACACACACACACACACGAAAACTCTTGGCAGAGACCGACAGGCAGGCGAAGGCGGCAGCCGGCAGCCAAGACACAGTTGTAATAAAGACCAGAAACTGAGCTATTACCTGCCCAGGAGTTAGTGAAAACAAGCTCTTAATCAAGAGCTTGGAACAGGGACGCGCCTTTAATCTCAATACCTGGGGAAGGAGCAGTCTCCATGGGATGAGACCAAAACGGATCTGAACACTCTGTCTGAGGACAACTCAGGGCCTAGCTGCTGATCCTGCAAAACCCATCAACTTGGAGGTGTTGATAAGACTACCCTGCTCAGCTGAAATCCATCCGGGAGAGGATTCAGAATCCTACAGTTTGAAGTCTGAGGAAACAAGATCAGGTGAGGAGTTGACAAATGAGCAAAACGTGACCTGAGAACACAAAAGGAGGCGCTGCCCAGTCACCGAACCAGATCACCAGAATCGTAAGTATACACTTCACCGACTAAGAACAGGTAAGCTCCCATCTCCAGACCGACAGATCAGGTCTCTAGTCCCTAAGCCCTACCTATCGGAGTCCCAGGGACTAGACAGCTACCTTTCCCTGCTCCCCCACCCCAAAAAAAAAACAAACAAAACAAAACAAAAAAAACTAACCCCTACAAACCTACCAACCACTAAAAACCCTAAGCACATCCTACACTGACTAGGAACAACTGCTCCCAGAGACAAAACCCACTAACACTGATTTGACTAAGCTGCTCCTGAAGAAACAGAGCCCAACAGCCCCAATTTCACCAAGAACTCCTAGTGACCCAAGACTAAAAACTAGAACAAGAGAGGCACCTCCAGATACAGACATTGCCTGCACCAAGGAGAGGAAGAGATGAGTAGTCGCCGATGCAAAAATACAGGCAACAACATAAAGACCTATATGACAACATCAGAACCTAGTGATTCTACACCTGCAAGACCTGAAAATACCAAGGCAGAAGAAAGAGAAATCAATCCTAAAAATGACTTTAAGAAGATGAAAGAGGCCCTTAAAGAAGAAATAAAAAATTCCCTTAAAGAGGAAATAAAAAATTCCCTTAAAGAGGAAATTAAAACCTCCATTAAAGAGGAAATAAAAATTTCCCTTAAAGAGGAAAAGAAAAACTCCATTAAAGAGGAAATGAAAAACTCTCTTAAAGAGGAAATAAAAAATTCCCTTAAAGAAATGGAAGAAAAAACAAACAAAAAATTGGAAGAAATCAAAGAAAGCCAAGAAAAAGTAATTAAACAGATGAAAGAAACATTCCAAGATCTGAAAAATGAAATTGAGACAATAATTAAACACAAGCTGAGGGTATGCTGGAAATAAAAATCCTGACTAAATGAACAGGAACTACAGAAACAAGCATAACCAACCGAATACAAGAGATGGAACAGAGAATCTCTGACACTGAAGACACAATAGAGAAAATAGATTCGTCAGTCAAAGAAAACACTAGACAAAAAAGTCGTAACACAAAACGTCCAAGAAATTTGGGACACCATGAAAAAACCAAACCTAAGAATAATAGGGATAGAAGAAGGAGAAGAATACCACTCAAAGGCACAGAAAATATATTCAACAAAATCATAGAAGAAAACTTTCCTAACCTAAAAAAGAAATACCTATGAAGATACAAGAAGCTTACAGAACACCGAATAGGCTGGATCCAAAAAAAAAATCCCCCTCGCCACATAATAATCAAAACACTAAACATACAGAACAAAGAAAAAATATTAAAAGCTGCAAAGGAAAAAGACCAAGTAACATATAAAGGCAAACCCATCAGGATAACACCAGACTTCTCAATAGAGACTATGAAAGCTAGAAGGTCCTGGACAAATCTTATGCAGACACTAAGAGACCACGGATGCCAACCCAGACTATTATACCCAGCAAAACTCTCAATCACCATAGGCGGAGTAAACAAAATATTCCAGGATAAAACCAGATTTAATGAATACCTGTCCACAAACCCAGCCCTACAGAAAGCACTAGAAGGAAAAATCCAACCCAAAGAAGCTAAACACACCCATGAAAACTCAGGCAATAGATAATCCCACACCAACAAACACCAAAGAAGGACAACACAACACGACCACAAAAAATAACAGGAATTAACAATCACTGGTCATTAATATCCATCAATATCAATGGTCTCAACTCACCTATAAAAAGACACAGACTAAAAGAATGGATAAGAAAACAGGATCCAGGCCGGGCGGTGGTGGCGCAAGCCTTTAATCCCAGCACTCGGGAGGCAGAGCCAGGCGGATCTCTGTGAGTTCGAGGCCAGCCTGGGCTACCAAGTGAGTTCCAGGAAAGGCGCAAAGCTACACAGAGAAACCCTGTCTCGAAAAACCAAAAAAAAAAAAAAAAGAGAGAGAAAAAAGAAAACAGGATCCATCCATCTGCTGCATACCAGAAACACACCTTAACTTCAAAGACAGACACAACCTCAGAGTAAAGGGCTAGGAAAAGGCTTTCCAAGCAAATGGACCTAGGAAACAAGCTGGTGTAGCTATCCTAATATCTAATAAAACAGACTTCAAACTAAAATCAATCAAAAGAGATCAGGATGGACATTACATATTTATCACAGGAAAAATCCACCAAGATGAAATCTCGATTCTGAACATTTATGCCCCAAATACAAAGGCACCCACATTCATAAAAGAAACATTACTAAAGCTTAAAACGCACATCAAACCCCACACATTAGTAGTGGGAGATTTCAACACACCACTCTCACAAAAAGACAGATCTACCAGACTGAAACTTAACAAAGAAATAAAGGAACTAACAGATGTTATGACTCAAATGGACTTAATAGATATCTACAGAACATTCCATCCTAACACAAAAGAATATACCTTCTTCTCAACACCCCATGGAATCTTCTCAAAAATTGACCACATGCTTAGTCACAAAACAAGTCTCAACAGATACAAAAAAATTAGAATAACCTCCTGTATCTTATCGGACCACCGTGCCTTAAAGTTAGACTTCAACAACAACAAAAATTATAGAAAGCCTACAATCTCATGGAAACTGAATAACGCCCACCTGAAACATCAATGGGTCAAGGAAAAAATAAAGAAAGAAATTAAAGATTACCTAGAATTCAAGAAAATGAAAGTACAACATACCCAAACTTATGGGACACTATGAAAGCAGTGCTAAGAGGAAAATTCATAAAGAAGATGGAGAAATCCCATACCAATGAATTAGCAGCACAACTGAAAGCTCTAGAACAAAAAGAAACAAACTCACCTAGGAGAAATAGACGCCAGGAAATAATCAAATTGAGGGCTGAAATCAACAAAATAGAAACCAAAAGAACAATACAAAAAAAAAAATCAATGAAAGAAAGAGTTGGTTCTTTGAAAAAATCAACAACATAGACAAACCCCTAGCCAAATTAACCAAAAGGCAAAAAGAGATCACACAAATTAACAAAATCAGAAATGAAAAGGGAGACATAACAACAGACAACGAGGAAATCCAGAGAATCATCAAGTCATACTTCAAAAACCTGTACTCCACAAAAATGGAAAATCTGGAAGAAATGGACAATTTTCTGGATAGGTACCACATACCAAAATTAAATCAAGACCAGATAAACCATTTAAATAGACCAATAACCCCTAAAGAAATAGAAACAGTCATCAAAAGTCTCCCAACCAAAAAAAGCCCAGGAACAGATGGTTTCAGTGCAGAATTCTACCAGACTTTCAAAGAAGAACTAATACCAATACTCTTCAAATTGTTCCACAATAGAAACAGAAGGAACACTACCAAACTCTTTTTATGAGGCTACAATTACCCTGATACCCAAACCACACAAAGATGCAACAAAGAAAGAGAATTACAGACCAATCTCCCTCATGAACATTGATGCAAAAATATTCAACAAAATATTGGCAAAACAAATCCAAGAATACATCAAAAAAATTATCCATCATGACCAAGTAGGTTTCATCCCAGGGGCACAAGGATGGTTCAACATACGAAAATCTGTCAATGGAATACACCATATAAACAAACTGAAAGGAAAAAAAAAAAACCACATGATCATCTCATTAGATGCTGAAAAAGCCTTTGACAAAATCCAACACCCCTTCATGATAAAGGTCTTAGAGATCAGGAATACAAGGAACATTCCTAAACATAATAAAGGTAATTTACATTAAGCCAACAGCCACCATCAAATTAAACGGAGAGAAACTCAAAGCAATACCACTAAAATCAGGAACAAGACAAGGCTGTCCATTCTCCCCATATTTATTCAATATAGTACTAGAAGTTCTAGCTAGAGCAATAAGACAACAAAAGGAGATCAAAGGGATACAAATTGGAAAGGAAAAAGTCAAACTCTCACTATTTGCAGATGATATGATAGTATACATAAGTGACCCCAAAAACTCTACCAGGGAACTCCTACAGCTGATAAACTCCTTCAGTAAAGTGGCAGGATACAAGATCAACTCAAAAAAATCAGTAGCCCTCCTATACACAAATGATAAAAGGGCTGAGAAAGAAGTCAGAGAAACATCACCCTTTACAATAGCCACAAATAATATAAAATACCCTGGGATAACACTAACTAAACAAGTGAAGGACCTTTTTGATAAGAACTTTAAATCTCTAAAAAAAGAAACTGAAGGGATCTCCCAAGCTCATGGATAGGTAGGATTAACATAGTAAAAATGGCAATCTTACCAAAAGCAATCTACAGATTCAATGCAATCCCCATCAAAATCCCAACACAATTCTTCACAGACTTGGAAAGAAAAATACTCAACTTCATATGGAAAAACAAAAGACCCAGGATAGCTAAAAGAATCCTGTATGAAAAAGCAACCTCTGGAGGCATCACCATCCCTGACCTCAAGCTCTACTATAAAGCTATAGTAATAAAAACAGCTTGGTACTAGTATAAAAACCGACATACAGACCAATGGAATCGAATTGAAGACCCTGACATTAATCCATGCACATATGAACACCTGGTTTTTGACAAAGAAGCCAAAACTATACAATGGAAAAAAGAAAGTATCTTCAACAAATGGTGCTGGCATAACTGGATGTCAATATGTAAAAGATTACAAATAGATCCATATCTGTCACCATGCACAAAACTCAAGTCCAAGTGGATCAAAGACCTGAACATAAATCCAGTTACACTAAACTTAATAGAAAAGAAAGTAGAAGCACTCTTGAACGCATTGACACCGGAGACCATTCCTAAATAAAACACAACAGCACAGACCCTGAGCACAACAATTAATAAATGGACCTCTTGAAACTGAGAAGCTTTTGCAGGACAAAAGACACAGTCAATAAGACAAAAAGACAGCCAACAGAATGGGAAAAGATCTTCACCAACCCCACATCTGACAGAGGATTGATCTCCACAGTATATAAAGAACTCAAGAAACTAGACATCAAAATACTGAACAATCCACTTAAAAAATGGGCTAAAGAGCTAAACAGAGAATTCACAAAACAAGAATCACAAATGGCTGAAAGACATTTAAAGAAATGCTCAACATCCTTAATCATCAGAGAAATGCAAATCAAAACGACTCTGAGATACCACCTTACACCTGTCAGAATGGCTATGATCAAAAACACCAATGACAGTCATTGTTGGAGAGGATGTGGAGCAAAGGGAACACTCCTCCACTGTTGGTGGGAATGCAAGCTTGTACAACCACTGTGGAAATCAGTATAGCAGTTTCTTAGAAAATTAGGAATCGAACTACCTCAAGACCCAACCATCCCTTGGGCATATACCCAAGGAATGCTGATTTATACCACAAAGATACATGCTCAACTATGTTCATAACAGCACTATTTGTAATAGCCAGAACCTGGAAACAACCTAGATGCCCGTCAACTGAAAAATGGATTAAGAAAATGTGGTACATATACACAATGGAGTACTACTCAGCAGAGAAAAACAGTGACAGCATGAAATTTGCAGGCAAATGGATGGAACTAGAAAAAATCATCCGGAGTGAGGTAACCCAAACCCAGAAGGACAAACATGGTATGTACTCACTCATAAGTGGATTCTAAATATAAAGTAAAGAACAATCAGACTACAACCCACAGAACCATGGAGGCTATTTATAGCATGGGGGACCCTAGGATGACTATGGGTATAATAAGTTTTGGTTTTACTCAATTACTGAGCAAGCCTCAATGAAACATTTCACTATTAAGATTAGACATTATACTGTATCAAGCTGATAATAGAAAAATTAATTTAAAAAAACAAAAGAAAAAAACATACTTGGGGGACCTAAGGACTCATCATTCCTCTCCACATTCTATTCTTTCCCTTGTTTTATGTATTTTAAAATTTTTATTGGTGGATTCTGCTGGAGTATCCACTGCAGATAAACACTGGAGGGCTCCTGTTGCAAATCACCCTCTGAAGCAATGGAAGGATCTTTCTACTGATACTTGGCGGAGACCCGATCTGGTATTGGTGTGGGCCAGGGGTTCTGTTTATATCTTTCCTCAGGACAATGAGGTTCCTCTTTGGATTCCTGAGCGCTTAGTGAGCCGTATGGCTGCTGATCAAGCACAACATGGCAGAGACCTACTGGGCCTTCATGAGAAACTCTCCCCTTCTGATGCCAAGGGGGATTGAGAGCCCAATATGGCCAGCTTTGGCAAGCATTAACATAAGCCTAGGAACTGTAGCCATGCAGTTGGATTCTCCAGAAGGTAATGTATGGTAACTGCTTTTTCAAGTATGTTTGAGAACATGTCACCCAGACACCTTGGAGATTAAGGATAACCCTGTTATCCATTTGTTAACAGTTGCATGCCAGCTAAGCCTTTTCATTTTCAAAATCCTCTTCAAGCTGGTGTAGTACCTACTTTTCAGGAGTGGATCTGTGCAACATTTATTGGCCTCCTGAAATTCATCTAGCCCCCTTTGAAGATACCTTAAAATTTATGAGCCTAAATGTAGCCATTATAAGACCATTAGTTATGCTCCTTGTGAGCTGCCTGTTTTTTCTTTATAGTTCTTAGTTGTTCTTTTGCAGAGCTGCCAGATTAAGTGATTCTGGGATCAAGAAAAATGGGCCTTGGCAGTTCGTGTTCCTGGAGTTGTATCCACGCCAGTGGATACCCACACACTCCAGAAGAGAATTTGACATTGCTATTGCCATTGTTGCTGTTATAGCAGAGGCAGCCACCGCTGCTACTGTTTCTGGGATTACCATTTCATAATTGCTTACTACAGCTAGCACAGTGGAGACCCTGGCAGCAAAAGTAGCTACCACAGTTAATTAATCTTTCATTCTATTGGGCATGATAAATTTAATTCAATAGTTATATACATTTTGATTGGCTTTGAAAATTATAAATTTATAAACTCAAGTTCCATTTGCTTTTGGGATACCATCTGACAAGGACTCCAGTTTGCAGTAAGGCTCGTTAAGAAAGGGAATGGCTCAGTTGCCGTTAGCCTACTGGCTATAGGTTGGTTAGGACTTCTGTTGGTCTTTTCTATGTCGAACACACAGATTGCAAGCCCAGCGCCACCTTGAGATCTTTGGCAGCAGTTAACTCTGCAGCTCACACAAAATTGAGCCTGTATGATAATGAGTATTCAGAGACGGGTAATGCCTGGGGGGCGCTCACCAACCTAAGACAGAGCGCCTGTGTGGCCTGGGCAGGCATCTCCATGACGGGTAAGGTGACCTGCTGCCATCCCATGCAACCTAAGTCAGAAGCTCATTTTTTAGTAAAAGGGGACCTGTAGGGTCCTGGCCCCTGTTTTGGGTAACTGTTGCCTTGCTTGCTGACCTTGACCTTGATATCCTCCCTATGCTAATTCCCTCCCGGGTTTTACCCTCCTGAATGCTTAAAGGAAGTTCTTTGTCTGTGTATCCTGCATTATTATCCTGTGTATTAACAGCTTAGATGCAAGATTGTAAAACATCAATAGCAAATTTCTGCCCCCCCCCAACGCGGTTCTCCCATTGTGCTATAATCCTGTATTTAAGAACTCCTCCCTCCTTCAATAAACGGCATTCGGCATTAAAATAATAATAATAAGTTAATTGATTAATTAATTAATTTAAAAAAGTTAAAACTAAAAGAAAACTCTTTTAAAAAACATATAGAGCCAGGTGGTGGTGGCACATGCCTTTAATCCCAGCACTCTGGAGGCAGAGGCAGGCAGATCTCTGTGAGTTTGAGGCCAGCCTGGGCTACATAGTGAGTTGCAGGACAGGCACAAAGCTACACAGAGGCCGGGCGGTGGTGGCGCACGCCTTTAATCCCAGCACTCGGGAGGCAGAGGCAGGCGGATCTCTGTGAGTTCGAGGCCAGCCTGGGCTACCAAGTGAGCTCCAGGAAAGGTGCAAAAAGTACGCAGAGAAACCCTGTCTCGAAAAACCAAAAAAAAAAAAAAAAAAAAAAAAAAAAAAAAAGCTACACAGAGAATCCCTGTCTGGAAAACAAAACAAACAAACAAAAAAATCATATAGAAACACAATAGTGCCCTGATAGCCAAAACAAACCTAAATGAAAAGAACAATGCTGGAGGTATCACCATACTTGATTCCAAGTAATACTACAAAGTCATAGTGATAAAAACAGCATTGTACTGGCACACAGACACCTAGATCAATAGAATGAAAGACCCAGATACAAGGCCACACAACTATAGATACATGCTTTCTTTACAAAGATGCCAAAACACGTACTGTGCAAAGGACATCTTGAACAAATATTACTAGTAGAAATCTCCATGTGGAAGAATGAAACTAAATCCTTATCTTTCAGCCTGCAAAAAAATCAACTCTAAATGGATCAAGAACCTTAATACATGGCCTGAAATTCTCATGTTGCATAAAGGAAAATGTATATTTTAATATATAGGCATAAGTAAGGATTTTCTGACTAGGACTCCATTTGCTCAGGAATTAAGGCCAATAATCAACAAATGGCACCTCCTGAAATTAAAAAGCTTTTATATAGAAAAAAAAAAACTGTCAATCAAATGAAGAGACTGCTGTGGAACAATCTTTTGGTAGACTATAAATATGTATCACCCTTACTGGTTGATAAAGAGCTGACTGGCCAATAGTTAGGCAGAAAAAAGTTAGGTGTGGCTTATGGTAGAAGAAGGTAGAGTTGCCAGGAGATGCAGAAGAAGCTGGAGATGAACATGCTAAACTGAGATGAGGTACGAAGCTACGTGGCACAACACCAGTAAAAATATGGGTTAATTTAAGGTGTAAGAGCTAGTCAGTAACAAGCCTAAGCTATTGTCCAAATATTCATAATTAATAAGTCTCTGTGCGGTTATTTTGGAGTGGCTAGCAGGACAGAACTATCTGGTGGTCCCAACAGAAAAACTCCATCTATAAGAGTTAGTCTATAGAAAAGTATCTACAAGAGATAGCCTACAGAGAGGAAGAATATACAAAAAATTCAAGAAACTAAACATCAAGAAAACTCTGGGCAGTGGTGGTGCACGTCTTTAATCCTAGCACTTGTGAGGCAGAGCCAGGCGGATCTCTGTGAGTTCAAGGCCAGCCTGGTCTACAGAGCGAGATCTAGGACAGGCACCAAAACTACATGGAAAAATCCTGTCTCAAAAAAACAAAAAAAAAAAAAAAAAAGAGAGAGAGAGAGAGATGGCTTAGGGGTTAAGAGCACTGGCTGCTCTTCCAGAGGTCCTGAGTTCAATTCCCAGCAACCACATGGTGACTCACAACCATCAGTAATGAGATCTGGTGCCCTCTTCTAGTCTGCAGGCATACATGCAGGCAGAATACTGTATACATAATTAATAAATAAATTTTTTTTAAAAAGGAAGAAAAAAAGAAACCCCGAAGAAAGGCCAGGAGAGGTTATTGTGAAAGTATATCCTCAGTTGCAGTGGAGATCCCAAGATACTGGGATTGAAGATGCCAGGAGAGATGACCACCAAGGATAGTGGCATGTGTGATGTAGAGCCAGCCTGAGCTAACTACACAAGCTATGTGTGCCACACATGGCAAAACTGGAGGAGTAGAACTACCCAAGCCTTTTGGAGCCTAGAAGATCATGAGTGATTTTAGATGATTTTGGATAATCAACTACAGGGGGTATTCACTACTGGGTTTTTGTTTTACTTTAATCTGATTATAACTATGTCCTAGTTCTTCCTTCTTGGAATTAAAAAAAAAAAAAATACAAAACTTGTTTCTGATTTTACAGAACCCACTGTTAAAAAGAGTCATTGAACTTAACAAGTGTCAAGATTTTTTAAAGATTGTGGGACTTTCCAAGTTGTATTTCTATGTGTAAAGTAAATACAATGTGAAAGTGGAGTACAGGGAATATTAGAAGTTAAAGATTTAATTGGGAATATGGGTGTGGGGGAAAGGGAGAGGAGGTGGTAGGAGGTAGAATAACCAAAAAAGTAAAGGTATATGAAAAACTCTTATGGAAACCCACTACTTTGTAAGCTAATTCAACATCATAATTTTTGTTTGTTTGGTTTTTTTGTTGTTGTTGTTGTTTTTTTTTTTTTTTTTTTTTGAGACAGGGTTTCTCTGTGTAACCCTGAATGTCCTGGAACTCGCTCTGTAGACCAGGCTGGCCTTGAACTCAGAGGTCTGCCTGCCTTTGCCTCCCAAGTGCTGGGATTAAAGGTGTGTGCCACTACCTCCTGGGTAAGATCATAATTTTTTAAAAAGGAGTTTGAACATAGGTATAAACATGGATAGACATGGGTCATTAATTAAAAATCTCTGTGGTCATATATTGTGTACCCTAATAAAATTGGCCTGAAGATCAGAGAACAGAACAAACCACTAGATTAAACATAGATGCCAGGCAGCGGTGGCACACACCTTTAATCCTAGCACTGGGAGGCAAAGATCCATCTGGATCTCTGTGAGTTCAAAGCTACCCTGGATTACATGAGATTGATTCAGTCTAAGAGAAAAACAGAGCCAGGCAGTGGTGGCACACACCTTTAATCCCAGCACTTGAGATCTCATGCCTCTGCAACCAGTATTTGGGAAGCACATAACCCTTTAATCCCAGCACTAGGAAGGAAGTAATATGGCTGGGTGGAGAAAGGTATATAATACGTGAGGAGACAGGAACTAAAGACCTTTTCAGCTGAAGCCTTTTTTCGGCTGGACCCCTTTCAGCTGAGGACTCAGAGACATTCAGTCAGAGGATTTGTAGAGTTGGCCAGGTGAGAAGTAGCTGTGGCTTGTTCCTTTGTCTCTCTTATCTTGCAGCATTTACCCCAATATCTGGCTCCAGGGTTTGTTGTTTGTTTGTTTTTCGAGACAGGGTTTCTCTATATAGCTTTGCACCTTCCCTGGAACTCACTCTGTAGACCAGGCTGGCCTTGAACTCACAGAGATCCACCTGCCTCTGCCTCCCAAGTGCTGGGATTAAAGGCGTTGTGCCACTACCGCCTGGCAGCCCAGAGTTTTTTATTATAAGACCATTTTGAAATTTGAGCAACAAATCTCAGTACCAGATATGGGATGCCTCCCCATGAATTACTGGTCAAGAAAGCCCCAAAGGCCCCCAAAACAACACAAGCTATTGCCACTGCTCTTGGTTGTCAACCATACCAAGATGGTAAGACCCTACTGCTGAAGACACAACACCACAACACACTTTAGTTGCAGGACATAGAAAATTCCAATCAAGCTGGAATTGATCTGAAACTTCCTTCCTGCTGGCTAGATTTCATAGTGCTGGAACGTGTTGCTTTGCAGGCCACTGAGGGAAAAATATCATTAATGGCATTACCCAGCAGTTAACTTTGAAAGCTCCAATATAGACCCTTTAAGCAAGATTTACCAATGGATGCAATAGAGGCATGAAATGTACAGGGCTAACCAAATGCTTGAGGTCTGCTCCACTGGAATAAATTCATGCCTGGGTCTGTAAACCTGCACAAAATCCTATGACTTGGGAGGTCACAGGCCCTAGAGAAGAACCTACTTCTATTGTTTTGCTAATAGGTATGTTGTCAAACTGCCTTCTACTTATGTTTATACCCATAGATCAGGGCTGCTCTCAATCTTTACCAGAAAAATCTTTCTGTAGTGACTAACAGTTAATGAAGAAAGTAGCAAATGGTCAAAGTGCTAAAAAAAAAAAAAAAAAAAAATTGCAGCAAGTGCTCATTCTTAAATAGAACATCTAAACTATTCCCCTTGAATAAGAGCAGGGGTGGGGAGGAGTGCTGGGAAATGCCATCTTCTGGATGTGACATGGCCTGCACCATGAACTCACTGCACCTACTGCTACCCGCACAAGATAAAGCTAACAAGATCACCCAGCCTTCCAACAGGCAGCACTAATTCGACTCAGTAGGTTACCAAAAAATAAATAAATAAATAAATAACATAAAATGAGAAGGCGATCTGTTAGGAAGTACTAGAATTGGGGTAGATCTGGAGTAGATATGATGAAAATACATTGTATATACTTGTGAGGTTGTGAAATAATAAAAGATTTTTTTCTTTAAAAATTAAAAATATTTTTAGGCATTAGAGAGATAGACCAGCAGTTAAGAATATATACTGCTGCTGGGCATGGTGGAGCATGGCTTTAATCTCAGCACTAGAGAGGCTTCAGAAGCAGGTAAATCTCTGTGAGTTCAAGGCCAACCTGCTCTACAAAGCAGAGTTCCAGGACAGCTAGAACTCTGTGTAACAGAGAAACAAAACAAAACAAATACTGCTCTTTCAGAAGACCCGGGTCAGAAGGCTCACAACCACCTCTAACTACATCTCCAGGGGAAATCCAATGCCTTTGGCCACCTCAGGCACATGCAATCATGTACACAGACATTCTCATACACATAACTTAAAAATAATGAAAATGCGAGGAGATGGTAGCACATGCTTTAATCCTAGCTCTTGGGAGGCAGAAGCAGGTGGATCTCTGTGAGTTCAAGACCAGCCTGGTCTACAGAGCTAGTTTAGGACAGTCAAGGCTACACAAAGAAACCCTATCTCGAAAAACCAAAAAAGAAAAAAGAAAAAGAAAATTAATCTTTAAAAAGCCATTTAAAAAAAAAATCACCTCATCATAGTTGGTATCATTCAGATCCTCATCATCATCATCAGCAGCCTGATTTTTCTTCATCTGGTCCCCCACAGTTCTCTTCCCTGGTGGGGCATGACGATCATCCACAGGATCATTTGCATCCCGGGCAGGCCCAATGTCTGATCGGGTGGTGAAGCCAGTGGCACTGAAGGAAGCCCAAAGACATCATTATTTGAGTGACCCTGATCTGTAGGGGAAAAACCCATATCTGGAGTTCGTACATTCTATACAGATGCCAACAAACATCCATTAATACAACAATGATCCTATGCTCTCTTCTGATCATCATTTAGTAACATCACTTCTCATACTTCTGGGAACCTCCAAAGATTCTAGTACTTCATCTATTACTGGTCTTCTTTGTTTGCTGAACCTTTTAACCTACAATGAGTAGGTCAGAGATAGTTTTTCTTCACCACAAGGAGTCCCCATTTTTCCTCCACATCACTGTCAGGCCTTCATAAGTCTCTCCTCCTCCAGTTCTGGTCTCACATTTTCAATTGTCTGTTGAGCATGAACTCTCCACTTTCAACCAGAACCAAACTGATTTCCTCCTATATGTACTCAGCTGTTCCAGGATGATGAGCCATTAACAGCCATTCCATAAGAGACACTATACAATCATCTTTGTCTCCCTTGAGTTCTCTTCATCTTGTCTGTCCCCAAATACTACTGACAAATTGCTCCTCAAGACCACAATTCCTGCCACAGCTGGAAATCCATTTATTATCCCTGCCTCCAACCTACTCCTACTTCAACCCACAATCTGCCAAGTGATTCTTTTCAAAAATGTAGCTCAGCCAGGCAGTGGTAGCATATACCTTTAATATCAGCATTCAAGAGGCAGAGGCAGGCTGATCTCTGTGAGTTCAAGGCCAGCTTGATCTACAGAACAAGTTCCAGGGCAGCCAGGAGTACACAAAGAAACCCTGTCTCAAAAAACCAAAATCAAACAAACATAAAAGAAAAAAAGTAACTCATAAACTATGAGAGCTCTATCCTAAGCTAAGGTCCCCATAGCTTCCAGCTCCATTCTTCTTGCAGCAAATTCCTCTATTCTGGATTTCTTTCACTGGAATTGATCTTTTTCTTTTGCATTTGTTTACTTATGTGTATGTGTGTGAAGCTGTGTGTTTATACACACCACATGCATGCATGTGCCTGTGGAGATCAGAAGATACCAGAGCCCCTGGAACTACAAGCACCTGATGTGGGTGCTGGAAATGAAACTCAAGTCCTCTACAGTAAGTGCTCCTAATTGCTAAGCCATCTCTCTACTCCATTTTGTCTTTTTTAAAGAGGTTGGGCAAGGCGCTGGACTCAAACTCAGGGTTGTGGCATGGTACACTCAGCTACACCTCCAGCTGCCTTTTTACCCTGTTTGTTTATTTATTTATGTATTTAGTGTGTGTGACCTGACATATGTGTAGAGGTCAGAAGACAACTTCAGAGACTCAGTTTTCCTCTTCTACCACATGGATTCTGGGATCAAACGCAGACTTGACAGAGCCTTTACCCACCAAGCCACCTTGCCAATCTGCTACTTGCCTTTTTATGTGTCTACACCAAACCCCACTTTCTGTTTGTTTGTTTGTTTTTTGAGACAGGGTTTCTCTGTATAGTCTTGGCTGTCCTGGAACTTGCTCTGTAGACCAGGCTGGCCTCTGAGTCCTGGGATTAAAGGCATGTGCCACCACTGCCTCACACAAACTCCACTTTTCTTTACTTCTCCCAAATCTGACATTTCAAAATCCCTCTTTGCTACACTGCTGAATATCTATTGACTTCTATTCTCCTTTATATGTTATTTATACAAACAGCAAACCTCTTCTAGTAAATTCAGGTCATCTGACGATGGGTACGAATGCCCCCCTTCTAGAGAGACTTATGTCTAATCAAATGCATTTACCCAACACCTTATGGTTGGCAGGCATAAGCCATCCCTGTCCAGAGGGGTGAGCATTTTAACAGGTGACCTAACAGTCACACATCCTAGAAGGAAAAGATGCTTAAGGGAATAAAGGAGTAGCACACTCCCACTATACACATCAGACTCAAATGCTCCTTACAGCCGACTTGCTTATGCATATTACTTCGGACACCAAAACACTGAGGCTCAAACCCCTGTGTAATCCCCGAGATCTGTTTCATATCAGGGTGGCAGTCAGGCCTCATGTACCCGCTTATTCTGACAAAAAAGGCCGCTGTGTCTGACAGGCATTATGCCAAATTACGTAGTGCCTCCCGGACTATGTGGTGGTGAAGGTTAATCTTGTTTTTGTTTAGAGACAAGGTTTCTTTAGCCCTGGCTGTCCTGGAACTTGCCATGTAGCCCTAGCTGTCTTGAGATTCGCTACGTAGATCAGGCTGGTCTCTAACTCAAAGATACTAAGGCCTCTGCTGTACCCACACCACCCACACAGCGCACAGCCTCAATGATGGGATTAGAGACCTGCGCCACTACCCCCAGGCACTTTTGTTTTGTTTTGTTTCGAGACGCGATCTCTCTACGTAGCCCTAGTGGTCACTAGCATCGTTCTCAACTAGGCCTGGAGCGAGCTGCGTTCCAGAGCACTAGCCACCCGTCCTGGTACAAGTTTCGCCTACTGCCTTACCCCCGACCCAGCCCGGGTACGTAGCCGAGCGGCGCGGGCATGCCCAGGAACGGCTTCTTCTTCTTGTTCATGGCAGTGTTGTTGGCCGAGGCAGACAAATGTAGAGGAAAAGGTACGCGGGAAAAGGCGCAAGATCCTCCTGGTGTCGCAGCTGGAAGAGATGCAGCTACTACGTCGCCTGCGCCCCGGAAGTAGAGAGTGAGGTCGCGAAAAGCCCCGCCCACCCAGATCCTCGGGCGGAAGTTAAAGATGTGGGTTTGCAAAGCGTTTCCGGTGGCGGCTGCTTGGTGGGTGTGCTGTGAGAAGATGAGCATGCGTGCGCGCCCGCAAACCACTAACCCTTAATACCGCGGGCCGCGCAGGCGGGGCCAAGGGTCCGACGTTCTATTGCTGTGCCAGGAACAGTTCGCAGCCTGAGCCCAGCAGGCTTTTTCAGAAGCGTCCCGGTGCAGGCATGGCCGCGAACCCGTCCTAGCCTTAGAAGACTGATTCAGCGAACATGGCCAAGACTTCCGACTTGTCTAGCAGTACTGTGTGGCCACAGACAGTCGAGACTGCGTGCACCCTGCAACTGCTTCTCTGCGCGCTCAGTGTTCAAAGCCGGGACCTTCCCCCTTTCCGCGCCGTCCCACACCCGTGCGCCTTCTGAGAACAAGTGCGAGAACCTGCGTCACAAGCTTGGGAATGATTGTGTGCCCAGTGGCTAGAGTGGACGCGCACCACTGTACTCTACACGGATATTTTCTGCCTGTATGCAGCTCTACCTGCAAAACAATGCCAGTCCCACCTGTTGGGTAATAAGAGCCTCAGGTCATGAGTCAGGCTGTACTGGGCAATAACCCTAAGCTATAAAGAATTGCTTAGCCCCAGGAATTGTGGGCTCTACCTGCAGAAACAATATGCCAGGGGTATGGAAAACAACCCTGCCCCCAGTTAAATCACAAAAATAGCTGTAACTTGGTAGCTACTAAGTGTGTGGGTGGGTGTGGGTGTGTCCGTGTCCCAGCCCCTCTATATGCACTCCCCTTTCAACCGGTAGAAAGGTTGGGGTTGTTCAGTGTTTCAATAAAGCAGTTTCAACCTGTTGAGATAAAGTCTGCCTCTCTACCTCACTTTTCTTACACCACCCACACCTGGGGAGAGCACCAGGCTCTAGGACAGGCAAGAAAAACTGCAAGTTGCTGCGGCCTATACTCTATGCTGGACCAGGCCACCAGACTTGTGTTTTCAATGCCTTTCCATGGGGTATTGAAGCAAACAACCATTCTGGGCTCTCCAGACAAGGTTTTAGGGAGGAATAGGATTGAGTCTGAACACCGAACCCTTGGAAACTGAGCTTGATTCAGTGGCTCAACCGAGAGGCATAGTACTGCCTGGAGTTCAAAGCCTGTAGGCAAGAGTCAGCTAGTGTCTCTGGGAAGTGGGTCTGAGATAAGAGAATGCTTCAGTAAAGAATGAGCAAGTGGGACTGGAGATACAGCTCAGTGATTAAGAGTACTTCTCATTTTTTTTTTTTTTCCCCAGAGGACATAGGTTCACCCACATGGCAGCTCACAGTTGACCCTAACCCCAGTGCCAGGGGATCCGATGTCCGCTTCTGGGCACCAGGTATGAGAATGGTGTACAGACGTATACATTCGAGCAAAACATTCATAAAATTTAAAAAGGGGATGAATAAGTTAGTACACACGGGTATTTGGGAAAGATTGATCCGGCCCTTGGCTGGACAGGGTAAGTAAAAGGCCACAGGTGTGATTAGGACCCCCACCACTACCACACCGAGGGGATCGGCAGTTCCTCGCTTGCCAACTGCAAAGACCCTCCAGTACGTTGCAGGAGAGGCTGGTCCGCAGAGTCGCACCCAGGTGCGCAAGGACGCCTTTTGCCCTGGCGGACACCCTTAGCATACGCAGCCCCGCGCGCCGCCGATACACCTCCGAGCTCCCGGAGCGCGCCTTGCGCCCAGGGCTGGGCGGCAGGTGCTTTGCCGCGCAGACTCCCGGGCCGCGGGGACCGACTTGGGCTCGGCTGGCTCTGGCGGGTGGGGACGCGGTGCGCGTTGCCCATCGGCCGCACTGGCCCCCTGGTACGCCGCGAGGGGCGTGTACCCAAGCCGCGCACTGGCGGGCTCCATGTTCACCGAGCTGAGGTCAAAGCTGAGCCCCCCGCGAGCTCGCGCCGGGGCTGTGCGTACAGGCTTCGGGGAGCGCCCGGATGTGGACGGTGAGCTGGGATGGACCCAGGAGCAGGAATATCGTGGGCGGTGGGGTAGGAGCGGGAGGAGTACCGGGGCCCAAGGAGAGTACTGGGGCTGGACTCAGAGGGTTTCCGGGGGCGGCCACCGAGGGGAAGTCTTTGTCCAGCATTACGGGGCAGGAGGACTGGAAGGAGTGCGGCGATCAGTCTCAGGCCTTGGCTTGGGGTGGGGATGACTGGCAGAAGCTTCTTCACTAAGCTGACACCACACTCTGATCACCCTTTACTTCACACAGAGAAAATCCTCCCCAAGCCCTAACGTTGGGGCCGAGGCATATAATTCAGAGGTTGAGGTTGGGAAAGACAGACCCTGGCCCGGTGCCCAGAGGAAATAGGCGGGGCCTGGGCAGCCCTGGCAGGTGCAACTGGCTAGAGCTAAGATGTTGAACTGGTTTCCCCCTTATGAGGTGCATCCTAGCCCTAGTCCAGGGAAGGCCCTGCAAAGCCCTCAGACTAACTACAGTGCCTATTCCCTGGACCTTGCTCCTCACTTAGAATAAGTCTTAAAGTACTACAGGCTACCTCTGAGTGGTGGCCACACACTTCTTAAGCCCACCTTCTTTCTTCTTTGGCTTGCAGGCACACATAGAATTATCTGTCCGTATGCAGTGCTTATGGGTGCTTTCTATGTGCCAAGACCTGGGCGAGCCTTAGGAATCCAGACATAGGTCGTCCCCAGACTCATGTCAGCAGTAATTCCTGTAAATGACTCTAAAACTAACTTAATAAGTGCAATGAATTAGTGGGGGAAGAAGGTCCCCAGTACAACTGTACTGACCAGTCCATTCCTACCTGACACCCTATTCACACTGGTTGTTCTGAGGTAGGCCCTGCAGAAGCCACACAGAAGGGAAATCAAGCATGTGTCAGGGAAGTTCCTGTTGTCAGCTTCCCCAAAGTGGTTTTTTTTTTTTGGTCTTTTGAGACAGGGTTTCTCTGTGTAGCTTTGGAGCCTGTCCTGGAATTTGCTTTGTAGACCAGGCTGGCCTCAAACTCACAGAGATTCACTTGCCTCTGCCTCCTGAGGGCTGAGATTAAAGGCATGCATTACTACTGCCTGGCCAAGTTCAAACTTTTTGTCAATGAATCATACTTAGTGACTATTGAAGACATAGATGTGTGTATACACTCTGGTCTTGAATGACATGTGGGAGGCTTATGTGCCAGCCCAAGGCAAGGGCAAAGCAAGTCAAGGCAGCCCTGAAGACGGCTCCCCTGACCTGACTATAGGGAGGTGCATCCTCCAATCTAAGCACACTTGGGGGTAGAGTGTGAGCTATCAGCTGATAAAGGCATGTCTACTTTATCTTCTGAAAGAAGTCTTCAAGATAACTCTTGAAAATTACCCACTCCTTGGTAGAAAGAAGATTTACTTTTCAGGAAGTGGTTCACAAGGGAGGAGCCTGCCCCTAACCACTCTGACTAGGAATCCCTGCATACAGCCACTGCCCATTTCAGCTTCTGCCAGACCCTCCTAGAACACACAGTATCAGCTGAGAACATACCCTGCCACCTGCCTCGGACACCAGGCACCAGCCTCACCTGGCATGACTCCCGTAGCCAGAGGGCATCCAGCAGCAGGCCAGTCAAGCTTCTTCAGCAACCAGGCTCAGAGACCCCCCAGGTACCTACCCTGCCTAATCTTAGCCCTTGCCTTCAATTTTTATGGCCTTCATTCTACTGACCTTACCTCCCTACCTGCAGGCTCGGCTGTATTCTGATCACTATGGCTTGTACCATACAAGCCCTTCACTGGGCGGCCTGACAAGGCCAGTGGTCTTGTGGAGCCAGCAGGACGTTTGCAAGTGGCTCAAGAAGCATTGTCCTCACAACTACCTCGTCTATGTCGAGGCCTTCTCCCAGCATGCCATCACTGGTATGGTTGGTCATGGGTTAGGGAGGACCAGGATGCTCAAGAGAGCCTCCACCTCACTCAGTCAGCCTTGTCTTCACTTGTATCCTCCAGAGTGAGCCTCCTTTCTGTACCTCTGCTGTTTGTGTCTCTCCCTCTCTGCCTCTCCCAGTCTCTCTGCTCTGTCTTTTGATGTTTCTTTGATTGGCCTCTATCTTTTGATCAATCTTGTCTTTCTCTGCCTTTCTCCCTTTAAAAATCCCTACTCTACTTTCTTAGTCTTTGGTGGGTTGTTGGTTTGTTTTTGGAGAGTCTTATTATGTGGCCTATCTACTTTGCCTCACTGCCTTCTTCCTTCTCTCTCCCTAGGCCGAGCCCTGCTTCGACTGAATGCAGATAAGCTGCAGAGAATGGGGTTGACCCAAGAGGCCCAGAGGCAGGAGGTGCTGCAGCAGGTACTGCACCTGCAGGTGCGCGAGGAGGGGCGGAGCCTGCAGCTGCTCAGCCAAGGTTAGTAGCAGGGACCTAGAGTACCAGGTTAGGGGAAGGGACTAGGCTGAGGGTGTAAGATGACTATTCTGACCATAGAAGAGTGGCTGGGGCATCTGGTAAGGACCATCCTGGGGTGTGTAAAAATCCAACTCTCCCTCCTATCCATCCTACAGCTTCCTTCGGAAACATGTCCTAGCTGCTGCTTAGACTTGGACCCCAGACCCCAACACTGTGACCAGAGCCCACAGCCAAGGATGAGGCAGAGCTGGCCCTACAGCCCCTTTGGATCCTAGTGGCTAAACCTAGCCCAGTGAACAGGGAGGGGCAGGACTACCACCTCCAGGTTCCTCTGGAGAGGCACTATAGGTTCTGCCCTGTGGCTGGGTGGGTGGTCGCTGCCTGCTTGAAGACCCTTCTTCTGGGATCCAAGCCCAGGTCCACCCCCTGGTGCTGCTGGCAGCAAACAGGGCAGCTGCCTGGAGTGAGAGTGGGGTTTGAATGTCCCCAGACTCCCAGGGAGTCTGTTTATTTATGCTCCCTCCAACATGTGACCATCCCCCATCTTCTGAGTCATGAGTTCCCTCCCCCCCTTAAGTCTTTTAATTCTCTTTTCCCCAGGCACCTCCAGGTCAGCTACACAGCGGGACAAGCTTGCTTGGCTCTCTTTCTGGTGTATCCCTTCCCTAACCCTCTCAGAGTACAGCAGGTTCAACCTGTTGTCCACAGTGATGGTCATCAGCCCAGCTAGGTATCAGGCCATGTGCTTCACTCAGTGGTTACAAAACTTCAGCTTACCCTATCCACTCATGTGATCTGAAGTTGAAAGGGGTCCAAGATGCTCAAGCTCCAAAGCTAGTATGTGGCACAACACGGACTCCAGTGCTGCACAGGCAACTCCATGCACAGCCCACCAGTTCAGCAATGTTCTCAACCTTACCTTTGAAGAAGTCTTGCTCTTAAGCATCTTCCCTATTCCCTGGCTCTTAGAGACCATCTTGAAGAAACGTGTGTGTGTGTGTGTGTGTGTGTGTGTGTGTGTGTGTGTGTGTGTGTGTGTACACCTCTGTGGCTCTCCCAAGAAAATATGTATTTATAATTTTTCCAAGAAAATTATGTAGGGCTGTTCCTCTCATGTGTCACCAGATACCTGAACAACCCTCCCTTGGGTATTTGTGGGCTGGTGCTGCCAAGAAGGACAGTGAGGATGCCCCTGGCAGCTCACTCGCACTCTGCCCTCTACTAACTTTCCCAGGGACTCTAAAATCTCAGGGACAGTTGAGGCTCAGCCTCCAGTCCCCTCTGTGTGCCAGAAGCTGGCCTCAATTCAAGGTTGCTCATTACAGTTAATTTGGGCCACTGACCTGGCATCTCCCATCCTGTATGCCCTCTACCCATGGAAGGACCACATTGTTGTGTCTGCCTGCCTTTAGAGTTCCCCAGTCCTTGTTCCTGCAACCAGAGGGCTCTCTCAGCCTCCTTTCTCTCCCCTCTGTCTTTTCTACCCTATGCTCCTGTCCTGTCTTCCTTGGTTTTTGGTCACTTTTTTATACTCTGACCAGAAAAAAAAAAAAAAAATCAGAAATAAATCTGGTTCTCAAATGCCACCAGTGTTGGATCTCTGAGGAGCAAAGGGGTGTTTAGGACAATGTCTACAGGTAGAACCACTAGAGGGCAATAGTGTTACATTCTGGAGACACTACTTGGTAACTCCAAGACCCCAGGGCAAACAAGATCTTAGGTAGAGATCCTGAGGATGTTACCCCAGTTGGGACACAAGAGCCCTGACATACTCAGAACAACAGCTTAGGTACATGGAATGAGGCTGTCTGGAGCTGCTCTAACAATGGATTCCTTTGGTTCATGGTCTGGGAGTATAGCTCAATAATATTGAACATGGTTTGTGACCCTGAGCTAGGTTTGATCCTCAGCACAGAGACAGAAACAGAGGTCCTCTAAAAGTAGAGAAGAATCCTTATCTATTTTACTTGCTTAATGGCCAGTATATTCCTGGGCTCAAGGCTACATCATTAATCTATTTCTGTGATCATTCTCTTCTGGCTCTTACATATCTCCTTTATATTTAGAGTCCATTTGGGTGATCCAGATAGATCTCAAGAACTTTAGTCATATCTACAAAGACCTGTTTTTCCAAATAAAATATCACTGCAGGTTCAGGAATTTATCTGTTGGGGCTCACTTTTCAGCCAGGCTCTGACATACATAGCTCATGAAGCACACACCCTGAACATAGCAATCAGACATACAAATAGGAACACAGGGCCATAAGCCACAAACACAGTGATACCACAACACACAGACATGCCTGACTACATACAAACACACTTGCATATTTGACCAGACACAATGATACCTACAAAGATATATAACAACATCCCCATATGCACAGATATAATTACCCAAGCACATAAATACTAATGCACAATCTCCCACCACTAATACAAATACACAAGACATAGCATACTACATGGTGCACATAAGCACACTGCATTGCAAAATGACGACATCTAGACACACACAAAAGCCAGTTGCAGGGAGGTGGGACTAGAGAGATGACACAGTGGTTAGAAACACTTGCTGCTCTTGTAGAGTTGAGTTCCCAGCACCCACTCAGGCAGCTCACAACTACCGTAACTCCAGCTTCAGAGTATTCTGATGCCCTCTTCTGAACTCTATGCACATGCACACACACACACACACACACACACACACACACACACACAAATGTTTAAAAACTCAGCCCTTTTAAATCCTGACACAGTTACACGTGGATGTGCATAACCTGAATATCCTACACATCCTACACGCCCTAACATCTAGTTACCTGAATACTGACACACAGGCAAGCATCAATCTTACCTAGAACAGGACATGCAGGTATGCCAAGACATTGTGATGCCTACACATGTCTGCCACCTGACACACATGGTCACTTAGACACACACCAACCTGTGGGCACTGGCATATCACACTTGTGAACACTCAGATTTATATAGGGAAAGCTGATGACCTTGCGTGTACCTCAGTCTGCACACTGACCCCTACCAACATTCTGGTGTTCCACACCCTGGTGGAATGGCAAGAGGTGTCAAGCGCCTTTAATCCCAACATGTGGGAGGCAGAATCAGGTAGATCTCTGAGTTTGATGCCAGCCTTGTCTACAAAGTGAGTTCCAGGCTAGCCAGAGGCTACACAGTGAGACCCTGTTTCAGAAAACAGAGAGGGGCCCAGGATGACAGTGGTTTCCAAATGAAAGCCCAATTTTCTTCTCTTCCCTCCCAAATGCTTAGCTCCTCACTAGGAGATGGAGGCTGTGAACAATCCCTGGGCCTCCTGTGGAGCTCCAGGCTCTTCAACTCTACCTCCTTGCCAGCCAGCTTCTCCTCCCCAGTCTGCCAAAAGAGAATTTATTCCTCTCTGCTTCATTCATTCCTAAATCCTGTGGGTTGGGATGTCATTACCCCCAGATCTGACACTAGCAGCCCAGGCTCTGGGCCAGAGAAGCTAGGTACTGGCCATTGGTCTAGGACCACTGTTCATAATGATGGGAGTTGATTCAATAGTAATTCCAATAAAGCCCAATAGTCTTACAGTGCTGGATTGACTAAGGTGACCACAGGGACAGTTAGAGACTGGGCACGCCCTGTCAGTATATGATAGGAGGTCCTATTACGCCTTCCTTCATAGGATCTACTTCAGCAAGCGCAACCAGTCAGGTTGCTTAATCTGTGAGACAGGATCTGGGGTCGTGTCCAGAGTTCCTGACATGCCTCAGTTTACTGGACTGTCCACAAAGCGACTCCTGCCCTAGGCACTCGTGACAGGCCTGGAGAGAAGTACCACCAAGGATACTGATCTCACAGCCTCAAGAAGCAGGCAGGCCCCACCGGCCCCTTCCCCGCAGCGGCTGCCGCGTGAATACCGCGAGAGTTCGCCCCCTCCCCCCCCCCAGCAGTAAAACTGTCAAAGGTGGGAGGGGCGGGAGCGCGCATGTGCGCAGCACCGCGCGCAGTGTGCGCCGCCCGGACCCCGCGCCCCGCGCCCGCGCCCCGGCCCGGCCCCGGCTCCGGCTCCGGCCTGGCCCGGCCGCACTCGTTGGGCGCTACAGGTAAGCGCCGGCCTTGCTCGCCCTACCGCGGCCCCGGCGCCATCCCGCGCCCCGCACCAGCTGTGTGCCCAGCCTGCCTCCCCGCCGCGCCTGGACCCGCGCCGCGCCCCGCTCCCCGCGCCGGCGCTGTCCTCCCGCCTCCTCCTCCAGAAAAAGTCGCCATTTTGGTTCACTGCCTTCGCCCCCCCGCGGTCGGCGCTTCCGGGCCAGGCTGCAGCCCGTGTCCGGCCTCAGGTGACAGGTGGGTGGCCACGGGCCTTCAGGTGCTCCTCTTGGCAGCGCTGGCCACGCCAGGCGAGTGGCCTGAGTCCGCGGAGGCGCCCTCTTCTCTGGAGGCTACAAGCGAGATCCTGGGGACCCCAGGTGGTGGAGGGATTTTCCTCCTACTCTGGCGACCGTGCTTTACCCCTAACTCTGATCTCTGCCCAGGCACTGAAAGACTGGAAGGGTGTAGCAGGCCCTTTACGCGTGGCCTCAAATGTTATCAGGATTCTGGATGACTCGTTTCCTTCTGAAGCTACAAAGCGAGGACACCCAGAGAACTTTGGTTGATTTAAGACCCTCCCTCCCCTAGGCCCAGGATGGGGTGTTGCCCTTGGCAGTGGACAGTGATTGTCCTGACCTCTAACCTGAGTGCTCCTGGATATAGCAGCCCCTACACATCCCCTCTGATTGGAGTTGATCAAAAACTGTCAAGCTCATCGGCTTGAACCTTGCTCTTTGGTACCGCCCCCTTCTGTGGTTTTGGGCCTCTGAGAGGCCTCTACATGGCTATGCTCAGGGCCCCCCTCAGTTTTAAGGTATGAGATGTCCCAAGCAGAATAGGTCCCTGGAGCCCTCACCCCCGCCCCCAGTATGCTTTGTGTCTTCAGCCTGGCAGGCTCTGGAGCTTGGGCCAGTATTGGCCATAACTTGTTTAGCTGAAGTGGGTTCCTAGGCAAGGAACCAAGAAGTTGGGAATAGCAGAAATGGTGGCCTGCTAGCCTGTGGTGGCTCAGGGACTGAACCAGTGCTTCCATCTGGGTGGAGGGGCCCTGACTACACAGAAGGCTGAGAAGACAGGCAGGTAGGATGGCTGAGCAAGAATGGGGACCAAAATGGAGTTCCAGGGGGTCTTAACTTTGCCCACAAGAGATGGATGCGTGTGGTGAGGAAGTGGCCTTCAACACCCACATTGGCTTTCTTCTGTGTCCATACAGAGGTCGTCAAGGGTGCCCATCTGGGTAAGTTAGTATCACATGTCATCTGGATGGGCAGGGGCCAGGGACCTGAGGAGAAGGTGTCCCTGAGGCATCATGGTGTGGCTGCCAGCAACCATTACTGTTGTTAATTGTCCCCCAAGAGGGATATTGTCAATCTCCTTCCTATTGCATAGGCCTTTTCTGAACACAGCCTCCACCTGATCCTTTGCACACTGTGGTACTATGTGTCTAGATGAGGGTGAGGTGAGTGTGTCAAATGTAGCAAGAGTTTCAACTCTTTCCACACTGTTCATGCCTTCTGGGTTATTTGGAGAGACCTTGTCTGTGCAAACCCCCTTCCCTGAGTTAGAAGTCCCCATTACTTTTCGATGTGATAGATAAAGGAGGCCAAAGCTAGAGAGGCCTATTGTGGGCCTCTAGGATAGTCCCAGTGAAAGTCCTGGGTTGGGCCCATTCAGTTCATAGATCTGTGCACTTGCTCTATAGAGATGACTGAATCCTTCTGTGTTGGAGGAGGCCGCCGGCTTCAAGGGTCCAGCAAAAGTGGATCTGGAAAGGGTGGCAGCCGGAAGGAGGTCCAGCTTCCCATGTTGCAGGACCCACCAAAGCTGGGTGAGGAGCTAGAGCAGAAATCAATTCTAGAAGATACAGATAGCCAGTAGTAGAGTAGGCTACCTTTTGGGGTATCCTGAGGACCTTCATGGGGTGGAGATTATTAGACAGCCTGAGGCTTAGGCTCTTGTCTTAGGTTAACTATAGCCCCTGGGCCTTGGTATGGGTAAAGTAAGACTTGGTCTGGGCTTGCTGCCCCTTGGGGGTTGGTGATGTTATGCAGCCACTGAGCCTTGCTGTCTCCTGTGCTGCAGGTATGCCAGTGGTCCACAGTGGACATACAGTCCCTAGCCAGGCCTCACTCTGCTTTGACCCCGGAAACACTGCCAGTGACAGGACAGAAGGGAAGAAAAAAGGGAGGCCGAAAGCTGAGAACCAAGCTCTCCGAGATATTCCTGTGAGCTCCCTTGGGGGATGAGGAGCTCATACTATTCAGCCTGTGAAGGCCACAGCCCTTCCCTTCCCTGTCCTGTACACATCCTATGCCAGCTTGTTTCAGCATGTGGCTTAGGGCCCTTACATCTGACGGTTATAAGGTCCCAGTGGGCTATGTTGGTAGTCCACAGCATAGATCTGCAGCATGGCTTGAATACTTGCTCTGCTCTTAAGATTAAAGGGCTCATTTGGTTTCGGGGAGCTTTGAGTCTGGGTAGCTGCAGGTCAGCAGCTTGGCCTTTTTCTCTGTCCAGCTCTCCCTGATGAACCAGTGGAAAGATGAATTCAAGGCACACTCAAGGGTGAAGTGTCCAAACTCAGGGTGCTGGCTAGAGTTCCCCAGCATCTACGGGCTCAAGTACCACTATCAGCGGTGCCAAGGGGTAAGGGGCTGTGGGTCGGGGAAGAGGAGGCCTGGGAGTGCATCTGGGCAGAGGCCCCCGGGGCCCCATCCCACACCTACCCTCCCTGCCCAGGGTGCTATCTCAGATAGGCTGGCCTTCCCTTGCCCCTTCTGCGAGGCCGCATTCACCTCCAAGACCCAGCTGGAGAAGCACCGGATTTGGAATCACATGGACCATCCCCTGCCTGCCCCTAAGCCTGGCCCAGTCAGCCGACCGGTCACCATCAACCGGCCTGTTGGGGTCAGCAAGCCCATCGGAGTGAGCAAACCTGTTACTGTTGGCAAACCAGTGGGAGTCAGCAAACCCATTGGCATCAGTAAGCCAGTCACAGTCAGCAGGCCTATGCCAGTCACCAAGCCAGTCACAGTCAGTAGGCCCATGCCAGTCTCTAGGCCTGTGCCAGTCACCAAGCCCATCCCAATCACCAAACCTGTGCCACTCACCAAACACATGCCGGTCACCAAGCTTGTGACAGTTACAAAACCTGTGCCACTCACCAAGCCAGTACCGGTCAGCAGGCCCATTGTGGTCAGCAAGCCAGTGCCGGTCAGCAGGCCCATTGCCATCAGCAGACACACACCACCCTGCAAAATGGTATTGCTGACCAAATCTGAGAACAAAACACCTCGTGCTACAGGCAAGAACAGCAATAAGAAAAGGTACAGGAAGTCATTTTGGGTGGTAAGTTGTCAGATGTGCCTGGGGGGGTGAGAGGGCCACTGGGTTCGCCTGGACCTCACCTTACCTGCCACTTGCAGGGCTGCAGAGAGTTTGGACACCTGCCCCATCCTGCCCAAGCAGGCAAGGCCAGAGAATGGAGAGTATGGCCCATCCACCATGGGCCAGAGTGTGACTTTCCAGCTGGGTACAGATCCCAGCAACAGCTCCCTACTGCCAGGAAGTAGGCCTTTAATGGGCAAAGAGGCACTTCAGCCTGCAGACCCAACATCCCAGCCAGAGGAGGACCCCGAGCGCACAAAGCACAGTAAGATAAGAGCACTGGGAGACTGGCCGTGATGGGCTCTGGCCTTTAAGTGGTTATGTGACCAGAATCTTGGCACTCATTTTCTCTCCCCTGAGTCAGGAAGGAAACAGAAAACACCCAAGAAATTCACAGGGGAGCAGCCATCTATCTCAGGGACCTTTGGGCTCAAAGGTAAGACCCCAGCTAGTTGGAGACCTCTGGGACTAAGTATGTTAGTATTTAGCCCATATGTCTTATCCACATTGTGTATGCACACAGGCCTGGCCAAAGCTGAGGACAAGGCCCGAGTTCATCGATCCAAGAAACAAGAAGGATCAGGCTCTGAGGAAGTGCGGAAGAAGGTGCTGGCCACCCCTGTCACTGTCAGCAAGGAGGCACCAGCTCCTGTGGCCCACCCAGCCCCAGGTGGGGGCTGCCTGGCAGGACCCAGGACAGGTCTCCATGGTGGGCTGGATCCTGTAGCAAAGGCATGGGGGCTGCCCCTGGAGTCCAGGGCATTCAGGAGCCCCACAAGCCTGAGGCCTGGCCCTGCCTCACAGGTGGCCCTGAGGAGCAGTGGCAGCGAGCCATCCATGAACGCGGGGAGGCTGTCTGCCCCACCTGCAATGTGGTTACCCGGAAGACCCTCGTGGGGCTCAAAAAACACATGGAAGTATGTCATAAGGTAAGCCTTCTGCCCCCACCCCTAACCCCCAAGGTACTGGGAGGGAAGATCCCCTGACTTTGATGGATTTCTCATAGTTAGGCCATGTCTACAGTTGCAGGAAGCACTCAAATGCCAGCACTGCCGGAAACAGTTCAAGTCCAAGGCTGGTCTCAATTACCACACCATGGCTGAACACAGTGCCAAGGTATGCTGCCTGACCCCCAGCTCCCTCTCTAGCCCTGACTGCTGACCTCTCATTCCACTACTGCTCCTCTATGCTTGATTTTGGATCTGTGGCCCTAAACTCCTGACTGGCATCAGGTCTGAGGCTTGCTCTGTCTTCAGCCCACTGATGCTGAGGCCTCTGAAGGGGGAGAACAGGAGGAGCGAGAGAGGCTTCGAAAGGTGCTGAAGCAGATGGGACGCCTACGTTGCCCCCAGGAGGTCTGTGTTAAGCCATGTGGGGGAGTTTAGGACTTGGGCTGGATGATTGCTTACCTGGTCTCTGACCTGGATCCCCAGGGCTGCGGAGCTGCCTTCTCCAGCCTCATGGGTTATCAGTATCACCAGCGGCGCTGTGGGAAGCCAGCATGTGAGGTAGACAGTCCCTCCTTCCCCTGTACCCACTGTGGCAAGACTTACCGATCCAAGGCTGGCCATGATTATCATGTGCGTTCAGAGCATACAGCCCCGGTGAGTGACCTATAATCTACCATGTCCATCCTCTAGTGGCCTGTGTTGTGTCATGCATGTATTTGTGAGTTCATGTGCTCCCTGATAGGTGTAATCCCTGCCTTTAGTGATCCTAAGTCTTGTGTGTCCTAAGAGGAAGGATGGGAGCCTGGTGCACGCACTAGTGTCTTGTTTTTCTTGTGTCTATATCTCCCACAACGTGCATTCAGAGACCACAAATGGCCTAGAACTCATGCCAACTCTAACTCCTAGTCTCTGGATGCCTTCCTTCTCCATGGCTTATACTGGCCTCTGTGTATCCTTGCTACCTAGCCCCCTGAGGAGCCCACAGACAAAATCCCTGAGGCTGAGGACCTGCTTGGAGTAGAACGGACCCCAAGTGGTCGCATCCGTCGCACATCGGCCCAGGTTGCCGTGTTCCATCTACAGGAGATTGCAGAGGATGAGCTGGCCCGTGACTGGACCAAACGGCGCATGAAGGATGACCTTGTGCCTGAGACTGCACGGGTGAGTGGCCCACCTAAGGGATGGGCAGGATCTTGGCCCTTGGTCATTCCCTAATTGCTCCCCCAACTTCTTGGTCTCTGACCAGGACAGGCCTCATTTAATTCCCCTGTGGCAGCCATGTTCTTGTGATCTTGGCCATCTACTAACCCCATCTGTGAAGGGGTCATGAGCCTGCTGCAGAAGCACATGCATTGTGTCAAAGCAGCATGTACCTCAGCCTGAAGCTTACCTGGTGCTGTGCCTGGCTTTGCAGCTCAACTATACTCGGCCAGGCCTCCCTACACTTAACCCTCAGCTGCTGGAGGCATGGAAGAATGAAGTCAAGGAGAAAGGCCATGTGAACTGTCCCAATGATGTAAGCTGGGACTGGCATATAGTGGGAGTGGGGTGTTGGGGCTCTAGGATAGAAGACTTGGGTTTGGCCATTCAGGTAACAGTAGAGGTTAAGACAGTGAGTGTCCTATTGGGAAGTAGCCATCTTTAGTGTGGCCAGCCTATCTTTGACCCTGCGTTCCTATAGATACCGTGTCAACAAAAGGGACTTCAACCTGGGGACCTATCTACCCACTCTGCCCAAATCCAGGGCTCTGGGGACCTGCCCTCAGAGAAGCCCCAGAGTGCTCTGGGGTTGAGGGTGGGTGCCCCTGTATGGGGTTGTGGGAGGGCTTCCTCCACAGCTGTCTCCTGCCTGCAGTGCTGTGAAGCCATCTACTCCAGTGTGTCCGGCCTCAAGGCCCATCTTGCCAGCTGCAGCAAGGTCAGTTCTGGTATTATCCCCATGGCTAGGTGGGGCACTGGGCACTCCCAGCTCTCTCTTGCCAAGGGTTTACCCGTATAGGTGTAAGATCCCTTCCCTTCCACTGCATATGATCTCACAGACTAATAGGTACTCAACAGGTGGCCCAGAATCGTTCTCTGTTCCCTACACTAGTTGTTTGGTTCCAAATCCTGCCCTGGAGTCTCCTTATCTTATGTAATATAAGTGTTCATCCTGACCTGAGCAGAGGGCACACTTGGCTTGAGATGAGGACATTCATCAAAAGACTATGACCTATCCCTACAGCACCTGCCTCATCCTACCCTTCTCTTATTTCCTACTCCTATAGCAGGGATGGCTTAATACTTCTATTGCAGGGTAATGTTTCAGTCCCTAAACCCACCATTGACACACATCCTAGAAGACAGTGCAGCTTCTTTCTGGCTGACCCCAGTCCTAACCTTTTAGCAGCAGGATAAGGGCTTGGACCAGATGTGGGTGCTTTGAATCTTCCGAAGGTTGGGTACTGGACCACTGTGCATTGCAGGGGGACCACCTGGTGGGGAAGTACCGCTGCCTGCTATGTCCCAAAGAGTTCAGCTCTGAGAGCGGTGTCAAGTATCACATCCTTAAGACCCATGCAGAGGTATGAAAGTTATCTTCTGGGCTTACAGACCTGGAGACTGGCCTTAGGGATGGGTGGTGGAAAACAGGTGGTTCAGATGGTATACACTGAAAAATCTGGTGTTATCTTCTCAAAATACAGTTCATATCTCCTGAAGTGTCAAGAGCATGGGGTGATACATCTTGAAGAAAAAAGAAAAAGCAAAAATAATAGTCTGGGGCTCCCCAGCTTGGTACCCAGCCACTGAGTGGAGCCTACCGAGGCAGGGGAAACCCTGTCTTCTGCCACTTCCTAGCAGTTGCATGCCCGACCAAAAAATAGTTTAGGTGGGTTGGAAAAATGTGTCAGTGGTTAAGAGTACTTTCTGCTCTTCCAGAGGATCTAAGTTTGTTTCTCAACAACTATGTCAAGAGGCTCACAACTCGTCATAGCTCTGGCTCCCTGGCCTTGGCCTCCATAGGCACCTGCACTCACATGTACATACCCACATGCAGACACACACACCAAAAAAAATAAAAAAATAAAAAAAAATAAAAATTAAAAAAAAATTAATGAAAGAGTTAGGTCTATAGCTTTGGATCAAGGTCCCCAGTCTTGATTGCAAGTTTTCTCTCCCTAGAATTGGTTCCGGACCTCAGCTGACCCACCTCCCAAACACAAGAGCCAGAACTCCTTGATGCCTAGGAAAGAGAAGAAGAAAAGTCTGTCGGGAGGAAAGAAACGGGGCCGTAAGCCCAAGGAACGGGCCCCTGAGGAGCCAGCATCTAAGCTGCCACCAAACAGGGATGACTGGCCCCCAGGAGGCAGAGACAAGGGGGCCCGAGGCTCTACTGGGAAGAAGGCTGGAGCTGGGAAGGCACCTGAAAAGTGAGCCTAGTGGGCAGGGCCTAGCCACCATGCCCAACTTTGTCCAGATTAGGGGAGCCAGTTCCAGACCTGTCCTCCACCTCCACACACATACCCATCTGTCCAGAGGGTTGGCAAACCACTCTGATCTCCCTGAAAGTGGACCTTCCTCTGTTTAGGCTGCCTCATGTGGCTAGGTGGGGCTCCCCAGGAGTGCCAGGGGCAGCAGCAAAAGTGCAATAGGCTGGGGGCCCAGCCATCCCTACAAGGACATTCTTGGACCTGGCAAAATCTAGAGCTTTGGTGCCATGGGGCATGAAGTGTGCTTGAACAGCCAAATGGCCCCTATCTCCACCTCCCTCTGGCCCAGTAGGGTCCCCACTCTGACTCCCTCAAGGCTCAGACATTCCTGGTGACCCATAATTGTGGGCTGATGAGGCACCTGAGCAGCCTGGCTGCCATCACTTAGGCCTCACCTCCACCCAACACTGGATCTCCAGTAACTCCCAGCTACCTCCCAGGACAGACCCTGTCTAGCTACTGCCATGCTGCCCTGACAGCCACCCACCCATCTGTCCTCTTGCATCCACTTATGACCCCCTTGCTTCTGTTTTCTACCTCTCTGGGCCTACTCCCCTCCTCTGTCATTTCTGCTGTGTTTCAGGCCTCACCCTACTGACAGGTGTGGTCATGGTAGAGTATGTAGCCTTCCAGGCAAGGAAAGAATTCTGTCTGTTCTACCTTCAGGGAGGCCCAGACCCATAGTTACCAACCTGAGAGCAAAGGACTAGAATGCTCCACCTCCAGCCTTTAGTTTCTGATCTTGTTGGCACCCTGAGGCATGCCTCCCTGGGGCCACAGCCATGTGAAGCAGAGGCTAGCCAGAAGGAGCCTCTAGCCCAGGAGTCGCGCCTATGAGAAACTGCTTATGTCTGCCATGCTAGGTGGGCCCATAAGCCAAGTTCCATGGAAGCCCTCTTTTTTTTCCCCCTGCTTTTATTGCTTTCAGTATCTAGTGGCAGTCAGTCATTGATACAGAAACTAAAGGATAGTGAAAGACGGGGTCTCAGCCAGTGTAGTGGCTCTAAGCTGGGTCCCACCCCTTTAGGGACCCTGAGGATAACAGGGTCTGCAGGTTGGGCAAGGCCTGGAAGAGAGATCTGGCCTCCTTCCTGGTTCTACTTTCTAACCCTAACCACTGCTCTGTGAGCCACACCGGAAGAAGGCTGGAGGGGGTGAGAACAGGCTTTTCCCAGTGTGGGTAGGGGTGGACTTGAGTCCTCTGCTTCTGATCCTGGACGATGTGAATTTTGATATTTGCCTGTGTGTGTCTCCTGGATGTTGTTGATGGCAGTCTTGTTGCTGTGACAAGTAGCAACCTTTTTTTAAATTCTGGGTTTTTTTTTTTTTTTGTTTGTTTGTTTTTTCTTTTTTATACAAAACTCAACAATTTTATGTTTTGGTGCTAAGGGTTACCTGGTGCCGAAGGTAGAGCTGGGCTGTAGTACTGGCACCTGCCCCCTAATCTCAGGGGGAGGAGTTCCGAGGAGATTTGGGATGGAGTCTTTTATACACTCCTATCTAGGAAGGCTCTGACTCTAGGCAACCCTGGCATGATATGCTGGGGGTATTGAATAGACTCTTCAATTCCTACACACCTTTGACATGATCAGAGGGTGGCCACAGAGGTGGGTAAAATCCAGTGTCAAAGGTCAAAGGGTAGGCTGGGGCTTTTGGGTGGTGGTGTGCAATTGCAGAAGGGAATGGGGCCCAAGTGTACTTTCACAACACCTCTGTGGGGTGTGACCATCCACCTCAGCCTCTCAGGTACTTGGCACTTGAAGGAAGAGTAGGACCTGGGTTTTGCTGGGGGTTGAGTTTCCAGGACATGCCTCAAAACCTTGATATGGGACTTGGGGTTCTGGTCACTTGATGTTTAGCACTTTAACTCCTTTGTCTTTGAGGTGGGTGGGGGGCAGCTGTCAAAGGCGGCAGTTGGATAGGTACCAGCTGGTGGTGGCTGGTAAGGGGTTTTGGCAAGCTAATCTGTAAAACTCTCTTCTAAGGTAGTAAGGCCCTCCCTGGGCAGGGTTCATCAGTCTGCCCACCTTCCTACTCTGGCCCAAAGGTGACTACCAGCCTACACAGACCCTCAGAGGGACCATCATGGCAGATCTCCAGGAGGTGGTGGGCTTAGACTTAGAGGCCCAAACAAACCCTGGGTCCTTGGCAAAATGCAAAAGTCAGGGTCTCTACAGATCTACCTCTGGCTCAGCGCTTGCCCTGCCCTAAAAAACAGAAAAGTGCCAAGGGCAGACATTTCATGCAGAACCAGGGTGCACTTTATGTTCCTGCACAGGCAGATATTGGTGCCTCCTGGGGGCTTTGGGGCCTTCCTGTCCATATAGTGGTTCTGAGGGGAGAGTCATTCCTGCGTTCCCCTGTTGGGTAGAACCCAGGCCCTTTGCCCTGGAGGCCTGGTTTCCCAGGTCACCCCTCATACCTGACTGCAGCGCCTCCTAAACTTTGGGTTCCTTGGTTTGGTTTTAATACAGTTCTCATTACACAAGTGCATTTCTGGCTATCACTTGTAACCATAGATATACATGCATATATATTCTATCTACAAAGTGTTTTATTTGCAAGATGTTTTTGAGGTGAGCGTGGGTCCTGCCCGCCTTGTGTTCATCTGTCCCCATCCTCATACCCTGGCCCAGAGTGGTGCGGTGGTGGGCCGTCAATTGTATGTATTAAAATTACTGTATCAAATAAATGTTTATTGATTTTTTTTTTCCAAGGGCTTTTGTGCGGTTGAGTTTGTGTTGAGGCGCAGGCCCTTCCTTAGGCTTGCCGCATGGCCTTGTGGGGCTCGTAGTCCGCAGCGTGCCAGACTCCCGGCGCGCCTCCCTGGCCTCAGCCAGGTTCAGACGCCATGGCTGCGCCGCCGGCCTCCGCGGACGCTGCCCCTTCGCCCCTACAATCCACTGTGGCCCCAGACGTGCCTGGCCGCTCGGCCGAGCAGAATGAGACTGCGTGTGAGGACCGGTAGGCGCGGGCCTGGATAAGGCAGAGGCCGCGCTCGCCTCTTGGGAGGGGTCAGCGCACGGCTTGCGTCCCTCCCTAAAGCCCGGGTGGCTTCGCGGCATCTCTGCAGATGGGCAGCTCGGTTTCCACAGCCGCGTAGATCCTGGACAGGTTTCAGCGGTTCTCCGGAGCTTTGGGGCCTCCTGGGCCATGTGTCGGCAACCCCCTGCCAGGGAGAGGGAGGTGACAGGTGGCCTTGAGGGCCCCAGCAGATGGAAGGCGGAACTGGCCCAAGCCCTTAGCTTTTGGAGGCACAGAAAGTGGAAACCTGTTGGACCTGTGTGGCCTGGGTTTCTGTCCCTAGTGGCTCTAGGCTCCCAGGTGGGTGGTGGGCGTGCTCGACCTTCTGAGTTCGTCGAATTTGATCTCACCAGCTCCTACCCACCTGGCGGCCAGTGGTAACTGTGAAGGTAGGATCGGGTGGTGATCTCCACCTGCCCGAGAATTTGGGGGCCCTTTCCAGCCTTTCAGGAATATGGAGAGGGCTCGGCCTGATCATCACGCGTAGCAACTCCAGGCCACGGCCGCCAGGGGGCGGTGACCGTGCTTGGAACTGCTTGTGGCACCTCTTCCGGTCTATTTGCACCAGTTGAAAGCTCTAAGGGCCTCAGAGCACAGCCTGGGGAACTGCGAGCCTGGACGACTTTGGGACGGCAGGTGCTGGAGGTGGATGAGGCAAATCCAGGCTAGTTCACACACTCCAAGGCATTCTAACTGGTAGCCTGAAAAACTTGGTTGGGTCTAACAAGGCTGAGTTTGTGATGCTTTCTAGTTCAGAAGGTCTTGATCTAACCAGAAGCAAAGAGGTCATGGCCGGCCACATACTTCCGAAGGTTCCTGAGGAAACACCCTGAGAAGATAGACTCAGGCACTAGCAGCAAGCAGTAGGAGAGGGAGTCGCTGATAGACCTCTTCATGTCCAGTGTGAGGTTTCGCCTAATATCTGTCGGCCCTCGAGGCTTTTTCCTTGGAGTCTCCTGACCTTAACTGGTGCAACCAGTGGCTTTCATGTCAATATGCAAAATGGATATTAGACTGAGATTATAGAAGTGGAGAGAAGCTAATGGTGCCCACCCAGAAGCTTGGGATACAGGTGGAGGTGTGTGAGTGAAGGAGTTGCAGTGTGGCAAATGGGCCATGGAAGCCTTTAATCTCCCATTCCTGTGTCTACCTTGTGAACCATGATCTTGCTGACTATCTCTGAACCATCCCCTGCCTCTTGCAGGTCTTCCATAGAAGCATCAGGAGGAATAGCTTGACTATAGATCTAGCAATGGCAGAGGGACCTTGATATCTTTCTTAGGCCTTTGATGGTCCAAGTGATGACCCTTCCTCTCTTCAGACCCTGCTGTAGACATTTGATTCTGTCTTCTCTGACACAGGGGAATGCAAATTATAGGGCAGCTCTTCTTCCATGATGTTTATCTTATATAGGTTCCTTATCAATGAGGCACATGCTTAGGTCTTCAGTAACCCTTATTTCCTTGATAAGGATAAGGTCTGCAGCAACTTCCTGGTGAGTGATGGCATCTGAGCTATAGTTGACAGAGCTATCACCTAGTGGACAGGCAGGGGGAAATGAAAGACTGAGTAGCAGCTCCCAACACCACCTACCTCATACAACCCTGAGACCTAAAATGGAAGCCTCAAAGGAGGAAACTTCAGGGGCTGGAGTGATTGGCCAGGTAGCCTGATATATCCTAGGTTAAAGTGAAGTTTAGGGTTCAGGGTCTGATATTCTAGAGCCAAGTCTAGTGATAATCAGTAGGTGGAGCAGCTTTATATGTTAACATAACAAACCTGGAATTAGGCCTTCCCTTTCTGAGACCAGCACAGTGTTAGCTTCCAAAAGACCTGATGGAGTACTCAACGAACATGTTAGGATCCCTCTGTTGTGATCAGCCAGCCAAACTTGTGAACTGATTCCCTAGGACCTCTTGACTCTGCATCTCTGCCCAGAACAACTTTAGCCTCCCAGAGCAATCCTAGGGCATATCCAGCCAACCACCTGAGTGAGGAGGCAGAGGGACAAGCTCTATAAACACATACACAAGTACATGTAAACATAGATAGGCTCTTCCTGCTCCAGGTGTCTAGTAGGGATGTAGACACAGCCATAAATTACCTAGTGAGAAGAGCTGCCTCAGAGGTGCTCCCAGAGTAGCTCCTGTTCAGGTGTGTGAAGTCCACTTGGAAGCTTCCTTTTTCCCAATCACCTGCCAGACTGTCTTCATGCTGGAGGCCAGCCATGTAGGATGAGGTTGCCGTAAGGCCAACCCACCCCTGGAAGAGAATCCCAAGGCCAGCAGAACCTCTCTGATTAGATCTTAAGTCAGTAAAGGGATTTCAGCTGAGACTGGGACCAAATCTTCCCTTTCTCTCTATGCTGTGGGCAGGGAGGTGAGTGTGTCCCGTGCTGACTGATAAGGCCTGGGTAGCCATAGGACTTACTGGAGCCTCTGTAAGGTGGGGGTAGGACAGTTATTCTTGGATGTGCTAGGGTAGAGTTTCAGATTTGTTTATCTTTGTAGGAGGCACCTTGGGGCCAGAGGAGTGGCACCCAGCTCATCACTGACATTCAGATCACCTGGCCTAGAGGGGCCTCAGATTTCCTTGTCTTGCTGTGTATGCATTCGGGGCACAACTGTATTTCTTCCAGGAGATTTGGGAAAAGGTACTAAAGTACAGTGGGCCTCAGCAAGTCCAGGCTAATGAGCATACTGGCTGACACTGAAATATTCTTCACAACAACTGGCCTGGGGATTGTGCGGGCCAGAGTTAGTACTATTAATATCTGGTGCATGAGCCCTAACTGGGTGATCCTCTTATACATGTGGCCTTGGCCTCTGAGACTAGCATTGTGTTCCCTTAGTGCAGTAGGGCTCCTGGGGCCATCTAGCTGCTGTGCCCTACCCCCTATATATAGTAAGCTACTGCTGCCAGCCTAGGGGTCCAATCCTACCTATCTCTTCTGCTGTGCTGCCCACAGGAGTGATTCCATCCATGGAGGATCAGTTCAGGTGGCCAGAAATCCCAAGCTGTCCTTGGGGACAACAGTAGTTCTAAGAGGTAGTGATAATCTTAACTGCTAGCACCTAGACCACGTATACCTGGGTCATCTCACTGTCCAGGGATACCCACCTCTGAACCTTCTGTACCTACCTGCATCCTTGGCAATGAGCAGCCCCCCAGCTTACCCTGGCATCAGGATCTCAGGGTGCTGGACTCTTGGAGAAGAAGGCAGGTGAGTTGCAGCAGAGTCCCTGCTGAGGAGAACCCCACTTCCCAATGATACAGACCACTCCTAACTTGTGTGTGATGTGTGTCCATGAATATCTCTGAAAACAAACAAGCCGGCAGGTGCTCCTGGGAGCCAAACAATGCTCAGGGCTGCAGATGTGGCTGGCTTGGGATGGTAGGTTATGGTAATGTCTCTTAACTCTGTTAGTACAAATGAACTTTTGTTATTGAGACCAGAAGCCCCTTTGTCTGTCTGTGGGTAAGAGATGAAGTATTTTGTGCTATTTTCCCATCAAGAGGCACCTTTTGTGAAAAATGGGGTAATGCCATATCTCTGGCTTTAGGAGACAGCTATTAACTTTGAGGAGGACAAGGGGCCCTTGTACAGACACAGCATGAGGTGGATTTCTGGCAAAGTTCTCCCTGATCTACTTGCAACTGTGCATTCTTCCCATCAGCAGCACAAGCCTTGTAAGGGATCTTCACAAAGGTGGAGAAGAGTGGCTGATGGGGAACTTAAATTCCCCTAGGGAAACTGGTACTGTGAGAATCAGGGGGATCAGGAAAACAGCCCCAGCCTGTTGCCTCCTTTGTCCAATTTCTGTCTGAGTGTGTCATGGCTTTGTGTGTACTTGTGTTTACCAGTGGTGGCCAGGGCACAGCCTACAGGCAGGCTTTATCAGGTTGTTGGCTCTCTTGCAAGTCAGATGCTCTGCACTGGAGTAGTTTCCTCCCAAAAGCTGAGGGCAGCTCCCTGGGGAAAGTGGAGGAAGCCTGGTGGGGAGACAGAGAACCTGAATTTGTTTTTTGTTTATTGTGGCCTCCCAGAGCTACACTGTGTACTGTGGTCATGCTGCCTCTAGGGACCAAGGCAAGACCCAGTCTGGAACCCTGGGGAGTCTCTGCTCTTTCCTCTAGCTGGGGGCCCCCAGCTCTTGCCCGCTGGAAAGGACAGCCCAGTGGATAAGCTTCACAGATCCATTTGTTTACTGTGGATGGATTAGTATACTCAGGTGAGCAACCAGTTACCCTCTGTCTGGGGACCTGGGGATCTCATTGTTTGTGTTTATAGTTGTCGCCTCTCTTTTTGACTGAGCCATTCAGGCATGCTTGAGTTGGGATGCCGGTGATACCCCTTCAGTAAGCTCATCATTTCTTGACCTGTGTCCCTCACATGCTATCTGTCCCTAAGATCCTTGACTGGCAGACTCAGTTCTCAGTATTTAGCTGTGTTGTTTATGCCTAGCCTCATGCTCTTAACTCCTGCACTTGTCTCCAGTGCAGTGGAGTTAAGGCTGAACTTTTTTTTTTTTTTTTTTTTTTAGAATTCATTTATTTTTATATGCATTGGTGTTTTGCCCGTGTGAGGGTGTCAGATCCCCTGGAACCGGAGTTACAGACAGTTGTGAGCTGCCATGTGGGTGCTGGGAATCGAACCTGGGTCCAATAGAAGAGCAGCAAGTGCTCTTAACCACTGAGCCACCTCTCCAGCCCCCAAGGCTGAACTTTTAACAGACTGACTAATTATTCCCTATGCTCGTTCTCTGAGCTCTGGTAAGGATGAATGGTACAGAAACAAGCAGGCCTATTGTCTTTGTCCCCAAGGATGAATGCAACGTGTTTTGCTGGTTGGATGCAAATGTTGGGTTTCTACCCATCCTTTCCACTGCCTGTCCTCCAACTCATGTGCAGCCACAATCTTTCTGGTTCTAGGAAGGATTATCCAGCTGAGAACATCATTGTTCTCAAACTGGGCTATCCCAGAGGTAGAAAGAAGCTTGCCTCGAGCCACATCAGCCCCATGAAGCATCGTACTGAGAGTTGTGAGGCAGCAGTAATAGAAATTACCAGACAAACCCAGCTTCCATTTTGATGAGAGAGCTTGTACTTGTAAATCATTCAAATGTGACAAAAGTCCCTGTCCCAAATTGTGGTCTCCAGGGAAATTCTGATTATTATACTGGCACATTTGCTTTCAGGGTTTCTGAGTACACACCTTTCTTACAGACATTGGCGTGTATGTGCATTTGGGTGAGCATGTTTTGGGGGTATACTGAGGATCAGGCCCCATTCTTGTTTATTAAGCTATGTCCTCAGTCCCTAAGTGAGTGTCCTTCATCTATTGGCTTTTATGTAAACTGAACCATTTTTCATTATAGTATACTTTTTTTACCCAAGAGTGCCCTAGGGATACTTGTTCTGATCTGGACCTGCCAGTCTACCTCATTCACCTCAGGCTTGCCTGGTATTCCATCCAGCGTTCTTTCTCTTGCAGTACTACAAACTATACCAGCCACTGTAGGAGGCATCCCACAAGGAGCTAGCCTGACACGTCCATCTGCCATTTCTATAGGCAGCCCTTCTACTCATCAGACACCATCCTGTATCGTCAGTATCGACAGGTCAATTTGACCCCATGTGGGTGAGCCATAGCGTGCCAGGCTAAGCCACTGACCTGAGAGCTTCTTGGGTAGTTTGAAAGCTGAGGCTGGGATCATATGACCTACACAGATTCCTTTTAGACGGTGGCCAGAAAATGCCTCTGTTAAGCATATGTCTCATTCTCTTAGCACCTTTTAAAATTAATTTTTTGAGGTTTGTTTTTATTTAATGTGCATTGGTGTCTCACCTGCATGTGTGTCTGTGTGAGGGTGTCAGATCCCCTTGAACTGGGGTTACAGACAGTGTTGTGAGCAGCCACGTGGGTGCTGGGAATTCACCTGGGTCCTCTGGAAGAACAGTCAGTGCTCTTAACTGCTGAGCCATCTCTTTAACCCTTTCTTAGCACTTTTGCATCAGGCTGTACCTCAGAACAAATGGCAAATATGAGGGAGGGGATGCAGCACATGGAGCCTCTTTAGAAGCTGCTTGTCTTAGGGTTTCTATTGCTGTGGAGAGACATCATGACCACAGCAACTCTTTTTTTGTTGTTGTTTGTTTTTGTTTTGTTTTTCTTTTTCGTTTTTTTTTTTTTTTTTTTTTTTTTGTTTTTTTTTTGGTTGTTGTTATTGTTTTTTTTTTTTTGTTTGTTTGTTTTTGTTTTTTTTTGTTTTTTTGAGACAGGGTTTCTCTGTGTAGCTTTGGGCCTGTCCTGGATCTCGCTTTGTAGATCAGACTGGTCTCAAACTCACAGAGATCCGCCTGGCTCTGCCTCCCAAGTGCTGGGATTAAAGGCGTGTGTTACCACCGCCCAGCCATTGTTTTGTTTTTTGAGACAGGGTTTCTCTGTGTAGCTTTGGAGCCTTTCCTAGAACTCACTTGAACTCACAGAGATCCACCTGCTTCTGCCTCCCTGAGTGCTGGGACTAAAGGTGTATGCCATCACCGCCTGACACAGCAACTCTTATAAAGGGAAACATTTAATTGGGGCTTGCTTACAGTTCAGAGGTTTGATCCATTATTGTCATGGTAGGAAGCATGGTGGTGTGCAGGCAGACATGGTGCTGGAGAAGGAGCTGAGAGTTCTACATCTGGATCCACAGGCAGCAGGAAGAGACAGTGAGCCATTAGGCCTGGTTTGAGCTTCTGAAACCTCAAAGCCTACCTCCAGTGACATACTTTCTTCAACAAGGCTACATCTCCTATTAGTACCACTCCCTATGGGCCTATGGGGGCCATTTTTATTCAGACCACCACACTGCTCATTCTCAGATGTGAAGGCCATGGCCAGTAATGACACCCCTTTAGGAATGCAGAACAACTGCTGTATCAGCAGGGTTCTGATTGCCCACCTAGCATGAGTGTACACAGTTAAACAGATCTACTCTGACCTTCTTTGAGTTACATTTTCCTCTTGCACCCTCTGTTAGTCTCTCCTCCACTATCTTGGGTTACCTTCTCAAACCACCACCACACATGTACATGTATGTGTACACATACACAATCAGCCAAGACAGGTGGCATTTACAGGCTGCTGGAGGTGTCTGGCTTGGGAACACAGAAGGAGTCATACTGAGAAGTGGGTTCTTCATAGGCCTTCTAGCCTCCCTTCTTACTTTCTTTCCTACATTTCTTTTTTAAATTTTTTTATTTTACATACCATCCCCCAGTTCCATCTCCCTCCCCTTCTCACACTCCCCTATATCCCCCCTCTTTCCTACATTTCTTGACAAGGTGCCAGACCAGGGAGTCCCCCAGAACATATATCTTGCCACTGGCATGTGGCCAGTACATTGCACTCTCACCTCCCGGGGCAACAACCATCCTGCAGAATAGCAGTGGCTGGAGTACCCAAAGAATATGCTGTGTTGGGGAGAGGGGCACAGTCTTTAATGGGATCTTCCTTATCCTTGAATATTCATTCCCCGGGAATGAAGCCCTACCCACCACAGTCCACAGAGGAGTAGGATTATAGCTCTGAGATTGTGTATACCCTCCTATGTCCTCTTGCCACTAATTGCTGTCCCTTGTCCTTGCTGTGTGAGTAGTCTAAGATCTTGTGCCCCCATTTACTCCATGGACCAGCTATAGGTATGTTTCTTGGGCACACTCCCCAGTTGAGCCCATACTGTGTCCTACTTGGGCATGACCAGGGAGGTTGACCACTGTTGATTGAGGCTTAGCACATTCCTCTTCACAGCAGCAATGCAGGGGCCTTGGACAGACTTCTCCCACCAGTGGGTACCAGGCGCTCACCCCGGAAGCGCACCACCAGCCAGTGCAAGTCAGAGCCACCCCTGCTTCGTACAAGCAAACGTACCATCTACACAGCCGGGAGGCCACCATGGTACAATGAACATGGCACACAGTCCAAGGAGGCCTTTGCCATTGGTAAGAGCAGTGTGGGAAGGCACCTTGGGGATCAGGCTGCATGGTCAGCCCAGCTGCAACTAATTGCAAGGTAACCTTCCACGCACAGGTTTGGGAGGTGGCAGTGCATCTGGGAAGACTACTGTGGCCAGAATGATCATTGAAGCACTAGATGTGCCTTGGGTGGTCCTGCTGTCCATGGATTCCTTCTATAAGGTAAGGCCCTGTTCATCTCCCTCCTAGTGACCCTTTTGCCCCTACAAATGTAGGCCTGTGGTCACTGGGCTTCATCATGCCCCCTAGGTTCTGACACAGCAGCAGCAGGAACAGGCTGCCTGCAACAATTTCAACTTTGACCACCCTGATGCCTTCGACTTTGATCTCATCATTTCCACCCTCAAGAAACTAAAGCAGGGCAGGAGCGTCCAAGTACCCATCTATGACTTCACCACTCATAGCCGGAAAAAGGACTGGGTAGGCCCATGGTCTTAGGGCTCTGGAAGGGGCTGCAGGGGCCTGAGCTGAACATTGAAACTCCCTGGTTCCTTTGCAGAAAACACTATATGGTGCAAATGTCATCATCTTTGAGGGTATTATGGCCTTTGCTGACAAGACACTGCTGGAGGTGAGAGCTTGCTGGGAGTGCCCCTCCACAGGCATCCCCTTAAACACAGTTCCTTTGAACGCCCTGCCTCATCCCCATGGCCTCCATGCTCTGTGCTCTCTGAGAAGACTGCTCCCTATCAGGCACTTCTAGATGAGCCCCACCTGGTGTATCCTAGACAGCTGTTCTGTACCATATAGCTAACTGACTACTTCAGTGGAGTGTGGCTTCTGGGGACAGTAGTTTCCTCTCCTACCTGTTGAGAGCTGTTTCCCCTGCTCTTGATATTCTTCCTTGTTGAGGAACAAACAAGGACTTAAAGTCAGTGAGTTTGAGGGATTTTGCTGCAAGGCCTCCAGGATATACCAGAGTGTGACCCTGGCCCAGGCCAAGAGGACTCTTGCCATGTCATTACCTTATCATAGCAGCCCTGATCCCCACATAGCTCCTTCAGGGATCACCTATCACACGCTGACTGGAGGAGGCCACACCCTGAGCTCACAAAGCCCCACTCCTCCGGTGTTCATGGGAGGTCTGAGTGAAATCATGTACATCACACTGCCAAGTCCCATTCCTGCCTGACCCACAATCCATCCCAATACACACTTTCTATGAATGCACCCTACGTGCACTAATGATTAGGCCAATGAGTGTCCTGTGGGCAGCTGGCCCCAATGATCATGGTCCATAGACCATGAACTGATCATGTTGCCACTCTGGCTCTGTGGATCCTGGCTTCTGTTTAATGGTGCCACTGGTGGCTGCCTTAGCCCTGTGAAACTGGATTGTTGTCCCCACCCAGCTCCTAGACATGAAGATCTTTGTAGACACTGACTCTGACATCCGACTGGTACGGCGGCTACGCCGGGACATCAGTGAGCGAGGTCGGGACATTGAGGGTGTCATTAAGCAGTACAACAAGTTTGTCAAGCCTGCCTTTGATCAGTATATCCAGCCCACCATGCGCCTGGCAGATATTGTGGTGCCCAGAGGTGAGCTTGTCAGCCTTGTCTTCCAGCCAGTGGGGCAAAAGGGCCAGCAACTTCTGAGTTATCCTCTTTTTCCCCCTCCAGGGAGCGGGAATACAGTAGCCATTGACCTGATTGTGCAGCATGTCCACAGCCAGCTGGAAGAGGTTAGTCAGCCAGATAGCACCCAAAGTCCCTGTCTGTCTGTTGTCCCCACGCAGCAGCCTGCTCATCCAACCCCACAGATTCACTGTCCCCTGCAGGTACTGACTCAAGTGTTCTGAGCCTGCTCCCTAATCTTGCTTAAATGGCCCAGCCCTATAGGATAGGCAAGGGGACTTGACCATTCATGGAAGGGTGTACTCCTCTCCCTCCCAACCCTGAAAGTAACAGGGTGATCCACTATCCACTAGTCTAGGATTGTGGATTTCAGCATTGAGTCCATCTTCCCTTTCTGAGGGTCACTCTACAAGTGTTATTTTCCCACTATAGGTCCCAAATTAGGCGGTTTATGGCTGGGCTGTGGTGTTTGGCTACAGTCTTGCCTAGGCACTACTACTACAGCCCAGAGCCACAGGTCCCAACCCAGCTTGTCCCCACTTTAGAGGTCCTTAGAAGCTTGCCTCCTCTTGCAGTTTGCAGACCCTGAGCTATTTCCACATGGGCTGTGGAGTGTCTGTCACTGGGGGTTGAGGGTAGCCTGGCTGCTTGCCCTGGTCACTGATGCATCACCCATTCCCTTGTGTCTCCCTGTATTGCTGCCACAGCGTGAACTCAGCGTCAGGTAAGACTCCACAACTCTGCACAGATGGAGGCATTTCCAACATCTACATAGAGCTCCAGGTCAGCTGTCACCTAGCCAAGCAGACAGTCCATATCACAGGGGTAGAGTGGCACAATTTTGCTGCTATTCCCCTTGCTGGCAGATAAGAAGACTAAGGTACAGAGAAATTAAGGAATTTCCCCAGGAGTTTTTGTTTATTTGGTTTTTGTTTTGTTTTGTTTTTGTTTTTTGTTTTTCTCTCAAGACAGGTTTTTCTGTGTAGTCCTAGAACTTGATCTATAGACCAGGCTAGGCTCAAACTCAGAAATCTGCCTGCTTCTGCCTCAGGAATGCTGGGATTAAAGTCACGTGGCACCACCGCCTGGCCTTTCCCAGGGTTATGTTTTACCTGTGCTGGCCAAATGTTCACAGAGGCTCTTTCCTCATACAGCCTATCTTGGGGTCCAGCCACAGAGAACACAGCTGTCCTCCTGGACTAGCACTGCCATGTACGATTCACACTGACATGTTCCTGCAATCATAAACCCTGGGTCTGCATCTAGGCTACTATATCTTATAAAGTGAACCATCCCATGGGCCATAGGTTCAGTTGAATCTCCCTGAGGAGTTGGGGGTAAGGGCTTGGCTCTGCCTTCTCTACCTAGGCCCTGCCCTGTCCTAGCTTAGTCTTCAAAATGCAGTACAACACAGGCAGAAGGAGCAAGGCTGGCGTTGCAACAGAAGCTGGGATAGGCTATTATACCATTATCATCCATTGCTGATCAAAGCCCAGGCAAGAGCCATAGGTAGCACCAGGGACCTGCCCTTCTTCCAGGCTTTCCTCAGAGTTGGGAAGATCTAGTTGAACCACTGTGAGATCCTCATGGCCCCCCTGGACACCTTTAGGAGTTCTGAGCCAGTGTTGGAAATGCCTCCAGGGCTGTCTAAATAGCCCTGCTTCCTGTCCTTGCATGAGTCTCCGCTTGGCCTCACCAAGACCAGGGTGCCATGGACCTGTGCCAGGGCCCTTAATAAAGCCTCAATTCTGAGAAAAATCTCCAGGCACTTCCAGCTCCACTTTCCATTTTCTGGTCAGCCAAGGAAGTGGTGGCTGACCCACTTGGTCTCCTTCAACTCCAGGAAGTTACTGGTGAACAGGAGGGAAAACATCTGGGTGTAGGTGGTGCTCCACCCTCAGGCACCAAGGGTGTCAGTGCCAAGACAGCTGCCAGCCCCCTGCCTCGTCTTCAGCCAGCTGGTAGTGGCAGGGCACCTTCTGTAGGGACTTGGCTGCTCTCCTCCACTAAGTGTTCTTCTCTCTGTTCTTTCCTCGTCGTAAACCTGTTTCCTGCCCTGTTCCCTCCCTGAACACGCTCTTCACCTGTGAGCAGAGGAAGCTGCGTTGGGATATGTGAGCAGAGCAAGCTCTGAGTGTGCTGTGCTGTGTGCTGCCCCACACCCCGCACTGCCCCTGCACTTTTGCTTCCGTGACCCCTCCTTCCATGATCACTGTTTGTATCTCCCCCTAGCCAGCCCTCCCTCCTTCTGCCTCTCACCAGTCCTTGGCCCTTCCCTCTCCAGGCTTGGGTTTTGAATGGGTAGCCTTTGGCACTGAGCCCTCCTTGCTTTGCCCTCCCTCCTGAGAGGGGCTACACATTACCTGGGGCATGGGTCTGAGTGGAGCTTAACCCTACAGCTTACATTCTCCAAGCTGTCCATTTGGAGGCTGAGATCTGTTTCCACAGTACGCTCCCTTGTTACCTATGTCTGACCTCTTTACTTTATCTGAGCCTAGGAAGGGACCCTCATGCCTCAGCCCCTCAGCATCCTCCTCACTGAGACTGTGTTCAGTGTTCAGAATTGAGCATTCTCACTTTGGCCTGGCATTTTAGGTGACAAGTCATCTTTCATGGGTAGCCATAGTCAGCAGACAGCTTCCACCCTGCACGTGCTCCTGCCCCCATGGTGATGTTCAGATATCCTCTGGGGCAGAAAGGGACTTTTGGATAAGATATGCCAATCAATTTGTATCTCTAGGGCCGCTTTGGCCTCAGCTCACCAGTGCCATCCCCTTCCCCAGACGTTGAGTGTCCTCAAGAGTACACCACAGGTACGGGGCATGCACACCATCATCAGGTAAGGGCCCACCTATGGGCATACCCCCAGTTCTGCTCCACTCCACCCCCAGGTTCTGGCCCATCCCTTTCTAAAGCCTGTTTATTCCACCATCAGGGACAAGGAGACCAGCCGGGATGAATTCATTTTCTACTCCAAAAGATTAATGCGGCTGCTTATTGAACATGCACTGTCCTTCCTACCCTTCCAGGTGTGGGTTTGTGGGAGAAGGGGTAGGTGTCTTGCTATCCTGGGCTTATGATGCGGGGCTCAGCTCTGACTGCTCATAGATACCCCAACTCACTATGCAGGACTGCACTGTACAGACCCCACAGGGGCAAGACTACGTGGGAAAGTGCTATGCTGGAAAGCAGGTGAGATGGCAGTAGCTGCTGGGGTAGGAGGCTATAGGTTGGAGGCATCCAGCTTGCAGCTTACTCATCCTCCCTTTCCTGCTAGATCACCGGAGTGTCCATTCTTCGTGCAGGGGAAACCATGGAGCCTGCACTGCGTGCTGTGTGTAAGGATGTGCGCATCGGCACTATCCTCATCCAGACCAACCAGCTCACAGGGGAGCCTGAGGTGTCCAGCCAGGGAGAGCTGGGGGTCACAGTGATGCCCAGCCTATGAGGAGAGTGGGGGGCTCAGAAGCCTGATGTGGGGGCCTACTCTAACCTTACTATCAATTATAGCTCCACTACCTGAGACTTCCCAAGGATATTAGTGATGACCATGTGATCCTGATGGACTGCACAGTATCCACAGGTGCTGCAGCCATGATGGCTGTACGTGTACTGCTGGTAAGTGTACCTGGGTGGGCTGCAGGTAGGTTTCCTTGGTGTTGGAACTTATCCTGTCCCCATGCTGCACAGGACCATGATGTGCCAGAGGACAAGATCTTCTTGCTATCCCTGCTCATGGCAGAGATGGGTGTGCACTCTGTGGCCTATGCATTCCCACGTGTAAGAATCATCACCACAGCTGTGGACAAGCGTGTCAATGACCTTTTCCGTATCATCCCAGGCATTGGTGAGGCTGTCATAGCCCAGGGGTATGGCTGATGACCTAGGAGGACCCAGTCACACAAGGGTCCCATTTCTTTTTGCAGGGAATTTTGGTGATCGCTACTTTGGGACAGACGCAGTTCCTGACGGCAGTGATGAGGAAGAGACAGCCTCTGTGGGCTAGTTCCCAGTCTGAGCTACTCTTATTTCTATCAAGCCTCCTGTCTCCTGCTCTGGGATTGCAGAGACAACACATTAACTTACTTGAATTTAAAATGTTACCAGACATTCAGTTTATACATTTTATAAATCAAATAAAGCTTTAGAAAATGAAGGTGTGGCAGAATGTATTCTGGGTGGGCTCAGCTGAGGCAGTCTCCAAGGTGTATGTAGTGGTTTGAATAGGTATGGCCCCCATAGACTCATGTGTTTGAATCCTTTGCCTGTAGGGAGTGGCAATAGTAGGTGTGGCCTTGTTGGAGGAAGTGTGTCACTGTAAGGGTGAGCTTTGAGGTCTCACGTACTCAAGCTACACCCAGTACACAGTCCTCCTACTGCCGGCAGAACAAGATGTAGAACTCTCAGCTTCTTCTCCAGCACCATGTCTGCCTGTGTGCTGCCATGTTTCCCACCATGATGCTAATGGACTAAACCTCTGAACTGTAAGCCAGCCCCAATGAAATGCTTTCCTTTTTAAAAATTGCCGTGGTCATGGTGTCTCTTCACAGCCAATAGAAGCCCTAAAACAGAAGTTGAGAATGAGGTGAAAGGTCCAGCTCTATCCAGCAGGACAAGGTATTCTCTTCCCTGTATTCTTTTCTTACAATTGAAAACTTATTCATTCATTGCCTAAAGATAAGGGAGTAAGTGGGGCCTCCAAATGAACCAAACAGCCCTGTGCCCACCTGATCTGGACCCACAGACCTACCTAGGGTTCTGAGAGGAGGCAGCCCCTGTGACCACTTTCTTCCAACCACATTGATACTACCAAAGGATCCATAAAAAGTTAGTGTGTGGGCAACTATGACAAGGACTGAGCCATGGAAGACCACCCAGCTCCAAGATGGTCAGAGCCTCAGGTTTTCAGAACCAAAGTCTCATGTCCAGCCCTGCCTTGCTGCTACTAGACTCTAGAGGGTCAGAGAAGCTTCTCTGGAAACTGCCAGGCATCTTGCTTCTGTCATGTTGATTCTATCCCAATGAGGTGACAGACATATGCACAGGGACAGCTATTGGATATGAGCTGTGGGTCTCAACTGTGACAGGTACGCCGGGAACCTAAAATAGGTTCCCTCAAACCCTATTCAAGCTTGGCTTGTGCCTTTTTTCCTGCTTGTCATGGAAAAGCTATGAGAAGCTGGGTAGGGACCAGGTCATTCCTAGAAGGGTTCTACCCAAGTCCAACCAGAATGACTGGTTCCCAAGAACAAATCAAACCAATACACATATATGTACAAAACCCAGCTGCCTTAGCAGGGTTGAAGGACTAACAGGTTATTCATTCTGGACAAGGCATTTAGAAATGAAGTGTCAGAACTGAGGGGAGGGGTGTTCACAGGTAGACCAGGAAAGAGGAAATGAGGCCTCATTCCACAGGGGACCCAGCAGGGGCCAACATCAGGTGCCATTTCAGTGCCAAATTCACAAGCAGAATTAGGCAGGAATCACTAATAAGACACACATGGTCTGCAATGAAAACATTTGTTTTACAACAGCTATCTTTATTTTAGGTCAACATTTAGACAGGTCACCATGCGGAACCACCACAGCTTTCAGTTTGGCCCTTGGAAAGTACACCAAAGTCATTTAGCCTGGGCTGACAGCAGCTTGTACTCTGCTGTATACAGATTTCAGTAGTGGGTAAAACTAGTACAGGCTTTCCATGCACTTGCATTCAGCTCTTAAAAATTGTCTTTAAGTAAAAAAAATGTCCCCCAACTTAGCATGAGACACTTCCCTAGAAAACTATCTACCAGCAGCACAGCCTATGGGGCACTTGACTGGGGCCCTTTCTTGGCCACAGAAAACCGCTGCCTGGGCTACCCTTTCTATGGTTACTGATTTTAACAGGTGCTCATAAATTTTAGTGTTTCAAGAGAGGATAGCTTCTAGTCATGTCTTATACCTCATATATTTGACGGTCAGATGAGCTTGGCATGGACCCCAGGGATATATTTGGTATAGTCACCCTTGTGCCCAACATACATACCTGAAGCCAAATGCTGGCCAGGGCCTATGCAGTGCATTCAGGTACATGTACCTATATGTATACAATAAGCTTAGGGTTTCCTTTTGTGTTTTGCCAAGCGATCCTACCCCTGCCCAACACTCCAAGAAACCACAGGCTATTTTGGAGCCGACTTTTATTGTACTTGTTGCTTTGCCACCAAACAGCAGCATGACAGGCCTGCTGTGTGATATATACATATACACATATGTACACACACCAACACACACCATAGCCCACACTCACAGTATGTGACAACACATACCATGCTTGTGAGGATAGTAAAGATGTAGCTTTTGTTATTTCCATAGGAGGATAACTCAACCAAAATAAAAGGAACAGGTCAGTGCTGGGACACATGGGTTCACAGCTCAAAACACAGGGAAAAGAATGAGATCAGTCATGTTTTACACTGTTCACAGCTATCCCTCAATAAAAGGTGCACTGAAAGCCACAGGAGGATGGTCATGGCCCACCAGTTCTCTGTACCACAGCACCTAGACCCTCCGGGGACAGCTTGAATGATTGGGTCACCATCTCTGGAGACTACCAGATGCAACAATGGCAGCTCCTTTGCACAAGGTTCACCTGGAATAAAAGCCATGGGTCAGCAGGGCAGTGGGCATTGATGTAAAAGTTAGTAAAACCTGGCATCTGAACATCTGAGAAAAGACTGGCTTTATGATTCCGTAACAAATCCAGCAACCAACAACTTGGGAAAGTTTCCTGCTAACCACAGTAAGCACTGATTTCTTTTTATAACAGGTCCCCACTGGGTGCTGGCTATGATAATGAACATCAGAAGACTAGGGAGGGTTATAAACATTGCACAGAATTATCTAAAGTAATTTAAAAACACAGTCAAAAGGAAGACAAGGAAAGACCACATCATTGGGCACAAACAGAAATCTACACTCTAGTCTTGGTGAGATGGGTCTCCAAGATCTCTCCCAAATACTTTCTGTAGGTCAGAAGTGATCAGTTTCTGGTCCTGAAGGGGTATCCACTGCTCTCGATGAACTTCCATGCACAGACTTCAGCACTCCCTTGGCAAAACACCATAACACCATCTACATTGCCTACCAGCATAGGAGTTTAGGGAGTGAGTGAGTGTGTGTGTGTGTGTGTGTGTGTGTGTGTGTGTGTCTTTATATTTAATAGTATTTGGTCAGGAATAGTCAGGCTGATCCTGAGACTCACCAGTTATGCTTAGGTCAGGGCAAATGAAATCAAGGAGAACTTAGATCAACACAGTAAAACCCTGCAGGGAGTCTGTGTAAAGGGATAGGTCAGGGAGTTAACTGGCCTTGGCAATCACTATTATCACCTTGAAACTGTTCTACATATTGATGGTTTCAAGTTCAACATGATTTATTTAGCTTTACAAATTCCAAAAGACACTAGGCTCAATTTCTGTGCTCTCACCCTACAGCACCACAAGTCCCAGTTCAGGACCTGGATCACTAGGATGTAAGGGAAAGGGCCACAGAGCTACATGCAGGAGGGATGTGCTACCAGATTGCAGCTCTCTACTCATTACCTACAACTCTGAACCGGGTTCCTCGTCATTATGTTAAAAGGGCACCAAGATTAATGTACTGGGACCAGCACCCCAGATGCCCAGTGGCCTTTCTTCTTCTTTTGTCGCAACAATTGGCCCAGTAATAAATTTCTCATTCTTCTACTAGATTTGTTTGAGTCAGAGTCTTACTGTGTAAAGCCCAGACTGGCCTACAACTCAATGTCCTTCTATCTCAGCCTCCCTAGTGCTGGGATTATAGGCATGTCCCACTACATCTAGCCATAGGTCCAATGTTTACAAATTATTTCTAACGTAGTATGCTAGTGAAAATCCCTAAGATCCTTTAAAGAACAAAACAAACTAACAAACCCATGGAAGGATCTTGAAGCCAGCTTCTGGCTCATGGAGTTCTCCTGTAGGGTCAGCTGGGAACCCTGGCATCAATGCCTCCCAGGATCTGGTTAGGTACCCTCAATCACTGCCAGCTTTGTCCTCACAATGCTGCCTCTTCTTGCAACTTCCTGTCAACCTGATCTGGTCCCTGAAGGCCCTGGTGAACTGGGGCCAGGTGGACAAGGTGGGCTTCGGAAACACATGGTGGTTTGTCTGAGCCACTGAGTCACCACATGAGCTTTCTCCTTCTTCATCTGTACTGGAAATGCAGGTAGTCAGCAGCAGCCAGCAGGAAGGTTCTGGAGGAACCAGGCTCATTGAAGTCTGGTGCAGCTAATCCAGCTAACTGTAAAAGGGTAGTGTGGTTCAAAATCCCTGGTAACCACATTTTTCAATTCCACCCACCACGGTACCCTTGACCAAGACTGGAATACTGACTGGAGATTCACAAAGGAATTCTGTAGCCTGCAGCTGGCATCCCAGGTCGAGTGACTGTCACCATAGCTTCCCTAGAAGCCAACCCTTCTGAGGCAGGGGTACCAGGGTCCAGTCACCTACTCCAGGAACCCAACACTCCAGCTCTGCCAGAGGCATTCATGATGACAGGTGGAAGCGGAGGCAAGTGGGGTGGATGGAGTTCTGGCAAGCACAGGGAGGAGGTTCTGGATCCTGGGTACTCAAACTCTTTATAAGCAGCTACATGCCACCCACAACTGGACTCAAAGACTTTCTGACTATTAATAAGTGGCAGGTGCTACCATTTGTGGTTCTTAAAGTCCAAAAAAAAAAAAAAAAAAAAAAAAAAAAAAAAGAATTAAAACGGTTGGCTTGAAGGAATGTGGAAGATGACCCAGGAATGAGGCTGTGGCCCCGTCAATCCAGCTTTTGACCTGGAAAGGTGCAGAACAGAGACAAATGATTTCCCATACACCAGCAAGGGACATGCCTCCAATGATAAGATCTCAGTCCACAAGGCCAGGAGACCCAAGATAGAAATATTACACAGAGTGTGCTCCCACTTTCAGAAGGGGCATACCTGCACTCTCCATAGCAGATCTAACACAGGAAAACTGTCACGAGGCCGAGTGAGATGATGCAGAGACCCTATGAAAGCTTCCCAACACGAACATCGTGCAAACGACTGATGCTGGTGGTGCCTGGGAGGATGGGGCCCAGCTCCCTCCTTCGCAGGTCAAATCAGAACCCTGTCTGCAGCCTTGAGGATGAGATCAGAGCCATGGACTAGACCATGTCACAGGACACAGAGGCCAACAAGGAGATGTAGCTCCAGGTGCCTACCTTACTCCTGTAAGCACAAGGAGACAGCTGAACCTCACTGGACCCACTTGGCTGAAAACCCAAGAAAGCACTACCATCCAGTTAATTCAGCCCAGCTGTAGCACATCCACAACACAGACATTGAACATAACCCATACATGCTATTAAAAAAAGGATAAAACATAAGAAGACCGTAGCTACACTGCTTTAAATACTGCATGCTACGCACTTCGTCGTGTATCAAGGATTGACAGATGGTTGGGCTTAGAGGAGGTGGGAGGGGCCCTGACCAGCCACTGCAGGTCAGGTTGACGGCTGCCTCCCCATCTCAGTGACTACAGTTCATGATTCTAAGGTTGCAGTGGCCAGGTGCTGATTCATCCTCTAATCACAGCCTCTCCTGAATTTAGTTGAACCCGTCGGTGTGGTAGCTGGGGTGGGAGTCAGCCGTCAGCTGGGTGGTTTCTGTGGCGGATGCTGGCTGTATGACGATCGGTGTGTCTGTAGCCTCTGAAAAGTAAGCAAGTAGCCTCATCGCACAAGGGCAGCAGCCGTATTGTGTGCCCATTGACATGGTCCTTGCATCACATCATTCGGCCACCTGGACAGACACTCAGGGGAGAGGCTACTTGCTGACCTCCACCCAACACACTTTCCTCAGTGGTCTCAGGTCACACCAGCCCCCGGCCCTCCCCACCTGCCTGTCACCCTCCCCACCTTTGGTCCCTCAGATCTACGGCTACCACAGTTCATGGGCAGGAACAGCTCCCTGCACCTGCTTTACCTCAAGTGTCCACGTTCACACCTCAACAGTCCCAGATGCCACCACAAACACTCTCGGCACAGTGTCAGTGCCCTCCTGTTTGACAAGACAGTTGACACCGTTCAGGGCCAGTGCTGGCTCCACCCCACACACTCACAAGGTCCTGGGGTGGGTACTTACCCCTCTCATCAGACTGTAGCTGTGCCTCCAGGTCTTCAGGCGATACGTAGAATTCCGTCTCTTCACCCTCAGGTGCCTTGGGCTTGCACTTCCCACAGCAGCAGTTAAAGCAACAGCACAAACAGCAGCAGCAGTAGCAGCAGGTGAGGAGGCCACAGACAACGAACAGGGCCTGGGAAAGAGAATACTAGCACTGTACAGCCTCAAGGGCCCATAAGCCATAACACAAGAACCTCCCTACAGAAGACAGGACAAGAGTTGCAGAATGTACAGCTAATGCTAAGGGTATTTTTCAGGAGAAGGGTGAAGGCAGAAAAAATAGAATAAAGTAATTTGTAAAGATGGGATTGAGCACAGGCTACCTCGAGGTTCTATTGAGTTTGCCTGCCTTTTTGAACTCAGAAAGGTTTAACTTTCCCATTTTGCTCTCTTCTATTTCTTTTGTATTCAGATGTTGGCCAGCGCCTAAGTATGCTTTCTCTGGTACCTTACTCTTTCTCTGGCTTACTCTGGTACCTTACTTTCTGGTACCTTACCTTTCTCTGGCTTTCTCTGGTACCTTACTCTTTCTCTGGCTTCCTTACTCTTTCTCTGAAGTATCACTCCCAACTTTCTGCAATGCAGCTGTCTGCTGGTCTGCAATGTAGCTGACCTCCATGTCTAACTCAAATGGCATGGCTCTCTCCCTCTTAAATTGCCACCTATAAATCTATAATGGATTTCTCTCTAAAACTTATAAAGATTGAGAACTAACCAGTAAAAGCAAAAATCAGGCTTCCTATACCTAAGGGATATGGGATAGACCATTCTGACTTTGTATATGGCTGACAGATGAGAAAAGCAAAAATTAAAATAAATTAAAAAAATAAAATTATGTAGGTCAAGCATTTCTAAAGTGAGATTTTAAGTCTCCCCGATAACAAAATGCCTGCCCACACCATGATGAAAGAATTGTTTCCTATTTCAATCTTTTTAATAACTTGGCACTATGCATCAGAGAAAACCATGTTAATGCAAAATGGTTCTGCTCCATGTACACTGTGCAATATGCCTGCCATGAATGGGCCAGCATGCCAGTTGTACAGTATATAGAGAACAGCTCCAGGCCAGAAACCATGTCAAGAGAAAGGAGGCACAGATCTTTCAGTGTCTGTAGTCCTACTGGGCACTAGAATTTTCAATGTCTTCAGTGTGGCAGCTCACACTGACGGCGGCCCATCCTCACCTTGGCCCACCAGCTGGAGAGTACGAAGTAGGTGTTGACGTTCTCCTCCCCAAATTGCTCGGCCACATAGAGCCCCAACGAGCCGTACTTGTCATAAATGTTTCTTTTCGTGGCATCTGTCAGGATGGCGTGGGCGTTGTTAATCTCCTTAAACTTGTCTGCAGCTTCTGGGTTATCAGGGTTCTTGTCAGGGTGATATTTCAGGGCCAGCTTCCTGTAACCAAAACCATTTCCTGGCTCTACCTTGGTCTTGCATTTCACATTCATCCATCAGAGTCCAGGGAAAGAGATGATTACCCATTCAATTTTCAATTTTCCAGAGATCTGGCTCACCAGAGTGAAAAAGTCTCTGTAATTGCTTTAGGGCAACCTTCCCCGCCACTAGGATACATGCACATGGGAGTCCTGAGGTACTAAGGGTAGGGCACAGCTTATAGCACAATGACTCCTGCTAACTTTCAAAGGGAAATCCTACTGCCAACCCCCAGTGTCCTGGCCAGCTAACTGCATATCTGACTAATAAGGTGATGGCAGAAGTGCATAATAATGACATTCTAGTACAACACAAGTAGAAGACCACAGGAGTATCTGAGGGAGAGTCCCCTGCCCCCTTTCTAGGTTACCTTATATAATATTGTACTTAGAAGCTACATTCTTCAAGTCCAGTCAGTCATGAAAGGATAAAAAAGACCTCATCACTGTGTTAAGTACAACATTCAGCACTATAAAGGTTCTGTCTATACCCAGGGTACAGACCCTGACTCCATGGTCTGGGGACAGTCGGCAATATCTTCCAAGTGTATTTACTTTTTTGCCACTAGAGAACATCAGTGTAACAGGGTTTTGTTTGTTTGAGAAAGGGCCTCTCTAAATAGCTCTGGTTGTCCTGGAACTCATTATGTAGACCAGGTGGGCCTCAAAACACAGTTACCCTTTTGCCTCTGCTTCCCAAGTGCTAGGATTAAAGGCATGCACCACCACGCATGGCCAGTGTAATTTTTAAGTCTTAGGATTAAACTATACATGTAAGGATGAAATGAAACTGTTAAAAGAGTCTGCCAAGAAATGTCATGGTTCTTAGTAAAATATACAAGAAATCAGATGAGGATTTGGAACACAGCTGCTTACCGATAGGACTTTTTAATGTCATCCGAGGTTGCATTCTTGTCCAGCCCAAGAACATGATATAATGATTCCCCGGAGGTAGAGAGTGAGCGCTGCCTCTGGTCAGCCATGTTAGATTAATCTACAAGAGAAGATAAAGGAAAATATGGAGAAAAATTCAAAACCCAGGCCAGCAAGATGCTCAGTGGATAAGGGCACTGCTGTCATACCAGACAAGTTAAACTTGAGTTCCCAAACTCAAATGATAAAAGAGTAAAATAGCTCCTAAAAGTTATCTTCTGACCTCCTAAGTGTGCTGTGGTATATGTGTCCCCCTTCCATTCCACAAATAAACATGTGGGACAGGTTTCTGAAAACTGAGTATGTATTAAATGTTGTAATCCCTAGAGCAAAATGCAAAGAGGGGTTGGGGCTGCATGCCACTCAGCGGCAGATGACTTGCCTAGTGTGCACATTAGGCGACAATCAAAACCCCAAGCACACCTACCCCCACACATACACACAGCGCATAGAGGGATATAGCTACAAAGTTTAAAGAAAAAAGCAAAAATTTATGTTAGATGTGGTAATACATGCCTGTAACCCCAGCTATTTGGAAGGATGGGGCAAAAGGGTCTAGTTCAAAGCTAGCCCTATCCCCCTGTCTTTAAAAACCCACAACAAAACCTTAAAGAAGCCAGGTGGTGGTGGCGCACATCTTTAATCCTAGCACTAGGGAGGCAGAGCCAGGCCGATCTCTTTGAGTTCAAGACCAGCCTGGTTTACAGATCGAGTTCCAAGAAAGGCTCCAAAGGTACACAGAGAAACCCTGTCTCAAAAAAACAAAACAAAAAACCCTTAAAGAAACTGAAGGAAATAATAAAATATGAACAAAAGAGCAAGGAGGAGTGAATGGGAGGGGAGTAGGTGGGAGGGGGAACGGAAGGAGAGGAGGGAGGGGAGACTATGGTCAGTATGTAAAATAAATGAAAAAAAGTTATTAAATAAAAACGAACAAAAATAAGCCAAATTAGGGGAAAAAAAAAGAATTGATCATGATAAAACATTTAACTAGCTTTTCAGAAGAACTCTTAACAGATGCTCACAGGGAAACCTGGAACCCAGGCCTCTGTGATAGATAAGGAAACTGGACCTTGAAACTTAAATATTTAGAAGTTACTTGGCCATTTTTGTTTTCTCTGGCAAAATGACCCCTGTATCTGTTCTCAATTTCAGAAGTGTCCCTGAAGAATGTTTCTTCGTATTTTTGTTTGTTTGTTTGTTTGAGACATGGTTTCTCTGTGTAGTTCTGGCTGTCCTGGAACTCTGAGATCCACCTGCCTCTACATCCCAAGTACTGGGATTAAAGACATGCCCCACCACAGCCCAACTAAATAACGTTTTTTGCCATATAATAAATCCTCAGAATACTGATTAAGAATCATCTATATCCACGTTTCCTGAACTGCCATTCTTGAGATTCCAAATAAAGTCCTTTTTACTTTCGCAGTGTCTGGGTTTAAACTGATTGACAAAGCAGAAAGCAGTAGAACAGAAACAGAGAAAATTTAGAAAGCCAAGGTTTGATACATATATAAGTGTGTGTGTGTGTGTGTGTGTGTGTGTGTGTGTGTGTGTGTGTATGTATGTATAACATTTGTGTATGTGTGTGTTCATACGCACAGGGTCAGAGACTAACTTTTGGAAGTTCATTCTCTTCTTCCACCAAGGGATCAAACTCTGGTCAACAAGCTTGGGGATATAATTCAGTGGGAAAGAGCTTGCCTGCATGCATGAGACTGGGTTTGATCCTTGGTTCCTGAAGCCAGTCTGAACAGGTAAAAGACCAATTTGTGATTTACTATCAGGCTTATTGTAATGAAGCTTTCATTAAAAGCTTAGAAAGACTGGCCCAGAGACTGCAGACTAGATGTTCAGAATATGAGGTGGCTCCCAGGAAGGTGAATAAGAAAATACTGAAGGGACACAAGTGTCTGTGCTTGGAACCAATCAGAAGCTTGCTCTATACATTAAAATATTTTTATTTTTAATTATGTATGTGTGCATCTATGTGTAGGTAAGTGCAGAGTACAGACAGATGCTTGTTAGCCACCCCACAGGGCTGCTGGGAACTCAACTTGGGTCCTCTGCAAGAGCAGTACAAACTCAACTACTGAGTCTTTTCTCCAGCTCAATATTATCCATCTTTTAATATAACCCCTTATTTGTAACATCCAAAGTATCTTTTTGGAGGCACCAGACTGAAACTACCTATAATTCCTGAAATCAGCAAGCGGGGACAAGAAGATGAAGAGTTCAAGATTAGGATGTATATAAGATGGTCTCAAAAGCCCTCTCATATCAAGGCTGAACAAATCAACCCATTAGGAGGAAAAGAGTCTCAAGAGCATGCAAAAGAGTCAGAGATAAACCCATTCCCTCTGTTAGGAACCTCACAAAAATACCAAGCTAACAGCCATAACATACACGCACAAGACCTGGTGTCGACCCATGTGTGCCTTGTGCTTGTCGTTTCAGTCTGGGAGCCCAGTGGAGCCCTGCTTAGTTGATTTAGTGGGTTGTGTTCTCCTGGTGTCCTCCATCCCCTCTGACTCCTACAAGTCTTTCCACCCCCTCTTCCTCAGGGGTCCTCAATCTCCAAGAGGAGGGACCCAATGGAGATCTCCAATTTAGACTCCTCAGAATAATGTCTGGCTGTGGGTCTCTGCACCCACTCCCATTTGCTACTGGAGGAAGCCTCTCTGATGACAACTGGACAAGGCATCAATCTATGAGTATATCAGAATATCATTAGGAAACACTTCATTGATTTTTTTTTTTTTTAACAGTCTGTCTATGTCTCTGTGCTATCCAGTTTCCAGTTCAAGTTAAACCAAATACTGATTGGCCATTCCCCAAGTTCTATGCCACCATGGCCTCACGACATTTTGTAGGCAGGACAGGTTGTAGGTGAAGGTTCTAGTGGTTGGGTTGGTGGCCAGGTTTCTTTTTATAGCCTGCAAAGTACCTTCTCACACAGAAGAGAACGTTAAGAGTGAAGGCCCCATCAGCCTCACCTCTCTATACTCAATGTGCTGTGTGTAAGTTGTCCTTGGCAATGGGGCTTTACTTCCAGTTTTCAGAGAGTGACCTTCTGTCCTAGCATCAGCCAGGGTTGTTTAGAGATCTCCACTGGACTTCTTCAGTCAACAACCCAACCAAATGTAACTCAAGTCCCACCACTGGAAAAAAGATGGCCAGTTTACACTCTGTATCCTCCATTATGAAGAGTCCTCTCTAGTATCATCTTCATAGATCTTAGGAAGTGTTGCAGAACATTCCTTTACACTGTGTGAAGATGTGTCACTATGATTGGCTTAATAAAGAGTTGAATGGCCAATAGCTAGGCAGGAAGGGGTCAGGCAGGACTTCTGGGGACAGGAAGGGCTCAGAAAAGAGCAGAGAAAGCAGCATGAGTACTATGGAGAGATGAGGTAACAAGCCACACAACAGAACACAGATTAAGATAAATGGGTTAATTTTAGTTACAAGAGCTAGTGGGACAAACCAAAGCTAAGGCCAAGTTTTCATAATTAATAAGTCTCTGTGTCATTATTTGGGAGCTGGCAGTACAAAGAAAGACTTGCTACAAGACTAGGTTTCCACACCACCCTCCAAGAGTCTCCCAAATCCAGCTGTCCCTCCCACTCCCACCTCAAGTCCACCTATAGAATCTATTCTATTTCCTCTTCCCAAGGAGATCCATGCTTCACCCTATAGCCATCCTCTTTACCTGTCTGGGTCTGTGGATTATAGCTTGGTTATCATTTACCTAACAGTTAATATCCACTTATAAAAAGTGATATATACCATATATTCTGGGTGTGGGCTACCTCACCAGGATTTTTTTCTAGTTGCATCCGTTTGCCTGTAAATTTCATGATGCCCCCCACACCACCCCCAAACCACCACTCCATTGTGTAAATGTATCTCATTTTCTTATCCAGTCTTCAGTTGAAGGACATCTAGATTGTTTCCAGTTTCTGGCAGTTGAGTCCTTGTGGTAGGATGGAGTGTTGTTTGGGTGTATGTCAAAGAATGATATAGATGGTCTTGAGGTAGATCAATTCCCAATTTTCTAAGGAAATGCCATATTGATTTCCATAGTGGCTGTATAAGTTTGCACTCCCACCAACAATGGAGGAGTGTTCCCCTTGTACCATACCCTTACCAGCATTGGCTGTCACTTGTATTGATCTTAGCCATTCTGACAGGTATGTAAGATAAAATCTGAAATGCAAGGTTTTTTTTTTTTGGAGACAAGGTTTCTCTGTAGTTTTGAAGCCTGTCCTGGAACTCACTCTGTAGACCAGGCTGGCCTCGAACTCACAGAGATCCACCTGCCTCTGCCTCCCCGAGTGCTGGGATTAAAGGCGTGCGCCGCCGCCCAGCCTGAAATGTAGTTTTGATTTGCATTTCCTTGAAGGCTAAGGGTATTAAACATTTCTTTTTAAGTGTTTCTCAGCCATTTGCGATTCCTCTATTGAAAATTCTATTTAGAGCTGTACTCCATTTTAATTGGATTATTTGATTTCTTTTTAAATATCTAGTTTCTTGAGTTCTTTATATATTTTGGATATTAGACCTTTATCAAATGTAAAGTTTATAAAAATCTTCTCTCATTCTGTTGGCTCCCTCTTTGTCCGAATGATGGTGTCCGTTGCCTTATAGAAGCTTTTTAGTGTCATGAGGTCCCATTAATTATTGATCTTAGTGCCTGCACTATTGGTGTTATGGTCACAAAGTGCCAATGAATTCAAGGCTGCTCCCCACTTTATCAGGTTCAGTATGTCTGGATTGTTTGTCTTTAAAATAGGGTTTCTTTGTGTAGCCCTGCCTGTCCTGGAACTCGTTCTGTAGACCAGGCTAGCCTTGAATTCAGAGATTTGCCTGCCTTTGCTAGCATGTCTAGTTTTATAATGAGATCTTTGATCCACTTGGACTTGAGTTTTAGTTGAAGATACTTTTCTTCCCCCTTTCTTTTGGGTTTTCAAGAGAGGCTTCATTTTTTCCAATCTGTATTTCTGGCTTCTTAGGTCCATTTGCTTGGAATATCTTCTTTCAACCCTTTATCCTGAGGTAATGTCTATCCTTGATGTTGAGAAATATTTTATTTTCTCCATTTATGGTGATTGAAAAGTTCTGCTGGGTATAGTAATCTGGACTGGCATTTCTTGTCTCTTAAGAGTCTGCAGCACATCTAAACCTTTCTGGCTTTTAGCGTGTCCACTGAGAAGCAGGTGTAATTCTAATAGGTCTGCCTTTATGTTATTTGAGCCGTTTTCCTTTGCAGCTTTTAATATTTTTTTCTTTGTTCTGTGCATTTCATGTTTTATTATGTGGTGACGGGACTTTCTTTTCCAATCTTCTCTATTTGGTGTTCTGGATGCTTCTTGTACCTTTATAGGCATTTCTTTCTTTAGGTTAGGAAAATTTTCATCTATGATTTTGTTGAAAATATTTTCTGGGCCTTTGAGCTAGTATTCTTCTCCTTCCTCTATTACTATTATTTGTAGGTTTGGTCTTTCATAGTGTCCCAGATTTCCTGGATGTTTTGTGCCAGGATTTCTTATATTTAACATTTTCTTGTACCAATGTATCCATTTCCTGTATGGTATCTTGAATGTCTGAGATTCTCTCTTCTATCTCTTATATTATGTTGGTGAAGACTCCTGCCTTTGTAGTTCCTGTTTGCATTCCTAAATTTTTCATTCCAAAGATTCTCTCAGTTTATGTTCTCTTTATTGTTTCTATTTCCATTTTTAAGTCTTGAATAATTTTGTTTCCTTCATCTGTTTTGTGTTTTCTTGGCTTTCTTTAAGGGATTTATTTATTACCTCCAATGGTTTGTGTTTTCCTGGATTTCTTTAAGGTCCTCTATCATCCTCATAGGTCTTTTTCTTGTGCTTCAACTATATTGGAATATTCAAGACCTGCTGTGGTATGATAGCTGGGCTCTGGTGGAGACATATTCCCTGGCTGATATTGTGTTCTTATACTAGCTTGTAGGCATTTGGGTCTGAGGTGATTATAGGTCTAGGTACTGATTTCTGGATTTGTCTTGGTTGGGTGGGAGTTTTGTTCCTTGGTTTCTGTTTCCTCTCTAGATTTTCAGAGTGTTGCTCAGCTGCTATATTCATAGAGGAATGCTTGATGGTGTTGGAGCCTGGTCTTCTGGCAGGTGTTGCCTGCGGACAAGTATGGGGCGTCCACCAGAGTTGGGGGCTGGGTCACAACAATGAGGTAGAAAGGGACAGGCAGGGAGGGATGGTCTATAGGAGCTAAGGGGGATTGTGGGGGTGGCGCATGCATGCAAGAGACACCCTGCAACTGGTGTTCTGCTGTAGTGCTAGAGGCAACCCTGAGAATTGAGTCTGAGGTAATAGAGTGAGTGGGGAAGGTCTGTGGACAGACTACCTAAGCCACTTTTTCTGACAAAGGTTTTTGTTCTAAGAAGCAATAAAAAAGTAACCAATGTAGCAGAGGTTATGGGAATACTGACTTAGAGCTTGTTGGCTAAAAAGCAAAAGAAAACAAAAGGCTTGAGAATGTCAGTGCTGGGAGTTGAGCCCTTCATTTATGATATCAAAACTAAGTCCATGCAGACATAGAATGGGGTTCCAGGATACCTAGCTGGTGTCTCCTAAAGACACGCACTTAGAGTATGAAGTCTTTTGTCATCTTCCTGGCCCCCCCCAAACAGGGTCTCACTATGTAGTCCTAGACGGCCTGGAACTCGACATATGGACCTGACCTGATAGACTTCAAACCCAGAGATCAGCCTGCCTTTAATCTCAGGAATTAAAGGTGTATGCTACCAGGCCAGCTTCTAAGTGGTTTTTTTTTTTTTCCTTTTTCTTTTTTTCCTGACATCCTCAGACAGACTGATGAAGAACAAAAGAGAAGACAGCAAGATCAGAAAAGAGTTCATTGCAGGGGGTATAAGAGGCCACTAATCAACTTCCTGCCAAGAAATCACAAACACCAATAAATGGAAAATTGGAATTGACTGAAACTGACAAAGGGTAAGATTAAAAAAAAAAATCTAAATAGCTTTAAGTGTAAATAAAATTCAATTTGTAATGAAATCTTGTCAAAGGATGAAATTATGATGTTATAACAGCTAAGTAATACTCCATTATGTAAACCTACCACATTTTCTTTATGATGACTTGAGGGACATCTAGGTTGTTTCCATGAAACACGAATTTCTAAACTCTTTAATAAAAAACCCAGGGCCAGATATTAGGGTAAATGCTTAAAGATCAGAGACACAAAGGAACACACCACCTCTTACCTCTAGGGCTCCTCAGGCAGAAAAGCCTCTAGCTGAAAGGGATGCTTCTGCCAAAAAGTTTCCTCAGTTGAATGCCTCCTCACGCCTTACATACCTTTCTCCGCCCACCATATCATTTCCTTCTTAGCGCTAGGATTAAAGGCATGTGACCTCCCAAGCAAAGGCATGAGATCTCAAGTGCTAGGATTAAAGGTGTGTGCCACCACTGTCTGGACTCTAGTGTTTAATCTAGTGGCTTCTTCTGTCCTCTGATCTTCAGGCAAAGTTTATTAGGGTATACAATAATCTATCACCATATTTCCACTTTCTGTCTATTATGAAGCTATGAACACAGTTGAGCAGGTGTCCTTGTGGTATAGAGCATCCTTTGGTTATATGCCCAGGATGGTATAGCTGGGTCAAGGTAGATCAATTCCCAATTTTCTGAGAAACCACCATATTGATTTCCATAGTGGCTGTACAAGTTTGCACTCCTACCAGCAATGGAGAAGAGTTCTACTCCATATCCTCAACAGCATGAGCTGTTTTAGATCTTAGCCATTCTGACAGATATGAGATGGAATCTCATAAAATCGTTTTGATTTGCATTTCCCTGAAGCCAGCTAAGGATGTTGAACATTTAACATGATTCTCAGCCATTTGAGATTCCTCTGATGAGAATTCTCTGTTTAGATCTCTACCCCATTTGTTTAAAAAAATGTACATATTTATTTTATGTATGAGTGCTGTACACCTTTAAGCCAGAGGAGGGCATCAGATCCCACTAGAGATGGTTGTGAGCCACCATGTGGTTGCTGGGAATTGAACTGAGGACTTCTGGAGGAGCAGTCAGTGCTCTTAAGTGCTGAGCCATCTCTCCAGCCCCCTATACCCAATTTTTTAATTGGATTATTTGGTTTGTTGATGTCTAGTTTGAGTTCTTTACATATTTTATATATCAGTCCTCTGTCAGATGTAGGGTTGGTGAAGATCTTTTCCCATTCTGTAGGTTACCATTTTGTCCTTTTGATGGTGCCCTTTGTCTTACAGAAGTTTTTCAGTCCCATTAATTAACTGTCGATTAGTTTGGTGTTCTTGTGGGTTTCCTAACAGTGGGAGCAGGGGCTGTCTCTGATTCTGTTGCCTGCTTTGGGGACCCTTACCTCCTACCAGATTGCCTCATCTTAACAGAAGAGGTGCCTAGTCTCAATGCAACTTGCTATACCATGATTGGTTGATATCCATGGAGGCTTGCCCTTTTCTCAAGAGAAACTGAAGAGGAGGAGGAGTGGATGGATGGAGGGAAAAAGGGAGGTTGAGGGAGAGGGACTGAGAGGACGGGGGGAGGGGAAACTACAGTTGGGATGTAAAAAGAAATAAACAAATGATGAAATAATTTAAATATTTTAATTAGCTTTATTTTCAATTCTAGAATCAAGCAAAACTATAAAATGGAATAAAAGTTCCAAGATGGTATAGCCCAAGCTAATTTTATACTCAGAATCTACCTGCTTTAGTCTCTAGAGTGTTGGGATATGCCATCACACCTATGAGACAACAGTTTTATAATAAAGGACCCAAAAGCAGCAAAAACAAAGGGGAAAAAGCATAGGAAAATTAGTTACTAGTAAATATCAGGTCATTAAGATCATTTCTGTGTTAAGAACTATTACAGTCTAAGACTACTGTCATTTTTTGATATTCCTTCCTCTCTTCCACTGTCCTCCACTCATTTCTTCTTTCTTGGTGCTAGGATTGAATTCTTGAACCAAGGGTGCTTAGTATATACAAACTGCCTTGGTTATCTCTGAGCCAAGCCAAAGCAGCCAGTCTCAGTGGGCATAATTCAAAATAAAACCAGGACAAATAGTACTATACACCCACCAGAAAGGCTTAGCCAGTTGCTCACTGTGAAACAACTGGGCTAGTTTTTTGAGAAATGTGCCAGTTAGCAACATGAGAACATCACAGATACAAACTCAGGTCATTAGACCTGTAGTGCCATAAACCTCTCTCTACCTACCTGCTAAGCCATCTTGCTGGCCCTATATAGGAATAAACTGTAAAACAACAATAAAAAATATAGCCTAAAAAATGTATGAGCCAGTAGAAGCCAATTACTGCTATTATCAAGTATTAGGTACTGAATACAATTATGTGTATTCCATGTTCTTGTGAGAGAAGTGTGGTAAATTTATTTACACCAGCATCATCACAAATTCAAGATATGTGTTTCACTGTGATGCTTGAATGACCACAACTTCACAAATTCCAATTCCAATATTTTACAGGACCAACTAAACACGTAGGACTTCCTAATGGAGTTGATTTTTTTTTCTTTTTTTCTTTTTTTTTGTAAATGGGCTATATCAATTGCTGGTTAAAAAAAAAATGCAACCAGTATGAATTTCTACATATGTTGTCCCTGTTTGGAGGCATAATTTAAAAACAAAACAAAAAATCATCTGAGTACATGTTTAGGTCAAAGGACAACTTTCAAAAATCGGTCCTCTCCTCATACCACGTGGATCCTGGGAATCAAACTCCAGATTGTCATTGGCAAGTGTCTTTTTACTCATTGAACCATCTAGCTGACTTTATTGCATAGAAAAATGAAAATTACACCAAAAAACTGTCAGGAGTGATAAATGACTTTAAACTTTTAGACATAAAAAAAATCTATATTAACAAAAAAACCAGAACTTTTATACATTAATAACAAAGTAGGTAACTTAATTTAAAAAAAATCAATTCCCAGTACCATGATCTCTAGATTTAGAAAGAAACTAAAGAGGACACACATAAACATTGAAAAAAAAACCCATTATGTTTATGGATTGGAAAAATTAGTATTTAAAAGTCCATAACTAGCCGGGCGGTGGTGGCGCACACCTTTAATCCCAGCACTCGGGAGGCAGAGGTAGGCAGATCTTTGTGAGTTCGAGGCCAGCCTGGTCTCCAAAGCGAGTTCCAGGAAAGGCTCAAAGCTACACAGAGAAACCCTGTCTCGAAAAACAAAACAAAAACAAAAAAAAAAGGTCCATAACTACCCAAAGTAATCTAAAGAATCAATGCAATCCCAAAAGCAGTCATCATAGAAACAGAAAAAAGCAATTCTAAATTCGCATGGAATTAAAGAAGACCCTGAATAACCAAAGCAATTTTAAGCAGAACGAACAAACCTACAAGTACCACATTATCTAATCTCAAAACAAATTACTAGTGGGAATGGTGGTAGCCTTTAATCCCAGCACTCAGAAGGCAGAGGCAGGACTCAGCTCCAGGCCAGCCTGGTCTACAAAGAAACCCTGTTTCAAAAACCAAAAACCGGGCTGGAGAGATGGCTCAGAGGTTAAGAGCACCGACTGCTCTTCCAGAGGTCCTGAGTTCAATTTCCAGCAACCACATGGTGGCTCACAACCATCTTTAATGAGATCTGGTGCCCTCTTCTGTATACATAATAAATAAATAAATAAATAAAAAAAAAAAACACCAACCAACCAAAACCCCACAAAGCCAGAGTAACCAAAATAGCAACATACTGGCTTTTATAAAAATCAACACAAAGAAAGAACCATGGAACAAATAGAAAGGACAGAAATAAATCTATATATCACACTGGTTTTGACAAAAAACGTTTATTTGGCTTAGTTTCAGGGAATACAGTATATCATGACCAGGAGAGTGTGGCAGTGGGCAGTGGGGCATGAGGTGGCCAGTCACATTGTAATAAGGAAGCAGAAAGATAAATACTGATGTACAGCTTTCTCCTTTGCATTCAGTCTGAGAATCCAACCTAATGTGCTATCAACATTTAGGTATACCTTCCCTTCTCTAATTAAACCTTTCTGCAAACAATCTCAAAGATATATCCAGAAGTGTGGTTCCATGGTGACTCTAAATCCAGAAAGCTGTCAACTGAAGTTATCAAAAACATACTGGAGAAATGGCAGTCCTCAAAAACTGTGCTAGGAATGTCAATATATAGAAGAATCCCTATTCTCTCACCACATACAAAAATCAATTCAAAACAGATCAAATATAAGGTCTACAATTAAGAAACTACCAGAAGGTCTGGGGAGATAGATAAATGAGTGAAGTGCTTGCTGTCTAAACATGAGTTGAGATCTTCAGCAACCATATAAAAATTAGCTCAGCAGCACACAATTCAGCACTGGAAAGTGGAGATGGATCCTGGCACCTTACCCAGCGGTCAGTCTAGTCAAACAGTAGCTCTAGTGAGAGAGAGACCCATTCTCAAAAAATGAGGTGAAGAAACAATTGAATAGGACATCCCAACACCAACCTTTGGTCTCGGCATGTTTCTGCAAAGAGTGTGTGCACACACAACTAGTATAAGAAAACACACAAGGAAACCCTTTTAAGCAATAGTATAAACAATCTTTTTTTTTTTTTTTTTTTTTTTTTTGGTTTTTCGAGACAGGGTTTCTCTGTGTAGCTTTTCGCCTTTCCTGGAGCTCACTTGGTAGCCCAGGCTGGCCTCGAACTCACAGAGATCCGCCTGCCTCTGCCTCCCGAGTGCTGGGATCAAAGGCGTGCGCCACCAATGCCCGGCCACAATCGTTTTTTGATTAAACATCAAAAGCAAAAACAAAAATAAATGGCCAGGTGTGGTGGCACATGCCTTTGATCCCAGCACTCATGAAACAGACAGTGAGTTCCAGGGCACCCAGGACTACACAGTGAGATCCTATCTCAAAAACAAACAAATAAACAAAATCCAAACAGATTTTTATAAAACTAAGCTGTTTGTGCACAGTAAAGGAAAACAACTTAATGAAAAGAACACTTAGAGGATGTAGAAAATATCTGCAAATTATTCAAACAAAGAATATAGCAAGCTGCAGACGAATTTCTAAACAGTCTTATTAAATAAGAAACACAGAGCCAAATACAGGGGTGAAAGCCGTAGAGATTAGAGAAATAGGAATAGCCACCAGCTAACCTTAGCTCACCAAGCTGCTGTAGCTTCCCCAAGAGAACGAGCTTCTTCCTGTCATTGCCTTGCTCTTCTGCCTTCTCACTGGCTCTTAGCCCAGCCACCTCACTTCCTTGTCACTGTCTGTCTCTGTACAGACCTCCAGGTCTCTATGGTTGGTACTAGGATTAAAGACGTGTCACCAGCTTGGCCGTGTCCTTGAACATACAGAGCCTGGCATGTGATTGGGATTAAGGGTGTATGCTACCCAGCCTGACTTTTGTTTATGGCTGGCTATGTCCTCTGATCCAGACAAACTTTATTTATTAACATACAAATAAAATATCACCACAGCTAGCATGATAGATGCCTTTAATTCCAGCTCAACAGTTAAGAGCACATACTGCTCTTGCTGAGGACCAAGTTCTGTTTCTTGGTACAGAAGTCTAATTGTGATGACAGGCTGTTAAAAGACCTAGGGAGGGAGGATTATCATAAAAAGAACAGGAAACAGAAAGAGCCAAGGATGAACATGTTACTTTTTTGTTGTTGTGACAAAATACCCAACAAGAGCAATTTATGGAAGGAAAGATTTATTTTGACTCACAGTTTAAAAGTATAGTCCATCATTTTTCGGAAATCATAGTGGCAGGAGCAAGAAGCAGTTAGCCACATTGCATTCATAGTTAGAAAGCAGAGAGTGCAAAAGACTGGTACTTGGGTGTCCAGCTTGCTTTCTTCTTCTTCTTCTTCTTCTTCTTTTTTTTTTTTTTTTGGTTTTTTGAGACAGGGTTTCTCTGTGTAGCTGAAACTCACTTGGTAGTACAGGCTGGCCTCAAACTCACAGAGATCCACCTGCTTCTGTTTCCACCTCTTCTGAGTGCTGGGATTAAAGGTATGTGCCACCACTGCCCAGCGCTTTCTTCTTTTTATTCAGTCTGGGATCATAGCCCATTGTATGGCTCTGGCTCACTCTTAGGGTAGGTCTTCCCATCTTAATAAACTCAACCTAAAAACCACTCCCTTATATACATGACCAGAGATCAGTCTCCTAAATGATTCTAGATCTTATCTAGTTGACAATCAGTATTAACCTCATCAGAGAGAGGAAAGGAGGGCATGTAAGTGTTGATGGAATATGACAAAGTGACTTCACATAAAGATGCAAAGGAAACCAACAACAAACTACATGAAGTGTGACGGTCATACAGCACAGAGTGGACAAGCAGATTACTACTGCTCTACCTTATGCACATTCAGCCCATACTGTAGAAGAAAAGCTTTGCTAAAAATGAAATCACTAGCCAGGTGGTAGTGGCGCACGCCTTTGATCCCAGCACTTGGGAGGCAGAGGCAGGTGGATCTCTTTGAGTTCAAGGCCAGCTTGGTCCACAGAGTAAGATCCAGAACAGCCAGGGCTATACAGAGAAACCCTGTCTGGAATAAAACAAAACAACACTAATGGAAGTCAGATGCCAATGAGAGTATGAGGGAACCAATAACTTAGAACACAGTAAAATCACTTTGCAGTGGTAGAGCATACCTTTAATCCCAGCACTTGGGAGGCAGAGGCAGGCCTCTGTGAGTTCAAGGCCAGTCTGGTCTACAGAGCTAGTTCCAGGGCTACACAGAGAAATACTGTCTCAACTTCCCCCCAAACAACAACAACAAACAAACAAATAAAACAAAGCCACCCAGCAAGTAATATGTGCTTTGTGCTTGGTCACAAAACTAAGAACCTACCTGTCTACATGGAAACAAGAATCATTCCCTAAGGCATGGGATCTGGGCTATATAAAAGAAAAAAATGGCCAGGCGGTGGTGGCGCACGCCTTTAATCCCAGCACTGGGAGGCAGAGCCAGGCGGATCTCTGTGAGTTCGAGGCCAGCCTGGGCTACCAAGTGAGTTCCAGGGAAAAGGTGCAAAGCTACACAGAGAAACCCTGTCTCGAAAAACCAAAAAAAAAAAAAAAAAAAAGAAAAAAAAAGAAAAAGAAAAAAATGAACTGAATACCAGCATGCATTAATTCATGCTCTCTACTCTTGAATGTGCATATAATGTGACTAACTGTTTTAAGTTCCTACCACCATGATTTCCAAAAAATGATGGACAGTAACCTCAAATTGTGTGCTAAATAAAACCCTTCTCTCTTAAGTTGCTTTTGCTTGGGTATTTTATCACAGCAACAGAAAACAAAACTAAGATGTACAACATTCAAATCTTTAACTACAAATAACATATACACCTATAAAAGTACTTATGACTATTAGCATGGTAGAATATATATTGTAATCTCAGTCCTGAAGAGATGCTAATTCCAAACTCAAGGTCAGTCTAGGCTACATAGCAAAACTCTGTCTCTAAACACAAGAAAACATAGCAAACCAAAACTTCTACTAGAACAGTGTAGACTACTACATCTATTTAAACATTCTGGGACACATGTTCAGAATACTGATGTTGTCAACTGAATGATCCATTCACCCTGATCACGGTCTAGTTCCCACTGCATAAGAGACTTAATTACCAATAGGGCAGATCCCAAAACATTCTGAAACTTAAGACACACAATACTTAAGTTGGAATTCTTAAAATACTATAGATGACACAGAGTGTTTTTAATGGAATACATTCTGAGACATAACTGATAGAAGTGGCAACAGTGTTCTACCCATTATACCCTAGCCTGAGGCTGCTCTTGGGAGAAATTCATGCTGGATACAAAGCTGGCCAGTATATTCCACCTGAGGACTATCTGTTGTGGATGTCTTTCTGTATGCTATGAATATGTGTTGCTCTGACTGGTTGATAAATAAAGCCGTTTGGCCTATGGCAAGACAGCTTAGAGGCAGGCAGGAAATCCAAACAGATAGACAGAAAGAGAAAGGAGAGGCAAGGCAGATGTTGCAAGCCGCCTCCATGAAAAACAAGATGTAAAGGTATTGGTAAGCCACAAGCCATGTGGCAAAGTATAGATTTATAGAAATGGGTTAATTTAAGATAAGAGCTAGCTAACAAGAGGCCTGCCATAGACCATACAGTCTGCAAGTAATATAAGCCTCGGTGTGTTTAATTGGGTTCCAGTGGCTGCAGGACCGGGTGGGACACAGGAAAACTTCCAGCTACAACTATCTTAAAGTAGCAAGTGAATATGCATTCAGAGTGACTACCTCCCTGCCACTATTGTCAGAAACCAAGTAATCATAATCATATCAAATCCAGCATGTAACCTAGAATCAGACACAACAACTGAAACATGACAAACTGAAAGACACATCAAATTTCAAAGGAGGTAAGTATTAAGACACACCATACTCCAAACAGACATGCTGAAATTGAGCTGTAACCAATTAAGCTGTTTTTTGTGCCACACTTTCTCGTCTGTATATAAATACCACATGCCTAGTTGCTGGGTGGAGTTCTCTGCACAATTACTGGTTCAGAGAATCATTTCTCTGAATTCATGAATCATTTCTTTGCTCAAAATCAATTCAAACTAGTTTGTCTATGGTTTTGTTTTAATGGTTTAATGTCAGGAGTAGGGTTTCAAGTAAATTTCCCAAGTGGACATTCCTCCAACAGCACCCCACTCCTCTCTGTCCCAGCACTGACCAGCAAAATAAAGGTACACACCAAGATCCATGACTGTCCAAAACAAGTGGAGTCATGGGTAAGTTCCCTCTTTGAATGAAGCAACACAAGTTACTTTAAGTCATTTTTTTTTACTGAATTGCATCAGTTTCATTAACTGTATTGTATATTAAATAGTACACAACTAGAGCCCTCAGGTATATGCCTTTAAAAAGGGATTCCTCCATTGCTGGGCTTGGGGACCATACCTGTAATCCTAATACTTGGGAGAATGAGGCAGGATGATCAAAATTCTAGGCTAACTTGGCTATATAGTGAGAGCCTGTCTAACCAACCCCTCCTCGAAATACAAAGACTGAGTCTAAGTTTCCCAGCATGGAGATGGGTGGCTAAAGTTGAAACCAAGGGAAACCAACACAAACAACAAATTCTCAGGCATAGCCAAACAAACAAACATACATAAATACTTGCCTCCAGTTTTTTCTGCACAGAGACTAAAGACAGCTAGGACAACTAGCAAATATGTTATGTTCTGTGCCACACTGAAAGATTTTACTAGAAGAAAACACCTGCTTCCAGTTGGGATTCATAGATTTGCCAAACTACAGACTGCTGATATGTCAGGCCATTTATAACTGCTGCCTTCTTTGTGTTCACGAAGATTTGGATTTCTAATAGATCCAACAATAATCAGAGAAATGATGAGGGAAATTCCACATTCAAATATAAAAGGAAAGTAAAATACACTTTTGGTAATGAAAAGCAAGAAGGTACAAGAATGTACTGTTTAAAGATAAGGTAATTTTTGGGGCTAGGGAGAAGATGGCTCATCAGTAAAAAACACTTGTAAGACACAAGCTCTATTTCCAGCACTCACAAGGCAGCTCACAAGTGCTGATAACTACAGTTGCAGAGAATGTGATGCCCTCCTTCTGACCCCTGAAGGCACAAAGCATGCATGTGGTACGGGCAAAACACCATTACCAAAAAAATAAAATTTATTTAAAGAGAAAGTAATTTTGCCCCAAAATACAATGGCTGGTAATTTTAAATTGAAAAGGGAAAATGAATACAATAAAACCACCATATGAATGGCAAAGTTGTAGCAGATTTGTAGAAGATAAATTTTAAAAAGATATGCTAATTGCTAAGAATAGAAGAGAATTGTTTTGATGTTGGCTTCAGCTTTCCAGCTCCATAAAAAGAAAAAAAAGAAAAAAAAAAAGAAGAGAATTGTTTGAGTTTTCCATAAAATTCAGTACTTGTTATTAAAAACATATGGATTCAGGACTTAAGAGTCAGCTCAGAGGTTAACAGCATGTACCGCTCTTGCATAGAACCATGGTTCAGTTTCAACTACCCACATAGTGGCTCACAACCATCAATGATTCCAGTTCAAGGAGATCCAACACCCTTTTCCTAGACACACAGCACACATACATGCACACAGGCAAAAACATTGATAAACATAAAATCAAATCTAAAAAGATTTTACCATGAGGTATTTTTTTAAGTCTTTAATAATGTTTTTAAATGAATAATGACTATTCACAGTGACTTACGATCTGCTTTGATTAATGTTTTAAGTTCTTGGGTTTTTTAACTTCTCAAAATGATTCTATCTAGGTCTTGCTATATAGCCCAAGCTGATCTCAAACGTTCAATTCTTCCACTGCAGCCTTTTGCATGTTAGGGCTGTAGGCATGTGCCACACATCCAACTTCAAAATCAAATTTTAAATTAAGTCTTTTTATTGCTCTTCAACTAACCCTTAGAACATCTTAAAAAGATACTTCTTATTAAAAAGAGCTATTATATAGGACATAGTGGTAACACTTGTAATCCCAGCAATGGATGGTAGAGGCAGCAAGACTAAGAAACCAAGGCCAGTCTGGGCTATAACAGACCCCGTCTAAAAAAAATCATATTAAACTCTTTGTACCAAAGACCATTAGAGAAAACTAACTGAAAATAAAAACAAAACCAAACAACAACAAAAATCCACAACTGGTCAAAATTGCAAAGAACAAATAACTGATCATGGGGTATCCAGACCAACTGATAAACCTACAACATAACTCCTGAACCTAAGACACAGAGAATATCTTGGAAACGGGAGCAGAGCAGAAAGATTGCAAGAGACAGAGAATCAGAAATCTGTTGTGTGAGTGTATGTATCTCCTAGAAAGGACAAGTAACCTTCTTCACCCATGATACCTCAACAATATGGCTGCCTTAACAAATACAACACTAACAGACATGCTAACATAGAAGAAGGAGATCTCATGGGGCTCCATCTCTAGACAAAGAACTACAGGCAACTAAGGAATGTTGAGACAGGAAGAAATAATCTTCCCCTGGGATGAGCTTCCCTAACTGGTTATCCAATACTAAGTGGTCAGGCCTGAAATCATATAAATACAAGTAACACTAAAAGACTGAGTAGGTTGTATTTATATGGTTGTTGGTTTTTTGTTGTTTTTTTTTTTTTTGCATTAGAATAATGGCATTATGGCATGGCAATTTTCTCTTTCTGTCCTTCCTCTCTTTCTCTCTCTCTCCCCTCCTTCTTTCTCCCTCCTTCTTTCTTTCTTTCTTTTTTTAAATGTCAAATGCCATTTATTGAAGGAGGGAGGATTGTTTTGTTTTTTAAAGATTTATTTATTTATTATATATACAGTGTTGTTTGCATGTATCCCTGCAGGCCAGAAGAGGGAGCCAGATCTCATTACAGATGGTTGTGAGCCACCATGTGGGTGCTGGGAATTGAACTCAAGACCTCTGGAAGAACAACCAGTGCTCTTAACCTCTGCGCCATCTCTCCAGCTCTATATTTTTTATACATGTGTGTAACAACAATTAAAGAAAAAGAGGTCTCAAATTCAAGAGGGAACTGTAGACGAATTTCTAAGTGGTCTTATTAAATAAAGAACACAGAGCCGGGCGGTGGTGGCGCACGCCTTTAATCCCAGCACTCGGGAGGCAGAGGCGGGAGGATCTCTGTGAGTTCGAGGCCAGCCTGGGCTACCAAGTGAGCTCCAGGAAAGGCACAAAGCTACACAGAGAAACCCTGTCTCGAAAAACCAAAAAAAAAAAAAAAAAGAACACAGAGACAAATATAGGGGTAAAAGCCTTAGAGATCAGGGAAATAGTGAGAGCCACCAACCACTTTACCTCACCAGCTCTGTAGCTTCCAAAATTGTGACCTACTTCCTGTCTAACCTGCGCCTTTATTGCCTGGCTTTTCTGCCCTCTCTTTGGCTCTTAGTACAGATACCTCACTTCCTTGTCACTGCCTGTCTATACAGACCTCCAGGTCTCTATGGTTGGTACTGGGATTAAAGGCACATGTCACCACACTTGGCTCTGTTCCCTAGTATGACCTTGAATACACAGAGACCCTGCCTGCCAAGTGATCTGATTAAGGGCATGTGCTATCACTGCCTGACTTTTGTGTTAATGGCTTGCTATTTCCTCTGATGTCCAGGCAAACTTTATTTATTAACATACAAATAAAATATCACATTTCCCCTTTTTTGTCTAATAAAAATAAAAAATAATAAAGCTATAACTAATATAAGAAATACTATATACAATAAGTACAATAACAACATATACAAGCAATAAATACATCAACAATGTCTAGTCCATTTGCATTTGATAAATTCAGAGAAAATATTCCATATCTATTTTATTTTGGTGAGTCCAAAATATACCTAATTCACTTTCTTTTTCTTTTTCTTTTGGGGGGGGGGGTTCGAGACAGGGTTTCCTCTGTGTAACTTTGGAGCCTGTCCTGGAACTCACTCTGTAGCCCAGGCTGGCCTGGAACTCACAGAGATCCGCCTGCCTCTGCCTCCCCTCCGCCTCTCCCCCTCTCCCGCCCTGTCTCCTGAGTGCTGGGATTAAAGGCATGCGCCACCACCGCCCAGACTAATTTACTTTCTATCCTAACTTGTATTACCAACAGAAAACTATCTTATGTCTTTCAAACTTACACATTTTATATCTCCTTAGTAAGTTTCCTTTTTGAATTTCTTAACAAGGAAAACTGTAACTACAACTATCCAATCTTCAACTCCCTCAGCGACCCAAAAAGGAAATAATATTACCTAGTAAAACAGGAAGTACAAACAAGCGACTTCCAAAAAAATGTGAGTTGATGTAATTTTACTATGTAAAGGGGAGGTGCTGTGGGATGTTTTGTATACTGTGAATATGTGTGGCTCTGATTGGTTGATAAATAAAATGCTGATTGGCCAGTAGCCAGGCAGGAAGTATAGGCAGGACAAGCAGATGAGAATTCTGGGTAGAGGAAGGTTGAGTCAGGAGACGCCAGCCTGCCATCCAGGGAGCAGCATATAATGGCACCAAGGTAAAGCCATGGAAAACATGGCAACATATAGATTTACAGAAATGAGCTAGTCAGTAGTTAGCCTGAGCTAATGGCCGAGCAGTTTTAATTAACATAAGCCTCTGTGTGTTTACTTGCAGGGTACAAAAGGGAGAGATTTGTCCTGACAGCAAGCTGGCCAGGCGGGACACAGAAAAACTTATGACTACAAATGGTGCCTACATGTGGGGCAAGAGTTTTCACCTAAAACCTGAGAAAGCTAAAAAAAAAAGATTTTAAAACAGAGCTAAAAACAGCTTCCTAGTTGTGTCTCTTGGGCAAGCTGTGAGCTACAGTATGGCAGGTTCACAGCAGTGTGTGGGCTTCAGTGCAGCACGGTGGATTTCTACCTCAGTACACAGTGGCATCTCTTAAGCCGCACAATGCACTGCGTAGCAGATTTAGCTTTTGCTAATACAAAAAAAGGGGAGGGGGGTTTCTGGGCTACATGCTGCTGGATGAAGGCATAGACCCACTGCTTCCCAGAGTCGGCGACCATGGTTCCCAGAGCTGGCAGTAAACGTAGTTCTGCCATGTTGGGAAGCTAAGATGGGTGGAACCAGCATTAAAGCTGCAATTTCAATCCTAGTAATGCTGTAGTTTAAAGCAACAGATACACAATAAGTCAGATTCAGATTAAATAAACCTCCAAATGGTTTACAGTATGTGTAAAAATGTACGTAGGCTTGGAAGAGGAACAGCACTATAGACAGCTATATAATTAAAAAGTTTTAAAAAATAAAGTCTTTTAAAGACACAGTAAAAGTAATATAAAAATAAGCTACATAAAGATGGATATTACAGCCGGGCGGTGGTGGCGCACGCCTTTAATCCCAGCACTCGGGAGGCAGAGCCAGGCGGATCTCTGTGAGTTCGAGGCCAGCCTGGGCTACCAAGTGAGTTCCAGGAAAGGCGCAAAGCTACACAGAGAAACCCTGTCTCGAAAAACCAAAAAAAAAAAAAAAAAAAAAAAAAAAAAAAAAAAAAGATGGATATTACACAGAGAATCTGGATTGTGTTGTTTGGGAATTTTATCTGCAGAAAGACATTTAATTATAAAGACTGTTCAGCTAAACCAATATGTGTATTTTAAAGATACTTGACTTCAAAGTTTGGATCTAAGGATAAGTTGCTTTGGAAAGGAGGCTCTGTTTTTGTTTCCACAGGAAGCAAGAGGCTATGGATTTGTTCCTGGTTATGATACATCAGGTTTGATTAGCCAAAACCCCTGAAAGGTCTCTGATGATCCAACATCCAGAACTGTTTCAAGGCAACTGGCTCAGACAATGCAGCCTCACAGACTATTTCAGTCAGGACTTGACCATAATTCTTAATTTTTTCACTATCCCCATAAGATTACCAGCACCCCCTATCTGCAGGAAGCAGTGTGAGAAACGACACCCAAATTCCCAAAATATTGTTTATGAATGTTTATTTTTATTTAAAGGTTGATTATAAAAATGCAATCTCTTTCTAAAGAAGAGGATAGTATAGATATGATAGGATGAAAGAGTAGATTAATGAACATACTTTTAAAGAGCAACTTGTTAAAAAATATTTTACATTGTTTTAGTTTATTTTGTTATCCTTTATATATATTTCTACTCTCGTTTAAGGTATTATGTTTATGTAACTCATTTAATTTGTAATGGTTAATTAAGAAATACAGATTAATAGTTAATCATCTATGATAATCAAACTTGTAGTCATGTTAGTTAAGTTTTTTAGATATACATAGATATATTTCAATTAGGTAGGTAATCTTCAAACACTTTGAAGACCTACAGAATATGGCATTTAAAATGTTTTAAGAACTTTGACTTTCTGGACATTGAGACATGTTTACTCCTGACAGCACCAATCTACTTCAGAGAAGATAATGGGCACTGAAGAAACTCATTATGAAGTTTGCTTTCTTTGTGGAAAAAGTTAGCCATTGGGCAAAAGTGCTCTTGCTCGACTGCTTGATAAAATGTTGTATAAACAACATATAGGACCCATAGGAAGGTGAGCACTGAATTTGCAAGGCAAGATGGTCCTTCAGGTTCCTGTTTCACAGAAGAAAGTGCCAGACATTCTACAGGACACAGAGAAAAGAGACTGAGAGACTCTAGGCCTTTATGGCTGAAGATGGATGCCCCAACACTGCAGAGGAACTTTGAATGACTGTCCAGGCAGGCAGCTGTCTCTGTCATTCTAGATTTTTGGAAGTTGCTTACAATGCTTTTCCTGTTTACTTAGGTAATATTATATCCTTCTGAGGTCTCTGATGTAGTTGAAGACTAGATAGTTGTAATTTTCCTTGGTTATGATAAAAGATAAATTAGATATGAAACTATAGACTCACAAACATAGGATAGATAGGTTTTCTTTAATTTGGCCAAATACATAGACTAGGTATTATAACTATAATTCTTGCTTGATAACTTGTTATATATAATTTTATTATGTTAAAGTTAAAACTTTGCTTTTTAATCAGAAAAGGGGAAGTGATGGGGGAATGTCTTTCTGTACACTGTGAATATATGTTGTTCTGATTGGCTGATAGTTTTGGCCTATGACAAGGCAGCTTAGAGGCAGGCGGGAAATTCAAAGAGAAAGACAGGAAGAAGGCTGGGGGAGACGCCAGCAAGCCACCCAAGGGGCAACGTGTAATGGGACACAGGTAAAGCCATGGAACATGTGGCGATACATAGATTAATAGTTATGGACTAGCTGGGGTGATGGTGGCGCACGCCTTTAATCCCAGCACTCGGGAGGCAGAGGCAGGCGGATCTCTGTGAGTTCGAGGCCAGTCTGGTCTACCAAGTGAGTTCCAGGAAAGGCGCAAAGCTACACAAAGAAACCCTGTCTCGGGGGAAAAAAAAAAAAAAAGTTATGGACTAATTTAAGATATAAGAGCTAGTTAGCAAAAGGCTTGAGCCATGGCCATGCTGTTTTAATTAATATAAGCCTCTGTGTATTTACTTGGGGGATGCTAGTGGGAAAGAATTTGTCCTGACCATGGGCCAGGTGGGACACAGAAAAACCTTCCGACTACAGGGAACAAGGCAAAGAGAGGGGTGGGAGAAGCTAGAAAAAAATAAGAGAGAAAATTATGTAGTTACATCTTAAGAGAATAAATTACAGCCTGGGCTACATAATGAATTCTAGGCCAGGCGGTGGTGGCGCACGCCTTTAATCCCAGCACTCCAGAGGCAGAGGCAGGCGGATCTTTGTGAGTCCAAGGACAGCCTGGTCTACAGAGCTAGATCCAGGAAAGGCGCAAAGCTACACAGAAAAACCCTGTCTCGAAAAAAAAAAAAAAAAAAAAAAAAAAAGAAAAAAAGAATTCCAGGACAACCAGGGCTACATAGAGAGACCTTGTCTCAAAAAAATTAATTAAAAAAAAAAAAAAAGATACTACTAGCTTTCTTCTATGCGTTAAATCATGAGAAGCACTATCAAATTAACACTAAAACTTCAGAGTTATTTGTATGATTGTGCTATTAATGTGTTTCAGATATTATATGGGATTAGCAAAAATCTAGCAGTGGTGGAATTTCATAATTCCAGATATCTGAAAATGTTATGTACTATAGAAATAACCACATTTTCTTATCCATTGTATCATTAGTGTAACGAACCAATATCAGATATTAATTGTGCCATTTTAATAAGCTTTGACATCTAAAGACGGTTGTATATACCATAGTACTCTGTCGAACTATAACATGTTATTTCACTTTTAAGGACATTCATGGAAAGGACTGCATGTTTTTTACTTTGAAAACATAACAGTAGAGAGCTGTCTACAAGTCATGCAGGAAGCTCCATGGATTCAGCTTCTTAGTTATCACCCTGGTAGGGTAGGCTTTCCAATGACATAGCTGCCTTTGTGTTAGCCATGATTTTAATGTTCTTTGTGGAAGGAGGAGCATCAGCTTGGAGCTTTTGAGAAAGAGATAATGGCTCTTTTCACCTAAGAGGTTACTCTGTCTTGACGGGATGGTGAAAATGTGACTAATCTCTTGTACCAGTTTGGAAGCAAAGCTAACACATAAAGTAAGACAAATCAAGAGAAAGTGAGACGATCCTAATATACCACCTTTGAGGCCAACTTCACTTTTTTTTTTTTTTTTTTTTTGGTTTTTCGAGACAGGGTTTCTCTGTGTAGCTTTGGGCCTTTTCCTGGAGCTCACTTGGTAGCTAGCCCAGGCTGGCCTTGAACTCACAGAGATCCGCCTGGCTCTGCCTCCCGAGTGCACCACCAACACCCGGCCCAACTTCACTTTTGCAACTGTGATTTACACAATAAATGCCCTCTACTATGTAACTAATTTATAAATACTTTGAGTCAGGCTAACTATCCAGCCCAGGCTGGTTTTGAACTCACAATCGTTGTGCTTCAGTCTCCCAAATCCTTAGACTACAGAATGGTATTGCTGCTTAGTTTGGCCATATACCTAATAATCTAATTTAGAAGTTTGAGGAAGGATAAAAGGATTATCCTATTTGCAGACAAAAATACTCATTCAGGGTGATTTTGTTTCTTTGTCTTTGTTTTTTTTTTACATGATTTCTCTTGTAGCTCTGGATGTCCTAGAACTCACTCTGTAAATCAGACCAGACTAGCCTTGATTGAAGTCACAGAGATTCGCCTGCCTCTGCCTCCCAAGTGCTGGGAATAAAAGCATGCACTACCACAGCATGCTTAGGGTGATTTAATTAAAAAAATATAAATAAAAATAAAAACATACCAATGGATAGGATAAGAATTTCCATAAAATTACTAAAATGGTTTGTATAAAACACTTGGCCTGTCAAACTCACAACTCTGATACAATAAAGACCACAGATGATAAATTTCTGACACCTGCCAGGAATCCATCCCACCTTCAGCACATGCCTTCTGGTTCTACAAAAGCTTTCCCATCAGGGAGGGCAAAGCTGTAAGAGTAGCTACAAGGTTTTAAGAAAATTTATTTCCCTTATGAGGCATACCTAAACAAATCTCAAGGGTGCTTATTGGGTTGGACAAAAGGCAAAAAAGAGTTATACAAGGCACTTACAAACATAAAGTAGAAAAGACACAAATATCAGGAAAGAGTACAAGTTGGTAGTATGTGAAAAATGTTTAAATTCTAACAGAATTTGTCTAAGAAAAACTACAATAATATGCACTCCTATTTAAGAGAAAAAAAAAAAAAAGAGAAAGAAAAAAAAAAACCAGAGAAACTCAACAGGCCTGCTAATTCCTTCCTATAATAAGAGAAAATAAAGATAGGCAACAGCACCTTCTCCTCTACAGAACTCAGGCCACTCCTCTTGTCTCCACCCTCCACCTCACCTTCACTCAGAATAGGGTCAGTCACATGAGGAACACACCTTCTTAGACCCTGTAGGCGTTTGACTTAGAACCTGTCCCTTAAGGTTGACTCATATCAACATTACCATGAAGTATCTGATTCTGTTCTTCACTGGATCACATTCAACTCTACTCGATGAAAAGAGCAACCATCTAAGGCAGACTTCTAAGATGGCCATACTTCTTTCCCAAGTTAGCCTGAATGGGACACACCTGATACCATCACCCGGCAAATCCTCATTCCAATCCTCTGACTCACCAGGATTGTAACCTTATAGCTAATAGGCAAGCATTCCTTAGAACGCATAAAAGAACTCTGCATATTTCATCCTCTAACACCATGGGGGGTGTGCAAGTTTAATGTTTAGCAACTAAACTGGCAATAAAGTCACCAACAACTCATGATAATGAGTAACATTCACTTACACAGATTCAAGGAACATTCATTGAGCATTCATAATACATCAAAAAATCTAAGAATATTACTTAGGTTTAAAATGTCTAAAAATAGCCAAGGACAGAGAGGTGAGATACACATCTGCAATCCTAACACTCGGGAGGAAGAGGCAGGCCTACACAGAGAAATCCTATCTCAAAAAACCTCGCCGGACGGTGGTGGCACACACCTTTAATCCCAGCACTCGGGAGGCAGAGCCAGGATCTCTGTGAGTTCAAGGCCAGCCTGGTCTGCGAGATCCAGGAAAGGTGCAAAGCTACACAGAGAAACCCTGTCTCGAAAAAACCAAAAAAGTCTAGAAATAGCCCGGCAGTGACGGCACGCATCCCAGCACTCGGGAGGCAGAGCCAGGCGGATCTCTGTGAGTTCGAGGTCAGCCTGGTCTACAGAGCAAGAGCCACGACAGGCACCAAAACCACACAGAGAAACCCTGTCTCGAAAACAAAACAAAACAACAACAAAAAAAAAGTCTAGAAATAAATGACAAAGTTCTCTGCCACAAACTAAATGTCACTTGTAAAAAATGTACAGTAATTCTGGAATGAAATAAAACTGCATACAGAACAGTAGAGAGAAAACTGATCATGGAAGAATTTTCAGTGATCTCTCTCAAACCTGGCCTCACTTTTTCTTTAAAGAATGAGATAATTTCACTTCTATAATCTATAATGCTGATATAAAATATCAATGTGAAACTCAAAAAATCTGAAGCAATTATTTGTAAGAACTTATACTGAGGACTGGAATGGGCTCTGCAGGCATGAAGTCATATTTGAATCCCAGGAAACACTTTAAAAGTCTGGCATAGTTTTGTGTACCTGTAACCCCAGCACTGGGAGCAGAATCAAGAAGATACTATAAACTCACTAGCCAGACAACTGAGGGAGTTTCTGGGTCATTGGGGGGAAAAGACACCTAATATTCTGTTCTGGTCTCTTTATTTTGCACACAGGAGGGTACACACATTCACACATTCAAGTGTATGTGTACCAAAACCACACACCTACACAACCCACATACCAAATTAAAAAAAATACATACTTATTAAATATCATGAATGAAGAACACTCACTTTTCATTAATAAATATACTCAAAGTTAATACAAAGTGTCAGAAGGAGCAAAATCCACACCGAAGGTTGTTGGGTAATCTAATCCTTAAATCTTCCTGTTTAGTTGCTAGTTAACAGACTAGCTGCTAATCCTTCTCAGGGTTGCCTTCATCTGAGGTAGGCCTGGCACAGCAGCTCAGGCTCCTTGATTAAGGATGTTCTAGGGATAGGTATTTTCACAAAATAAGGCTATCACCATTTTTAGAATTTTTGTCACCTCTATTTAGGAAGCCATCAGGAAAATATCCTTCTTCTTATCCTTCCTTTGCTTCAACAGTTGAGTTGGCAGGTGAGGTGAGAACCATCTCCCTCATTTTATAGAGTACAGAGTCTCAGAAGCAGAAGGAACCCTGGTGGTATGAGCTCTAGCCTTGTCCTCTTTGAAGAAGGATAATCTAGCACATTCTGCTGATGCACAGAAGAGGGAGGAAGGACAGCAAAGAGTAGGAAGTTTGCCTGACAAAAGGCCACTGGCCTTGAATGAATCACGAAGATTCTATAGTACAAGAATAATAAGCCTCATTATAAGAATGCAACTTTTTACTTTTTCTTTGTGGTGTAGAGCTCAAATCCAGGGCCTTGGCATATGCTTGACAACCACTCTCCTCTGATCTGCACCCTCAGCCCTGAGTACTACAATTTTAAATGCTTAGTAACTTCCAGGAGCCATTACAGGAACACCAGAGTTCTCACATCTAGGACTGATGTTTATGCATCATTTCCATACAAAAAGCTCCTGATCAGATCCCTAAAATCTAATGAGTTTGTTTCCTTACAAGAAAAAAACTGCTTTCATTTGCTGATAGTTTGCCCACAGTATTACAGGCTTCAAATACCACACTTCATGCTTACCACACTCTGCGCTTTCAGAAGCTAACTTCTAAAACCCCACCTTATCATAAGCCCCAGCTTCACAGCATTTTAGTTATTTATTCAACAAACACCTGTGAGCATCATGCACCTGGCTCTAAAGACACAACTCTGGCAGATTATGGGATACTGTAAGCTATGGTTGGTCAACAAGCAGAAGAATCTGGCTTAAAGAATTAAGTCCAATTGAAGTTTCAAGTCTGATTTATTAAGTTACATCTTGAGCATAGCTGGTTGTCAGGGTGGGTCTACAACTGTATCCAGAAGCATCACGCTCTCCAAAGTTCTCCTGGGTAAAAGTGGGTAGAACTATGCAGCATGCATCCAACACTGAACCACATACTAACAGAACTGTTCTCAAGAATACAGGAAAATCTAGATAGTCTAAGCTTAAATGGGCAGGAGGCAAAGGCCTTAGAAAGGACTCCGGAGTCCTTCAGTCACAAAGAAGTCTCCTGGGTTGTCATAGCACCCCAGATAATAATTAGCTTCCAGCTGAGGGCATCAGGAGCTGCTCACTCTTATGCAAGGTATGGTTGTGAATGCCTATGATTCAAGCCCTTTGCCAGGCTGAAGCAGGAGGATCACAAGTTGCAGGTTAGCTTGAGCTATATAGCAAGATCCTGTTTACAAAAACAAAACACTTCTTCAAAAGAAATAAGAATCAGATGACTTCATCTCACTGTTACCTCTAGTCCCAAGAGACAAGTAACCAAAGACAAAATTTCTAAGAGCTTTTTAACTTTTTAACCATTGACTTTTAAAAAGCTTTTAACTTTTAATCACTGATCAAAAGTTGCAAGAGATTTTACACAGAAGCCCTAAGCACCTTTCTAATACCTTTCTAAATTAACTGACTGTGCTTCTATCAATGGGCAGGGCAAAGTCGGTGGGTCTGTTCTTAAGAATATAAGGTTCCCTGTACACCTCCCAAGAACCCAGTGCCTCTAAAGTGTTCAGTACTCACTGACTTACTTCCTAGTGAGAAAGGCCATAAGTTTATTTGCATTCATTCAATACTTTACTGGGCACATACTATGTGACTATTCTAACAAAACAAAACAAAACCTTACCAATATTTTACTGGGTACATACTATGTGACTGTTCTAAAAAACAAAACAAAACCTTACCTAGAAAAAATGTTAAATACGTTAACACATTAAGCAAGAGTCAAGTGCTGTGTGAAAATTAAGCAAGGAAAGAAGAAAAATGGGAAGTAGAGAGCTGAAATTATAAGTAGTAGAATCTAAGAATGTCTCACAGAACAGGAATAAGTGAATGTTCAAGAAAGAATCTAGGACTGAGCACTTAAATTTGTTCATAGACTAGAAAGGAGGCTTCTGTGGCAAGGAGAGTGTGAGACAGGGAGCTTAAACTCTCCAAGGACTGATGGGGCCACCTCTTCCCAAAAGGGTCTGTATTCAGAGCCCACAATGGCTCCACACTTGGGGTCCACACAGAAAAGGCCAACCTAAGTATGAACACACTGTTAAAGGCCAGGCAGTGGTGACACATTCCTTTAGTGCTAGCAGGAGGCAGAGGCAGGCAGATCTCTGTGAGTTCAAGGCCAGCTTGGTCTACAGAGTGAGTTCCAGGACAGCCAAGGCTACACAGAGAAACCCCGTTTCAAAAAAACGAGAAACATACAAACAAACAAAGTAAAGAAAATACTGATACAGGTAACAGGGTCCTAACATATTAGGTTAGAAACTGTCGAGAAGCACTTAAGTCCTGGCTTTTAATGTCATCCAACAGATCGCTCTTTTCTTTAAAAAAGCAAATAAATGAACAAAATTATCTTACAACTGTTAGAGTTCTGCCTTTGGGTAACCATGACAATAGACAGGTCAATATAGTCTTCCTGATATCAAATAGTGCTTTGTTTTTTTTAAACAGACAAATCACTAGCAATTCAGATATGGTGCCTAAAAGGATGATCAGCTGTATGTCCAACAAACGGCGACCCAATTTTCCCTAAGTCCAATCTGAAAACGAAGCTACTTTTGAATTCTTTTTCCGAAGACTCACTTAAAGAATTCGGAGAAATCATCTCCTAAGCACAAGAAAAACAAGTTTTTAATACAGCCACATAACACAAGTTGGAGCCTAAACGGATGAGTCCCTGATAACTCTAACAGCAGTATACAAAAGCGCCTCTTAAAATATCATTGGGAAGCATATAAAATGTTTATTTACAGGTAAATGCTTTTGGAATTTACAACTATAAGACAATTTTCCGCGCCCCAGGCTGTGAACAAGCCTCGGAGCCTTCATTGCCCGCCTCTCTACACCAGAGTTTCTGCGTCCCGGGTGCAGCGGAGGCGGCCGCGCGTGCGGACCCAGGTTGGCCCGGAAAGCCTCGTCCCCGCGCCTCCCCGCCATGCGCAAGGTCGAGCGGGGCCTAGCGGTGCCCAGAGCCCAGCCCGACTGAAGGCTGGCCGCCATTTCCGGCTGTGGGCAGTCTTCACCTCGTTCTGCGGCACCCTCGCCCCGCTCCCCTCCCCTTCACCCGGCTCCCGCGGCTCCACCTAATTTGAGGGCCATCCGGCAGTGAGCTCACCTGTCGGCCCGCCTGCCTGTCCACCGGTTCCGCGGCTCCGCTCTCCGTACCGCGGCGCTGCTGGGCAGCCGGCCGTCCTACAGCTCGGCCTAAGGATCCGGGGCGGCGACAGTGGTAGCAGTGGCAGAGGACGGCGGAAGCAGCACCGGCGACAGCAAGAACGCGCACGCTCACGAACGGGCACTCGCGCCCCCGGAAGGACGAGTGCTCGGCGGGTCAGAGCGGGCTGCGCAAGCGCCCAGAGCGCCACACAATGGCTCCGCCCATGGGCGGAGCGAACGTGGCAGTATTGAGCGGAGGCTCGGGAGCTGCGGTAGAATTCGAAGGCGGTGGACCGGTGGACCGAATTCTACCGGAGGATCTATGGGACGAGTTAAAGTGGTGGGCGAAGCCTGCAGCTACTAAGCCGGACGCCACCGCTGCCAAGCAGGGACAGAGCCTAGACGTGAGGGCCGAGCCATCACCTCTGGACAAGAGGTGACTCAAATGCCCTGGAAAGCAGACAAGCAACACTCCACTGAGTAAATGCGCCCTTATCTTGCGGTTGAGTTTGCTCAGTGCTTCACTTAAGCCTCAAAAAATTTACTAATCCTTACCAAAATCTAGAGAGGGAGATGGCGGGGTGAGGGAGACCTTCATCTTCATCTTTAGCCATTGCTGTGGAACGTTTTTGTTTATCTCTGGAGACCACCCAGAAAGGACTTCTTTCCTGCTTGCCTCTCCAATCACTGAAAAACTAACCATTACTTAGCGATCCTCTAGGAATCACCTGCAATCATGTGCTGGGACGGATAAGGACTTTCCTTCCCACTCTCCCGTACAATCCTTGTTCATTTGTTCATTTACCTGGTCACCCTTGCCTATTACCTCTTGTATTAATCCTACCATTTAACTGGGCATGGAGGCGCACACCTTTATTTCCAGCAGTCAAGGGACAGAGGCAGAGGCAGGTGGATCTCTGAGTTTGAGGCCAGCCTGGTCTACAAAGCAAGTTACAGGGCAGCCAGAGCTATTACACAGAGAACCCTGTCTCAAAAAATAAAAAATAACTCCACCATTTCAAGTGCTACTGTGTTTTTAGGCAGATACCCAGAGCTACCAAAACGGTCTTTGTGGCCAGTGCTCCTACACTTTCACTTTCATCCTTGCCTACTGACCATTTTTTATTATAATTTTTTTTAGATTATAATTAACTCATTTCCCCTTTCCCCTCTCCAACCCTCTCATGATACAACACTCACATTCTTTCTGTTTCAAATTCATGGCCTTTTTCTTTGTTGTTACATATGTAATTCCGAGATGTATGAATACAACCTTTTCAGTCTGTTGTGTATATATACACAACATACATACTTGGATGTGTATATGTGTTCATGGCTGACCATTTGGTATGGGATAGCCAATTGTTGTGCTCTTTCCTCAGGAAGATTGTTTCTCCAGCTCTCAAAATTCCGCAGTTGCCTGTATTTCTTTGTTTAGGACTGAGGCCTTGTGGGCTTTCTCCCTTACACATTAGCATGTCTGCTGATGTTGTCCTTGTTCAGGTCACAGTTAGGCAGCCATGTTGGTTAGACTTCATGGATCTAGCTTCTCTGACATTTCTTGGAGACACCATCTTACAGCAAACTTCCTGTTCTTCCAATCTTTCCTTCCCCTCTTCCACAATGATCCCTGAACCTTAAGTGCAGGAGTTGTGTTGTAGATATATCAGTTGGGACTGGACTCTACAACTCTGCATTTTGGTCGGTTGTGGTTTTTCTGTAATGACCAAGGGTGAAAACTACACATATCTGTGGGTATAAGGATAAATATTTAGGATGTAATTAGGGATTATGCTGGTTTAGTAAAGTGATCCAGGACTTCACTAGCCCCAGATAGCTGGCTAGGTTTCCAGTATCAGGCATGATTTCCCTCTTGCTGAGCAGGTCTTAAGTTCAACTAGAAACCTGTCAGTTATGACCAAAGTATGGGTGCAATTAATGTGACCATAAGTCAGCTGTCAAAAATAAAGCAAATATCACTCAAGGCCTTCCATAATGCACTTAGTAAAATCCAATCTTTTCCAGTAGGGTCTGTTCACCTCATCCAACTAGATGTCTTCTCCTTTCATCTCACACCTTTCTGCACTCTGGCTGAATTTGAATTGACACATGTTCCAGGCTCAGACTGTCAGCAGCAGATAGCTCAAGAAACTCAGTAAATTGCACAACATCAACAAAGTAACAAAAAAGGCTTAAGAAAAATCAATAAGCAGAAAGACCACTTATCTATTGACTCAAGAGAAGAAAAGGCTGGGTGGTGGTGGCCCATGCCTTTAATCCCAGCACTGGGGAGGCAGAGCCAGGTGGATCTCTGTGAGTTCGAAGCCAGCCTGGTCTACAGAGTGAGATCTAGAAAAGGCTCCAAAGCTACACAAAGAAACCCTGTCTCAAAAGAGGGAGAGAGAGAGAGAGAGAGAGAGAGAGAGAAAGCCAGGTACAATAACACAAGCCTGTCATCCTAGTAGAGACAGAAGGTTCTTGAATTTGAGGTAGGGGTTATATAATGATCATTTGAGAGGGAAAACATGAGTAAAAAGATTCCACAGTTGGAAGAAATAGCAAAATGGACCTGGAACCAACTGAAGACTGAAGCTATAAAGCTGTCTACGTTGGGAACTACAAGAAAATTAGTCAGGCCTTCAGTGAATCCCTCCAGATCCAGGATTTTCTCCTAATATCCCCAAATACATAAGTTTTATGTACTAAGATGTTTGTAGTAGTGTCAAAATAGTGAAAATGGCAAAAAAAAAAAAAAAAAAAAAAAAACCCACACCTTTAATTGGGAGATAGCAGCAGGCAGATCTCTGCAAGTTCAAGGTCAGCCTGGCCTACAAATTGAGTGCCAAGATAGCCAGAGCAACACAGAGAAACTGGGGGGGGGGATTTATTATAATAGTGAAAATGGAAAATTTCCACCCAACTGTACAACACATTCAAATGGAATACAGCCATTTAAGTATATACAAAATAGCTGGGCAGTTGTGGCGAACACCTATAATCCCAGCATTCCGGAGGCAGAGGCAGGCAGATCTCTGTGAGTCTGAGGCCAGCCTAGTCTACAGAGTGAGTTCCAGGATAGCCAGGGCTGTTACACAGAGAGACTCTGTCTCAAAAAACAAAACAAAAAACCCCACAGATGTTCACAATTAAGTTTTTTATTTGTTTTCATTTATTTATTTTTCTTAAGACAGGGTTTCTCTGTGCAGCCCTGGCTATTTTGGAACTCTACATAGACCAGGCTGGCCTCAAGCTCACAGCTATCTGTTGTGAAATAGAATATTTGTTTAACTACGTAAAGATGTATCACATTTGTGTTTCAGAATAATTAATGATGTAAAGATGTGTTGCATTTGTTTATGCTGCATTTGTTTAACTATGTAAAGATGTGTTGCTGTTTCACCTTGCCTGCCTAAGGCACCTGATTGGTCTAATAAAAAAACTGAATGGCCTGTTGCTAGACAGAGAAGGGATAGGTGGGGCTGGCAGGCAGAAAGAAAAAGGGAGCCAGCTAGCGAGGGGGGCTGTTGTAGAATATTATTTTAAGGTGTGTTACTTTTGTTTATGCTCTGGAACATTTGTTTAATGATGCAAAAATGTTACATTTGTGTGATTAAATAAAATTCACTTGTGGTCAGGAAGCTGAGTCAGCAAATAGCTGACAGGAAGTGGCAGGCAGGAGCCAGGTGGAGAAGGGTTTTTAAGTGGGGGTGAAAAGAACCAAGACTTTTTGGGAGCCCCAGGCAAGGAGAGGAGGTGAGCAACTTACTATACAGCCTGAGGAGCAGAATTCCACCTCAAACTTTAATCTTAAATTCTTTAAAGGGACAGAGATTTAGAGAAGTTCCCTTCCTAGCTTTGAAAGAGTTGGTGCCTGAGGAAACAATCCCCTCAGGCTGTGGGCCTAGTAGCCAAACTGCTAACTGATTAAGACAGCCATAACTTAAAAGGTAGCAACAGCCAGGCAGTGGTGGCGCACGCCTTTAATCCCAGCACTCGGGAGGCAGAGCCAGGCGGATCTGTGAGTTCGAGGCCAGCCTGGGCTACAGAGTGAGTTCCAGGAAAGGCGCAAAGCTACACAGAGAAACCCTGTCTTGAAAAAACAAAAAAACAAACAAACAAAAAAAAAGGTAGCAACAAAGGACAACAGGGGACCAGCCATTCAGACACAGAGGCAGGAAAGCAGAATGAGTAGTACATAGATGAGGTAAATGAGCCTTGGGGAAGAACACAGATTAACATAAATGGGTTAATTTAGGTTAAAAAAAAAAAGCTGGCTAGAAGTATGTTTAAGAGAAGGTGGAGCATTCCTAATTATTAGGTCTCTGTGTCATGATTTGGGGGTCGGTGGTCCAAGAAAGCCTGCTACAGACATTCACCCGCCTCTGCCTCCCAAGGTCCAGGATTGAAGGTGTACACCACAACGCCAAGCTAGTAATCCAACCTTTAAGAGACCATGACAGGAAGATTATCTGACAAATACTGGCAGCAGTTAAGAATTTAAGGAGTTTTTCATATTTGCCTTTGATATTAAGTGCTTTATCTTATCCCTTCATTTAAATAAGGCATCCTCAATCTGAGTCTTCAGATATCATCACTATTCCCCAGTACAAACAAACCCCTCAAATGTGCCCTGGCTCTACCCATTCCAGTCCACCATACTCTAGAAGACCGTCATCACACCTCATTTTATTAGAATCAAAGTTGCTCAGAGGAACAAATCTTCCTCAAGGAGTGCAACTCCTGAGAACTGGATCCATGAACACAATCATGCACCCACAAAGCCTGGCAAAGAGTCTCTTATCCACTGATCAATTTAAGGTATGGGCTAAATGATCAGAGTGTACTGGATTGTCTTCCAATATAACCCAGGGTAAATACTTAATTTCTAGTCCAGATCCAGTTGCTGCCCTGCTGTCTGACCTTGTCCAGTGTGAGAGCGACTCCCCATCCTACTCAGCGCTTCTGATCTGGACAACTCCAACTTAACCTGTTCACTAAGCACTTAAGGTTCTTCAATTATTCATCATTATTTCACATGGCCCCTTATCTGCAGAATAAGATCATTATATCGCCTAAGGGTTGTTGTGCCATGGAGTGACAGTCTTCTCTCAGTGGGGTTTAAGATGCTGGTCTTCCCAATGCCCACTCCTGCCAGGTAAGCTCCTGGGTATGACCCAAACACACAGCAAAGACCAGCAAAGCTTGATGATCACAGGGACAAAAAGGCCCCTTCAGTGGATCCAATCTCGATAATGGACTTCAAGTCTCTTAACTGCATGCCTGGTATGCATGCCTGGTCTCATCCAGAGATGCAGCTTCTATACAATTCCCTCCCTTTATATGTACACCAAAGACTTGTAATTTGTACGATTGTCTCCTGCCTGCTGCCGTTCAAAGCAAGGAACCATATATTTACCCCCCACTCTTTTGTCATTATCCTAAAAGACACACCAAACAAATGGATGTGGATTTTACTCCAAAGGAATGCTTTATTGACAAGTTGCCTGTTATTCTTTGTAGGAAGATACAATAGTGACCTGCACTCCTGTAGCTGCCTCCTCACACAACTATTGTTTTTAACCCTGGAAGAAAAAAACACCAAGATGTCTCTTCTTCAGCTCCCCAGTTCCTCACTGTTCCTTGCTTTGTGTGGTATAGTATTCAAAGTGTATTCAAGGTTCTTGATAATCAAAGGATATATCACACTGTATCAAACCAGACACTAAAATGGACGGACCCCACTTCATCCAAGGAGTGCAGATATGTGCACACAACAGACAAAGTCTTTGCCCTGCTAAGAGCCATTAAGGCACAGTGTTGCCCCTCCCTCCAGACCATGCCTCCCAACATTCAGGGCCCTGGCGTTGAGAGGATGCAGAATGTGGCAATTGGAGGCAGGAGAAGGGAACTTAGAAAGAAATCTTTGTAGCTCCTGAGAAAAGATGACAGCAGAGTTCTGGCTGAACCAAAACCACATCCCATACCTGACCTGCAGCATTGGTTCTGCTTCTCATTTATTCTTTGTGTAATGGACAGGCAGGCAGGAACTATGAACCAGAGCCCCGCTCACTGTCAGTAAAGCAACACTGTGCAGGGCACATCCCATTAAGATGCCAAAGATTGAGGCTTCTTTCCTTCTCTCAGTCCTCCTGACCCACAAACACAAGAGCCTTGTGGGCCCGAGTGGAAAGCTACAGGGAAATGCCATTCTTCAAAAGAACCAAGTTTTGCACACCAGGAGAAAGTGTTAGAGAAATAAAATGCACTAACTGGTACTGGCAGAGTATGAGATGGGCCAGAGATAAAACTCTACATAGTACTCATAACCCATTAAAGAACCCTCATTTATAGGGATATAAAAGACTATAAACAAATAAAGCATAAGGCAATGTAAGGCTTGAATTCAAAGAAATATTTCTCAATAATGAGGCTAAAGTTGTTTTGCCTCACTTTTTTTCTATTTAATTTTTGAAAAGTCCATCACATTTAAAAAATAGTGGATTTGCTTCTGCCAAAGCCAGGTTATTCTCTAAGAATGAAGCAGTTTATGTTTCCTTTCTAGGGTCTCAGAAAATAGAGAACTCTCTCATTCCTCAAATCCATATGAAAAACTGTTAACCATGCAATATGACCTAGGTGAGTGTATTCCTTCTGAGCTAGGGGGAGGAGGGCAGGCAAGGAAATGATGTTCACTTAATACCCCTGACAATTCTTCCCTCAGCATTCTGGTGAGACCATGGGCTCCTGTTCAATACTCCTCAGGCCCTTCCACCCTGTCCACTTCCTGTGGCCCTGGAAAGGATGGCACATTGATCTGCTTCATCTATGAGCTTTAGTGTAAAACATTTATGTACAAGACTGTTCTCTAATTCATGCCAAGGCAGCAGCCACATCTGCATGTAGATGGATATGACTGTCTTCAAAACCAGCTCTTCACTGGCCCTGGCTGGTTGCTCTGTCATGCAGAGTTGCAGCTGTGATGATGATGGTGTGCTTCTGTATTCTGTGGATGATAAGCTATGACAAGCTTAGAAAGGGGCATGATCCGGTAATGGCTGCTCACCACTTCCAGGTGAGGAAGGGAGGTTATCGATGCCATTCTCTCTGCTACCCACAACCTTAGACTATAGAAAAAAAAACAGAGAAAGTAAACCTAAGACACAACAGAAAACAGAATAGGTCCAGGGAACACGTTCAACTCCCTACACAAGTATACACAACATGAACACTAGTCATCAATGAAAAGAAATGAGTCAATGACACACAACAGTCTGTATAGGTTCCCCAAGAATTACACATTGTGATATTTAGAAAAGCATTCATACTGTGTGGTTCCACTAGATTGATTATATTTTGTATATTAAGAAACATATATCTGGGGAAGGGAGCTGAAGAAATGGCTCGTTAATCTAGAGCACTTGTTGCTCTTGAAAAGGATTCAGGTTCAGTTCCTAACACCTACATAGTGGCTCACAACTGCCTTTTTCTGACCGCCACAGGACCAGTGCATATACGTACTCGCAGGCAAAACACAAAGTAGAGAAAAAAATTTTTGAGATAGGGTATATTATATAGCAATAGCTGTCCTGGAACTCTCTATGTAGACCAGACTGGCCTAGAATACACAGAGATTTGCCTGCCTCTACCTCCCAACTGCTGAGATTAAACATTTTGATTATGTGTGCATAGTATGTATGAATGCATGTGCAGATAAGAGGTTGACATTAGATATTTTCCTTAATCATTCCTCATATTATTTACTAAAGCAGATTATCTCACCGAACCCTGAGCTGGGTAATTTAGCTAGTCTAGCTAGCTAGCTTGCCCTGGAGATACCTGTCTCTTCAACTCCAGAATATTGTGGGATTATAGGCAGCCTACCTATACCTACTGACTTTTTCATGCTAGGGATCTAGGTTCCAGTCCTTGGACCATCAAGAATAGCCTCAGCAGGTAAAGGTTCTTACCACCAAGCGTGACCACCTGAGTTTGATTCCTAGGATCCACATGGTAAAAGGAGAGACAAGTTTTCTGATCTCCACATGTGTGCCATGGCATATATATATGCACCCTCCCCCAAATAAATTTTAAAGAAGAAATAGAACTGAATTTGAGTTCTCACTCTTGTGCTGCAAGTGTTTTATCCACCAAGTCATCTCTACAACCTAAGAGACATTCTTGAAAGGATAAAATAATAGAGATGAGGAACAGATTAGGGGTTGGCAGGGCAAAGGAAAAAGGAAGATAGGCATGACTGCAGAGGTACTGATGAATTAGAATAGTGACTTAGCTGGGTTTGGTGGCATACACCTATAATCCTAGGACTCAGGAGGCAGAGGCAGGTAAAGTGAGTTAAAGGCAAGCCTGGTCTACAGAGTAAATTCCAGGTCAGCTAGAACTGCTACATAATGAGACCCTGTCTCAAAAAGAAAAAATTAAGAACAAACAAAAACATGCTGTTTTGTGTTCAGAGACTTTACTCAAGTTCTGTAAGATATTATTACTTAAGGAACAACATGAGAGGCACAAAAGACCTCTATATGATGAGTTCCTGTAATAACTGAGTCCTCTATAATAAAAAAGTTGATTCAATAGATCATACCCATGCTTCAAGAAAACATACAGCCCAAGGATAGTTACCTTTATGGTCCCCACTCGGTCTTCAAATGACTTGAAGGTTGCAGAGTTCCTTTAAAGAGAGAAGGGAGATGTTGGCATGAACAATTGGTTTGTCACCTCACCTTCCTCACATCAAAGGACCTAGGGTTAGGACTATGTCCAGCTCCTAGACTCTCGTTATGAAAATGTGACACAGCAGAAAGGAGTACAATGACTGTAGACTCTACACAGGGTCATTTTTGGGTGCTTTCCAGGTTGGGTCCAGATACCATTTAAGTGTACTGTAAACTCCTGACTACAGTGTGCAGGATCCTTGCTGCAATCTAAGTAGACAGCCCTGATTAAGCTTAGATGCAGCTCAATGGGGTGACCAAGCATTGAAAAAATAAAAGACACCCTTGGGTATCCCTTCTAGGAAAGTGAAAATGTGGTACCTCATTATCACAAATCATGCAGTCAAGTTCCCACATTTTAGGAAATCACTGGAGTCAACACACCTAGAGTATAACTGAACATCACCCCAAGAAAACCACCTCTTGATCATATCTTCTGGGTTTTTGTTTTTGTTTTTGGCGTGTGTGTGTGTATGTTGGGATTATGAGAAGTCCTGGAGCCCTTCAAGTATATCTTCAGACAAACAACATAAAAGGGAAATCACAGACAGTTTTGGAATAGTAGAGGATAGAAAGACAGAGGAGAAAGGTCCTCACACACTAAGGCACAACAATCTTCCTAACAAGGATGGACTTTGCTGAGGCACTATGCTTGGCCAAAGAGGTGAGAAGCAACGGACTAGAGATGGTCCTGTTGGGCTCTGAGAATCAGGTCTCCAGAGATCCATCTGTGGAGGTCCCAGGTCCATGTGCCAGCCTCTCTAACCCTCCCTGCTAAAACCACAGGCATCCAAAGCTAGAGCTTGCAAAGTAAAGTATGGGTCATAGGTTCACAGAATGGTTCCCTAAACCTAAAAAGAAGTTTCCTTCCCATGAGCTCTTTCTTGCCAGTCTACAGACAGTCTTTACCTGAGAGGAAGCTGCCAGGAAAATGAAGACATAGATTGGGGGACATAGAAGTACAAGGTTATGACTGGTGTTGCTGCCCACCCCCACCCAGAGACAGTTCTAGAGCAATGGAAGTAGGCATACATTACCTCATGGCCGGCATACTTATCGAGTGACGGATGGAGTAGCTGCTGCTTGGAAGCATGGTGAAAGCAGAGAAGGAAGCAAGAATTAGCCCATGGTGCCAGATCAGCCCACCACACTTGCCAGCTTAGCTCACATATAAGAAGAGACAAAACTCTACAGTAGAGTAAGCTACTGACCCTTTCCACACAATGCCCTCTTCTAGCTCCAAAGATTTCCAATGCTGCCATTGCTGAATAGTGTGGCACTGACCAAGAAGAGTATTAAAACAGGGAAACTGAAACCGGTGGCGTACACCTTTAGTCCTACCACTAGAAAGGCTATTTCTGAGTTCAAGTCCAGCCTAGTCTTCAAGATAAGTTCCAGCCCAACCAGGAATACATAGTGAAACTCTGTCTCAAAACAAAGAAACAAATAACAAACAAACAGGGAAACTGTAAGGAGACCTAGGCCTGGGGCTTTGGGAATATTTGTTCCACAGTCCTCAGGGGCCCACAGCAAGCTGAATGATGTCACAGATTGCTCTGATTTGACTTCAGACCTCCCAATGCCTACTACTAGGATATGGGATACTGCAGATGTCAGCATGCAGACTCCTGGAGAAGAGTGTCTAAGGGCTCTCAAATAACTAGACACAGCTCAGTCTGGAGCACAGGGTTGCTTCTCACAACCAAGAACACAGGGTCTGTACATGATAGGATTGAGAACACAAGGGACAGGGTTGGTATTTCCTCCTATGTGAAAAATGCTTATTTTCAGGCATAAACTTAGGTATGGACATTTGCCATATAATGTTAGTTCAGTAACTTATTGCCTCAGGAACATGCAATCCAATGAGTTCCAGATGAGGCACTCAAAGGAGACAGTCATTGTAAGGATTATGTCCTTAATTACATCACCAGCCTGCGACGTCGTCTCAGCCTGAAAAGCAGGCGGGCCCTCTGTGTGTTCCCTTCTCTTTCTGCTCTCTCTCCTTCTGTCTGTCCTCTCTCTCTCTCTCTCTCTCTTCTCTCTCTCTCTCTCTCTCTCTCTCTCCTCCCTCCCTCCCTCACTCCCTCTCTCTCTTCCTCTCCCAATAAAGCTCTAAAAAGATAACTATGGCTCATGATTCTTCTGCGACCCACAGCATCCATCAGCATGGCCGCCTCAGGCGGCAGTCAGCCACAAGCACTGGTGCATCACCAACAGTCATATAGACCATGCCTTGTGAGCAAGCAGCTGCCTCCTGGGTACCATCCTGAGGCAAAGGGGGCTTTCCTACTTTTATACAGCAAAGTCTCCCATAGGCATACCAGAGTCCACCCTGCCCTAATACAGGTGTGCCCATAGGTCATGTCCAAGGTCACCTTACCTAAAGGAGTGTGAGAATGGATGAGCCCTGAGAGATAGCAGCAGGAGAAAAGAAGAAAGACAGCATTATTAAAGCAAGGGAGGCCAATGCCATATAAGACCCCAAACAGAAGCCCTATGTCCCTCTGTTCAAATTCTGGAAGATTAAGTAGGGTTAGCATGTGAAAAAACGCTCTGTGAATGCTTCTTTAGTGCTTAAACTGGTAGGAATGAGAGAATACATAGCCCCATCCTGACTCCACAAAGGCTAAGAAAGCCTATCTGGCAACCAAATGGTTGATGGCATTGTATTTCTGAGCACTGTTTTTTTTTTTGTTGTTGTTGTTTTTTGGGTTTTTTTTTTTTTTTTTGGTTTTTCTAGACAGGGTTTCTCTGTGTAGCTTTGCGCCTTTCCTGGAACTCACTCTGTAGCTCAGATTGGCCTGGAACTCACAGAGATCTGCCTTTCTCTGTCTCCTGAGTGCTGGGATTAAAGGCATGTGCCACCACCACCCGGCCTGAGCAATGTTACATGTATAACAATTCAAACAACTACAGGTTAAGGAAGAGAAAGCAAAAAGAGGTCTAAAGAAAATACCTGAGATATAAGTAGCCCAGTGAGTAAAGACTTGAGATATGACACAGTGAACCAGCCAGGCTGGGCCAACACTTCATGTCCATGGAGCACCTTAGAGTCTCTGAAAGCTAAACAATAACCCAAGCACCATAAGATGACCTATAACATACTAGGCTAAGCACTAAGGCTCTAGGCTGTATCATGGAGGCCAACCTAGAATATGCATGTCCAAGGGCAGCTGCTAGCATAATAGAATATAGCTGGCCACTCCTCCACAGTACAATGAAGTCCTCCCCATCTAAATTGCTGCAATCTATGAGCAGAGGCTACTCCCAACACAGAAGAAACCACTGAAGAATGCACTCAGCACTCTAGGTTTAAGTAGGGTCATCAAGCCTACTTCCCTCTTCCCATCCCAAGTCCAGGGTTTATCAGAGGCCCCTGGAGCTTCAATGACTCTAGGACTGGTCCACCACAGACAGCAACATCCATCTATCCTTCCTAAACTCATGCTATTAGCTTCCTGAGCCTAATAGGCATTCTCAAGAAACTGTTAGCATAATAGACCTGGGCCTCAGAAACCACTGTGATTATGAGATGATGGGGCTCTGTTATGGACCAGAGAGATCAGAGTTCAAAACACTAATACAAACACCAACAGACAGGCTCTCTTCCCCAGGGGAAGACACATAGTAAACAGGAAGCCCTTTGGGCAAGGTGAACACAACCAGCACAACCACCCAACTGGAAAGAACCAGTTTCTCGGACCTTGTTCTGAAAGCCCTCCCTGCACTGTGGTTGGCCCACACATGCCAGAGCAGTGAGACCAGACAGCACTATGCCAGCAGCACTGCCACAGAGACCCTGCTAACTGCCTGCTATAGTCCCAAGACTACATACCACGGGGTCAATAGCAAATCCCAGTTCTCTGAGGAGAAAACAGAAACTATTTCTTCTTCAAAAAGGAGAAGAAATGAAACAGGATCATATCTAATGCTCCCAAAGAAAGGCAGACCATATAAAACAGCTCAATCAAGATAGCTAAACATAGTCACGTGGTGGTGCTACGAGCCTTTATTCCCAGCACTCCAGAGGCAGAGGCAGGCAGATCTCTGTAAGTTCAAGGCAAGCCTGGTCTACAGTGCAAGTTCCAGGACAGCCAGGACTACACAAAGAAACCCTACCTCAAAAGAACAAAAAACAAAAAGATAGCTAAACAGAGTAGGCATGGAATCCACACCTTCAATACACCAATATTCAGGAGGTAGAGGCAGGTGGATCTCTGTGGATTTGAGACCAGCCTGATCCACATAGTGAGTTCAAGGCCAGTTAATTATACATAATGAGACTCTGTCTCAAAAAAAAAAAAAAAAAAAAAAAAAAAAAGGCTCAGAGCCATTTCCGTCAACACCAAGGGCTGCCCACCCTATCAGATTTCTACCCAGAATGCTCTGAACAGACTAAAAAAGGAGTAAAAGCTGAGTGTGGTACCCAGGCCTATAATCCCCGAATTTGGAAAGCTGATGCAGTAAAATTATCATGAGTTCAAGACCAGCTTGGATTGCAGAGTAAGAAACTATCACAAAAGGACAACAAAAATGCAAACACACACGGAGTGAAAACACCTGTAATGAGCAAGCAACCTACTTTTCAGGAAGAACACAATGGTAGTTCCTGGGAGCTGGCCAGGATACCAGTGGCATAATCAGCAACTACCCACCACTAGACATATCACCTCATAGTTAAAGAAGCCCCAAGCTGATCCTAAAGACAACATGTGACCTGCCTTAATGTACATCCCATCCCATCATGACTCCCAATTCCTAGGCTACATCACTGCTTTGCAAAAGAGCTGCAGGGAAAGAAACTAGTGACCTTTCTTTCCAAGGAATACATAAATAGCCAAAGACAGACAACAGGAGCCAGAGGAATTCTCACAAACAAAGGTCTATAGTAGATTGGTCCAGGTTATCATGGGTGTTCCTATGTTATATGTCTAAACCCTTGACTTGAAGCAGGTTTCTAACTGCTTACCTCATGTCTCCGAGTTTCCTACTGATGGCAGAGCCCATGGTGGACAAGGCAGCAGATGTCTTCTGTCCTGCCTGTGAAAGGGTTTCTTGAGTCTTCTTGTAGCTGGGGAAAAGACACACCAATTAGACTAACTAAACAGCAAGGGCAGCAGCAGTCCATCACCAAAGAAACAAAGTGTATAGAGAGCACTCATGGGAAAATCAGGGAGGAGTTGAGCAGGTGGTAAACACTCACTAGGTGGTGGTGGCATGCTCCCTAGGTCCCTACAATGCTGATCTACGCCAGTTCCTCAACTTCCAATTCATCTAAACCTGATCTGAGACTTTACCATGCTTCTGTTTTCTTATGATACTTCTGACTGCTCAGGAAGCTAAAACCTACTAACTACAGAGAAAACAGACCACAGACATGCTGGGTCTGGCAGCATACTTGGGCAGGCAATACTGAAGCAGCAAAGGCCAAGAAAGGTCTCAGCTTCTTATCAAGTCAATTTAAGTTCAAAGCTTCTCCTTCCAATTCCCACATAAAACAGTCTTCTGAGACAAGAAAACACAAGCTGAAGAGCATCCATGAAGGACATCCCCAATGTGGGTTAGAACCTGTACAGTGCCTTCATTACACTGAAGAGCCCTTTGATTTCCAGCACTTTCTAGATAATATTCTTCTAGAACATAAACATCCCTTTCTCATGTTCCCTCTACAGTGCATGGGCAGCGTTGGCCCACAACCAAGACCACCAGTCCTATCTCCTCCCATCCCTCTATTGCTTATCCACATATATACACATTACACCGAGATATGGCTCTATAACCTTAACACCAATGGGATGAATGTAATAATGGGCAGAGATATTATGGAGTCCATCATAAGAATCTTGCTTCCCTGTTGGCTTTGCTACCACAAAAAAGGCAGCAGTTTTGAAACAACCAAGATCATAACCAAATAACCAAATGCCTCGTTCAAAACTTTTAGGTCATAGCTCCTCACTGGATGGAGCTGGGGAACTTGAAGCTGAACCAGGAATAGATGGAGACTCATGAGGCTGCTTAGTAACACCATGGTAACCTAAAGCACTTCTCTCCAGCACACCTGGCAAAGCTTGAAGTGGGGTATCAGTAACTGGCTTTCCAAGCCCCTACCTCCTATAGGAGGTCTAGTAAAAAGCACCTGCCAGTCCATAGGTTAAAGACAGGTCTGGTAACCCACAAGGGCCCTGCAGCCTCCTGAGTATACCCAAGTCCAAGGTACACAGCACTTTCCTACTAAAGCCAGGGAAGCAAGATTCCTATAAGAAGTACACTTCACTGAAAACAAAGTGTTTCTTTAAAACATCAAGTTCAAGGTAACTAAGGTCTGCATTTATTTGCAGTAATATAAATTTAAGATAACTAGTACCTACAAAAAGGAGAAAGAGAAGGAAAACCAGAAAAAGACAGAGGCAGAGAGGGGGGAAAGAGAGAGAGAACAAAAACAAATATATTCTAGTCAGTCAGTCATGGTAGCACATGCCTACAATCCCAGCACTTGGGAGGCTAAAGTAGGAGGATGAAAAGTCTGAAGCCAGACTAAACTCCATAGCAAGACCTTATTTCAAAAAAGAGGAAGAGAAGGAAGGAAGGAAGGCAGGTCATAAGGTCATCACTCAGGTCCATAGGCTCTACTGCTGCAGGCCAACTGTGACAGCCTCATATACCCAGACAAACACACTCACTGGCAGCCTGGGAATCACTACATGACACTACTGGGGAAGCTAAGCTCAGAAAGTGGCAGCTGGAAAGCAGAAACAGACAGTTAGCTAGGGAGCACTGTGCTGTGCTTCCCTAGACAGCTCCTTTTTGAGACTTAGACCTCTTAAACAGTGGTTCTCAACCTGTGGGTCAAGACTTCTTTGGGGGTCAAGGGCCTTTTCACAAGAGGCACATACCAAATATTCTGCATATCAGATATTCACATTTTACAATTCATAACATAGCAAAATTTTAGTTATGATGTAGCAACAAAAATAATTTTATGGTTGGGGGTCACCAGCATTAGGAAGGTTGAAAACCACTGTCTTAGAAGAACCTAGAACAGGCAGGGTATCTGTCAGCAATTGTAGACATGTTTTCCCTGCCCTTTCAGAGTCTTCCTTTTGAGGCTAACCTTACTTTCTTCTTAGGCTTACCAGAGGATACAGCTCCCTGTCCACAGCAACTAATTCTCATTATACCCACACTTGGGCAACCTTGTTAGTATGCAAAGCTAAAAGCAGGGGCTTCTCTGTCATCTTACCCTGATTAACACTAATTCTGCTGTTAACTGTAGCCCAAAGAACTCAAAGTAAAACATGAACCAACTAATAACTACAGAGTTTATGTGGTACATTCAACACTGTTGTTTCTAGTTATAGCTACCTAAAAAAGAATGCAACAGGGTTTCATGACCCACAGAACATGGATGCTCCTTTATACACAAAAAAGAAAGCAAGCCCCACCCCCACAGCATCTCAACTGTGTTAAGTGCAGTACAACTCCTAAGACTATAAAATGCTGTGGAATAATTCTCTTCTACACTGTAAAGATTTGTTACTCAAATTAGTTTAATAAAAATGATTGGCCAGTAGCCAGGCACAAAGGATAGGCAGGGTGACCCAACTAGGAGAATTCTGAGAAGAGGAAGGGCAGAGTCAAGGAGTCACCAGCCAGATGCAGAAGAAGTAAGATGAGAATGCTATCTTGAGAAAAGGTAGCAAGCCACATGGCTAAACATAGATTAAGAATTATGGGTTAATTTAAGTTTAAGAGCCAGTTAGTAATAAGCCTGAGCTATCAGCTGAGCATTTATAAGTAATATTAAGCCTCCAAGTCAATTATTTTGTAAGCAGTTGCTGGGTATTTAGGAACAGGCAAGCTGGAGAGAAACTTCTACCTACAGGCAGACACTCATACCTAATGAATCCCATGTTGTTCCAGTCCTCCAGCATGCTACTGGTTGAAAGGAAACTAAAACACATGGGTCAAGAAGGTCAGGAAGCTTGCACGTATGGCCTTCCTCTGTGAAACCACCAGGCAGAGTCAATCCTGCCAGCAGTCCAGCTCCTGAATTCTAATCAAGATAGGCACTAACCAGGCAGAGGAATCAGAGCAAGTGGTATCTTCAGTCCTATTCCCATTACCCTGGTTTCTCAATGCAGAATGCATCCAGATTAGGAATCACTGCTGACAGCTCTTCCCCCAAAAGATGGGACAAAACCCTGGAAGAGGGCCTCTGTCACAGGAAGTTACTGGAATGGGGTGTTCCATAAGCTACACTTCCACATAAAGCCATAGACTTCTCTGGGAGATAGCAGAATCCCATGTATTTCATGAGACCTCTGTGAAAAAATATTCAAGATGGCATCCCAGACAGCTCTTTGTCTGGCAATTTCTCAAACACAATGAATACACATTTCTCCCAAGACTATCTGCTGAGGGAATATCTTTTCTGTATGCTGTGAATATATATTGTTCCCATTGGTTAATAAATAAGCTGCTCTGGCCTACGGCAAGGCAACTTAGAGGCAGGCAGTAAATTCAAGGAAAGAGAAAGGTGGAGTTGGGAGAGATGCCAGCTGCCACCGTGGAAGGAGCAGCAAGATGCCAGCAAAGATGCCAATAGACGGGTAATGCCACGACCACATGGCAACCCATTAATAGAAATAAGTTAAATTATAAGAGCTAGGGGGCTGGAGAAATGGTTCAGCAGTTAAGAGCACTGGCTGCTGCTCGTCCAGAGGTCCTGAGTTCAATTCCCAGCACCCACATGGTGGCTCGCAGCCATCTGTAATAAAATCTGATGCCCTCTTCTGGCATGCAGGCATAACACACAGGAAGAACACTGTATACAGAATAATAAAATAGTCTTTAAAAAAAAATTATAAGAGCTAGCTAGCAAGAAGCCTGCCATAGGCCATGCAATTAGTAATTAATATTAAGCCTCTGAATGATTATTTTATAAGTGGTTCTGGGACTGCAGGGAAGGGCAGGACTTGAGAAACGGCTATAACTATCGTTTTTTTTTTTTAATGCTGAATGCTATTTATTGGAGGGAAGAGGTCTTAAATACAGACTTACAGCACAATGGGAGAACCCCGAATGTTAGAAGTTCGTTACCGATGTTTTACAATCTTGCATCTAAGCTGTTAATAATGCCCATTATGCAGGATACACAGACAAGGAACTTCCCTTAAGCATTCAGGAGGGTTGAACCCGGCAGGGAATTAGCATAGGGAGGATGTCAAGGTCAAGGTCAGCAAGCAAGGCAACAGTTACCCAAAACGGGGGCCAGGGCCATACAGGTCCCCCTTTTACTAAAAAATGAGCTTCTGACTTAGGTTGCATGGGACGGCAGCAGGTCACCTTACCCGTCATGGAGATGCCTGCCCAGGCCACACAGGCGCTCTGTCTTAGGTTGGTGAGCGCCCCCCAGGAATTACCCGTTTCTGAATATTCATTATCATACACGCTCAATTGTGTGTGAGCTGCGGAGTTAACTGCTGCCAAAGATCTCAAAGTGGCACTGGGCTTGCAATCTGTGTGTTCGACACAGAAAAGACCAACAGAGGTCCTATCCCACCCATAGCCAGTAGGCTAAAGGTAACTGAGCCATTCCCTTCCTTAATGAGCCTTACTATAAATTGGAGTCCTGGCTACAACTATCTTTACGTTGAATCTGCATTATGAGCCTGTCTAGGGCTCTAGCAGCATAGATGACAGTGTCTTTACCTAGGGAATATATGCTTCCAGCAAACTCATTGTCTAGTGCAGTCCTGAAGTGTTCATAAGAAAGCTAAGGTTTTGAACCAAAACAAACCAGAGCTTTCTATACCTGACTGCTTCCCATATGACACCAGACCCTTAAGGCCCTACACGCACAGGGAACGAAGGTGGTCTCCAGGTACCTTTAAAATAAATAGGTAAATAAGCTCAGCAGAATTTCCTTCAGTCCATGCATGGGAGGACTTCTCCCCTAAGCTTTATAGTAACCATGTCAGCATTTCCTTCTAAAAGCAGACTATTCTCTGGCAGTCAAATCCTGCCAGAAACCATCTCCTCATGGAGATGGTTAAATCTGATTAAATCATGCATCAACCCAGCAGAGGACACAGATATTATAATCAGACTATTACATGGGTAAATGACATGCCATTACCTAGATTAAGGATCTCAAGACATAGCTTTGACAGACATATAGGATTATCTACAAGTAATTCATGCTCTGCTGACATTTTATATGGCTGACAGTGCAGCACCTCCAGACCACAGAACTTCATGAACCCACCAACATGTGCCACCATTATTCCTACGCCAACCCAAGAATCTCTCATACACCAACAGCTGGGGCTGAATCTGAGGGTAGAGGACAGGAAGAAATCAAGTACAAAAATCCACCACCACCAACAGGTCAGAAGGCATCAACCACCATGTCACTGCCACAAGTCAGGGTGTATATACTATTCAGGGACACTGCCCACTCAGTTCAGGAACGACATATAATCAGGCAGAGGACTTTAAGCATGATCTGGTGACGGAGTGGATTTCTCTAACTACTGTACTCTATCCTTCTGGTATTTAAAGAATACTTTTATTTATATTTGGGAAGAGAACGATAGCCAGCAAGCACTGAAAGACAGTTTGTGCCAAGGATGCACAGCTTCCCTGCCACAGGGAGACAGAGAGAAGAGTGAGGAAGGACACTGACAGCATGGACACTCACAGGTCAGACTGGGTCACTTTCTCATTCCACTCTCCAAGTTTCTCAGACGTTTTCACATAGCTAAAAACAGAAAGTCTGTGATGAATATCTGGAATGATTTAAACCCAGGCTTCAGGCTGCAGGTAAGACTCCAGAGAAGACAGAAACACCATCTGGCAAGACTCCTGGTCTGCAGCCCACCCAAACAGTGCCACTATCATACCTGTGTAGGCCCAGGTCTAGCTAGGAGGACTATACAGGACAGAGATGATCACACCCTCTCCCAAACACAACACAGGAGCACCTGGTCTTTTAATAGAAGGCTCCAGAGAAGGGCACAGCCCATGGCCCCTGCATGCTCTGACATGAGTCTGGACTCAAAGTCCCCAACATCCTAGTACAGAAACATGGGATTCCTATAGGTGAAATTTACAAAATGTGATTCAATTTTTGCTTCTTTAGTAAAAAGCTTCTGGAGACATCCCCCAAAGGAATGTTGTAACAAAGGAGAATTATGGACACAAACATGGCAAACTCTAACCAAATTCTGACAGCTCAGTCACATGTAAGACTAGTACCCACTTCTACAGACCAGAAAAGTTATTCTAAGGGCCTCATTGGTGCTCTGACCAACTTGGACCCAGCAGAAACACTTTCTACTTGGACACCTAGCTAAGTCCATCCACCTTTCCAAACACATGTAGATTTCATGCTGTGAGTAAACATAGACACAGTCCCTAAGAACTCAAGTCTTCTGATTACCTATTCCCAGCAGGCTCATTTAATACTGATTGTTGCAAAGCATCTCATTCCCCAGCACTCTTATACTCTATCCACAAGAAAGAGGCATACCCCAGTGAACACTTTCTTAGCCAAAGGAATATGGGACCACCATGGGACTGGTACCTACGCAGTAGAGACCTGCACATCATGCCAGCTTCTAGATAGGTTCTGCTTCAGCTCCCCTAAAGTAGAGTGGCCCAGCCTCCTTTTCAGCTCTCCACAGTGCCTCTCTTTGGCTGCCAGGACCTGGCGTAGAGTGACAATTTCTTCTTCCACCTGTAAAAGAAGCAGGGCTGGGGATATAGCTCAGTTGGTAGAATGCTTGCCTTGCATATATGAGGCCCTAAATTAGAACCCCAACACCACAAAAAATAAAATAAAAATGCAGTTGACATGAGAGGCTGTGGGAACCCACAAAGATTTTCTAGTGAGATCTGAGCTTGCTTTATACAGCAGGGCTGCATTAAGGGATGGCTTGACCACGTGCATGGTCACCAAGTGTTTGGGATGGTCTGCACTTGGCTGTGCTGGGGGGAAGTTTTTTGCTCCACCCCTTGGCATTCCTTTAAAAGACCTTTAGTAGAGATAGAAGGGGCTGGTGGGTTTTGACCCAGGCCCTCCCAAGGCTATCCTGTGTTTCTATCTGTCTCTCTCCTCTATATTTCTATCTAAATCTCTTATCCCTCACTCCTCAAGAGTCCCTGGAGTAAATAGATGTGGGAGCTGGTCCCCCCACAAAAGGCTATGACTACTACAGGAAGTAACCAACAAACATCCTTACCCATGTCATAATGAGACTTTCTAAAGAAGTTTTTACTTACAGAAACAGTTTGTCTTAAAAATAGCATCCACAATGGCAGCTATTCTGCTTTTATATGGCCTCAGCACCCCAACTTCTGGAAAACTAAACCCACACTAGTCAGTAGTTCTCAAGGACTGCCAACCACTTCTCCCATTTCCCTTAAGTCTCAGGACAACCAAATGAGCCTTATCGGAGCTCTCCCATGAGAGTGGACATGAGTGTTAGGACACAAGTTCCTCTTCCAATGGGTTCTGGGCCTGGCTTAGACATAGCAACTGAATCTGCTAGAAGTAAAGACCCACAGAGGAATGCCCTATATAGTAAAAAGGAAGCAGAATTGACAGAGAAACAGAGACCTAGGTGTGAGAGAAACATTTCTAATGGCAATTATTGTTGTTCCAGAGGCCAGCTCCAAGCCTTAGTGAGAGCCAATTCTCTCTCTCTCTCCCCCTCCCCCACGCCCTCCCTCTCCCTCTCCTTCTCTCTTTCTGGTTTGGAGACAGGGTTACTCTGTGTAGCCCTAGCCTTCAGAAATCAATCTGTAGTCCAAGCTGGCCTTGAACTCAGAGATCCACCTGTCTCTGCCTCCTGAGTGCTGGGATTAAAGTTGTGTGCCACCACCACCACCACCACCACCACCACCTGCCTCTCCTTTGTTCTTATGGCAGTTTCAGTTTAAAAGAAAGATTTGGGGGTGGGGGAGAGTTTGAGACAGGGTTTCTCTGTGTAACAGTCCTAGCTGTCCTGGAATTCAATCTGTAGACCAGGCTCACCTCAAACTCACAGAGATCTGAAGAAATCTACCTGACTCTCCCTCCCAAGTGCTGGGGGATTAAAGATGTATGCCACTTTGCTAATAAGGACCTGAACTTTTAAAAGAAAAGTGACTTCTGGAAAGAACAATTTTTGAAGCTTTCCCACTACAGAATGTGTTCCCAATATTTTTAGTCCCAGTATAAATAGCTACACTGAATAAGAATTCCTTTTCAGTCAGGCATGGAAGTACAGTCCTATAGATAGTCCCAGGAGACAACTGCTTGACCCCCATATGGGGGTCAAACTCATGAAAAAGATAATAAAAAAGAGCTGGGCGGTGGTGGCGCATACCTTTAATCCCAGCACTCGGGAGGCAGAGGATGTCGGATCTCTGTGAGTTCCAGGCCAACCTGGTCTACAGAGTGAGTTCCAGTACAATCAAAGTTGCTAAGCAGAAAACTCTGTCTTGGAAAAAAAAAAAGGAAAAAGAAACAAAAGTAAACATGGTGCCACTTGGAAGATAGAGAAGCAGATGAAGTAGAGGTCAACCCAAAACAAACTAAAACTAAAAAGAGCCAGTAGACACAGATTCATGATGTCCTAAAAATGACTTTCAAGTGTTAATACCAGCAAACAGCATACTTGGAGACATTATTGTGTAGACATCATCTTCATGGGGCACCTAGTATTTCCAGACAGAGGTGGTAAGATGAGATCAGGGCCTGCCTCTTCCAACAGGTGATTCAAGTCAACACTTTAGAAGTAGGCACATACGAAGAGAGAACCCAGCAGACACAGAAGGCAAGTAATACCCCAGCAACAGCTCTGTCACAGGATAAAGTGTTCTACTCTCTATATAACCCAAAAGGACTCACAATTACCCCACAACAGGAAATAAAACCAAGACACCTTAGCAAGCTCAGCCCGAAGCTCTTCTTCCTCCACCTCTGTCAGGCCCTCTACAGCTGGAGTTCGGGGGGCCACACCTGGGTCAACAGGGACATCAGTCAGGAAATCAGACAGCACACCTTTGTTAGGAGAATTCAAGTTGATATCTGTCAAAGACAAAAATGAAGTCAAAAAGTGTCAAGTAATTTGTAACTCTACTGGGAAAGAAGCAAGAATGGAAGGAAATAGACGGCCAAAAGAAGCAGGAGAACACTGGAAACTAGAAATACCTCCAAAAGCCTATGATGATGATCTGGGCATTGGATGGAGAACAGCTACTTCTTGGGCACCTGAGATGCAAACCCAATACCACCTGTGTTGCTAGAATACAAGAAACACTAGCTAGTTAAAGCAGCCAAACCATAGGTTCTGGTTTCCCTTTTGAAATACTATCTTCTAAAGCAAGAAACCCTGCTTCAAAGAAAGCAGTCCAATCTAATAAATCTTCCAATTTTTCCCCCCCATGGAGTGAAGGAAGTAAATACAGCAAGCATTACTTTCCATTCAACTCAGGGAATGCTAAAGATTACTTACATGAATTATATGCTAGTCATTAAACCCCAATAAGAAATCAGCAAAACAAAAATCACTTTTAATCCCATCCCTGATCCTCTGAACCTCTGACAGGAGACTGCCATATGTACAAAGATAAAAGTACATTCTTCTACACACCTATAATACTAGATCCACTTCAAATTCCTGCAGTCACCAATTTTTCTTCACATTAAGCACATCTTCCTATCTGCACAAATATCTTAGCAGATACCAAATAAAGAAAGTCATTCTTATGAGCATGATGGCTCACATCTCTAATCCTAGCACTCAGGAGGGAGAGGCAGGCAGACTTCTGTGAGTTCAACGCCAGCCTGGTCTAAAACATAAAATAGAAAGGAAAACATCTTTAATCACATAAAAGTTTGTCAACTAAACAAATTCTAAAATCTCCTAAATATAAATTGAAAACACTAAAAGACCAGATGTTCTACTCAACAGTAGCTAGAAATCTTTTTAAAGACTTTTTTTTTTTTTTTTAATCTTTTGTTTTTTTGAGACAAAGTTTTTCTCTGTAGCCCTGGCTGTCCTGGAACTCATTTTGTAGACCATACTGGCCTCATAGATGCACCTGCCTCTTCCTCCCTAGTGCTGGGATTAAAGTAGTGGGCCACCACGCCTAATTGTATTTTTTTTTTAAGTAACTAACTTTGACTGTTTTGTTTGTTTCATGCAAGTAACTTTTGAAATTTTATTTATTTATGGGACAGGAGAGATTGCTCAGTGGCTAAGAGCACTTGCTGCTCTTCCAGATGACCTTAGTTTAATTCCCAGCACCCACACAGTAGCTCACAACCACCTGTCACTTCACTTCCCAGGGGTCCAATGCCCTCTTCTGACCTCCACTGGCACCAGGCACACAAGGTACCATGTGGGCATCAAATTCAGGTAAGCACCTTTATCTTGCCAGTTCATGACTTGAATTTTTAATTTTATTTTATTTTATTGGTGTTTTTACCTGTATGTATGTTTGTGTGAGGGTGTTAGATCCTGGGGTTAATATAATTGTGAGTTGCCATGTGGGTGCTGGGAACTGAACTTGAGTCCCCTGGAAGAGCAGTCAGGCTCTTAACTGCTGAGCCATCTCTCCAGCTCCTCATGACTTGAATTTTTAACTGAGATTTTTTTTTCTTTTCTTTCTTTCTTTTTTTTTCTTTCTTTTTTTTTTTTTTTTTTTTTTTTTTTTTTTTTTTTTTTTTTTTTTTGGTTTTTTTTGAAACAGGGTTTCTCTGTGTAGTTTTGGTGCCTGTCCTGGATCTCACTCTGTAGATCAGGCTGGTCTCAAACTGCCTCTGCCTCCCAAGTGCTGGGATTAAAGGCATGCATCACTACTGCCTGGCTTAACTAAGATCTTTTAACTGAGAGTTTATTTCATTATTTGTAGTCATTGTGCTGAATCTACTCAAACTAACTATCTCAAAAATCTCTACAATTATAGGGCTGGAGAGTGTTTTCTGTTGTTCCAGGGTATTGTATTTAGGATTTCTATTAGTGTGATAAAATACCATAACTGCCGGGCAGTGGTGGCACACACCTTTAGTCCCAGCACTTGGGAAGCAGAGCCAGGTGGATTTCTGTAAATTCAAGGCCAGCCTGGTCTACAGAGCAAGATCCAAGACAGGAACCAAAACTACACAGAGAAACCATCTCAAAAAAACCAAAAACACCATGACCAAAAGCAACTTTGGGAGGAAAGGGTTACTTTACTTACACATCACAGTCCATCATCAAAGGAAGTCAGGGTGGGAACCTGGAGGCAGGAGCTGATGCAGAGGCTATGGAGGACGCTGCTTTTACTGGCTTGCTTCACCTGCTTTCTGATATTATCAGAACCACTTGCACAGGGATGGCAGTAATTTGGGTCCTCTTACATCAATCAATCAAGAAAATGCCCTACAGATTTGCCTACAGGTCAATCCTATGAATGTATTTCTCAATTAAGATTTCTTCTTCCCACCAGGCAATGGTGGTGCACGCCTTTAATCCCAGCATTTAGGAGGCAGAGGCAGGTGGATCTCTGTGAGTTTGAGGCCAGCCTGGTTACAGAGCTAGTTCCAAGACAGCCAGGAATACACAAAGAAACCCTGTCTGGAAACAAACAAAACCCAAAAGATTCCTTCTTCTCAATGACTCTAACTTGTGTCAGGTTGACATAAAAACTAGCCAGCACACAGAAGAACCAAGTTTTATGTGAACCTGGCTGGGAAATGGGCTGTGTTTACTATCTGTTGAGGATGCCAGTGACTTCAAATTTGTCCTCTCTTCCTCTCCTTCTCTCCTCTCTTTCCTTTCCTTTTTATTGTGGTGCCAGGCTAGAACCACTGCCTCACACCTACTACGGAAAGGCCTTTATCACTGTCGTGTAAATAGTGTCCTCTGAAATGGAAAGATTCCATCCTGCAGGGAAAGCTCCTTAAGCAGGAAGGCAAACCACTCAAAATAGCTTCAGGAAGTCCCTGAAACTAACTAGATTCTCTAAGGCTCTCCCTGCCACAATCAACAATAAAAGCTGAAACTCCCTCAGAGACAAGTGAAACTGAGCTGCAAAGAAGACTCTCAGAGGAGAAAGGCTGCAAAGAAGACTCTTGAGACCAGAACAGCTGCCTGGAAGGAGCAGAAATCAGGCCAAACCTGGAAAAGGTTTAGACCAACTGAGGCTCCAGGAAAGGACACTCTACATGAGAACTTTCAAAGTTCAATGAATTTGCAAATACCCATCAAAGTAAAAAAACATCCAGAATGTCCAGAATGGTAAGAACCCAGAAATTCTGCTGGGAGGTGGAGGTTGGGGGCACTTGCCTTTAATCCCAGCACTTGGGAGGCAGAGACAGGTGAATCTCTGATTTTGAGGCCAGTCTAGTCTACAGAGCAAGTTCCAGGACAGTCAGGGAAACACAGAGAAACCCTGTCTCAACGTGTCCCCCCCACCCCCGCAAAAAAAAAAACCCAGAAATTATAATGCTTAGGTAATGTGTCGTTGCAGGTCAAACCGTAGAAAAGCTTTTTGAGTTTAGCTAGTGTAGTTAAGTGAGCATTCCCACTTGTACCACCGTCTCAAGATTTTAATCTCCTGAGCCTGAGCCACACTTCTCGGTGGCAACCTCATACTGGTCTCTGGTGTCTGTTTTAGCAACAGATCTGTTCTGGGTGTGCCCCTGACTCACTCTACCCTTCTCCCATGAGGCAAACTCCTAAGTAGGTTACAGCAGCGTTACCACCCAAGAGGCACTGCTCTAAACACAAGGATGGTTGCACCGCCCCTTCCTTGTAAAGAGCCTCCCACAATGCCTCGGCTGGAGTCCAGCACCAGATGGGGTATTTATTCCCAAGGGCCCAGCGAAAGATAGAGGGCCGCAGAGCCAGCAAGTGGCGCACAGATAGTGAACCGCATAAGAAGAAATGTCTAGAGTTAGGAAACTCTAGGAACCGAGAGGGCGCCGAGGAACGCCACTTCAGAGCGATCCCGGGGAAGGCCCAGGTGCCGTGGCAAGGCAGTAACAGAACACACACCACGGCCATCAGTAGCCTTGAGGTCAAGGGTCTGTCGACCGAAGAGAGGACGTGAATCGGACCGGCAGAGACTGAGAGGATTGGGGGGCCGAGTCGCGACTACCGGAATGCGACGCGGCCCCTGACCATTTGCGGGTACCTTGGCTGGCGGAATCCATATTCAGATGACAGCTGAGCCGTAGCTGGCCTCGGAGCAAGGATCGCAGGCAATAGAGGAGCCAAATACCAAGTACTGGAAGCTGGCAGCCGCGTACACGCGAGCCAGTGGAACTGTCGGGCCGCAGCAGTATTACGTAATCAGCGACGCGACGCCTTACTTCCGCCTGGATTTGTGCTCCGCCTTCTTCCCGGCCCCCACTCAAATGGTGTCCAATGAGAACGTCCTCTGGCCCTACGTAAGACTAATCGTTCAATTTTATAGCTCCAAACTACAACGAAGCGGGAAGTAATTCACCCAGGCTGGTTCCACAGTAAAATTCCTGGGTGAAAAGGCCAGAGCAGCCGAAGCTCGAGGGACGGTTTGGTTTGTGTCTCAGTGCGCTGACCCCCATCATACCCTTGACTGCCCACGAGCTCCTCGACCAGGCACCGCGGGTCAAACTCAGGCCTGTGCACCCTCCAGCCCCCAATCAACCTCTCCCCGCCTCCGGTAAATTATTTTGGTTTTGGTTTTTGAGACTGCTGACTATGAAAACTAGGATGGCCTTGAATTTAACGATCCTCTGGGCTCCACCTCCCTAGTGCTAGGATTACAGGAGTGAGCTATCATAGCAGATTTACACCGTATCGGGGATCGAGAATCCCAAACTTAATGCATGCTAAGCAAGCACTCTACCGAATTAAGTTGTACTTGCAGCCTCTTTATAAAGACATTTTTCTTGTCTGGGGCTTGCACTAAAAATACAGAAAACGTGATTCGTCTTCTTGCCCTGCAGGCGCCGCTCTCTGCAGCCAGAGGCGGCTAGCAGTCTAGTACTGGAAGAGTTCACAGAGCCCTGAACACAGTAGGGGCCTGTTGACCATCCCAGTAACTGAAGACCAGCCCTGTGCACGCACCCCAGTGCTTTCTCAATTTCTTTTTCGCAGCACTGGAGCCTCCTCCCAGTTTATAGATGAGCAAACTGGGGCTAAACGATTTTTCTTTCTTCTTTTTTTTTCTTTTTGTTTTGTTTTTTTCAAGACAGGGTTTGTCTGTGTAGTTTTGGTGCCTGTCTTGGATTTCGCTATGTAGACCAAGTTGGCCTCGAACTCACAGAGATCTGCCTGGCTCTGCCTCCCGAGTGCTGGGATTAAAGGTGTGTGCCACTGCCTTCCTGCGCATAAAGTAATTTTTCAAAGAAAACTCCAGAGCTTTGAAGTTATTGTGGTGTTAGTGTGTCAACACTAACAGGAGAACAAGAGTTCCCCTGACTTCAGATGAGGGAGTTGTGACTACTGGGCAGCTGTCTACCAAAAAAAAGTCCCACAGTTTCTTTTGGCATTCGTTTTCTTGGAAGAAAAATTCTTAAATGATATTACCTCTCTTTCAGAATTGCCCCTCCTACAAAGTTGAACTTCCCCTTCCAGCCTATGAGTACTGAAAGCTTTCTGGAAGTTCCTGGAAGCTTCCCACTACCCTCCCTTCTCCCTACAGGTGTCTTGCACAGGACTAGATGCTCCATTGACTATGACAGTATCCTGTTTGGGGCTGTCCATTAATGTATCTTCTCCATTTACCATCTTGATTAACCCAACATGGTCAGCCCCCGTCCACAGGGCTGGAAATGACAAGAAGAGCCAGTAGTTTCTGCTTCATGTAGTGACTACAGTACTGATAGTGGTGAACTGAAGACTTGTCATTCTGTTTTGCAGCTTTTTGTTGTTTGTTTGTTTTTTGAGGGGGTGTTGAGACAAGATTTCTCTGTATTAACAGCCCTAGCTGCCCTGGAATTCCCTCTGTAGAACAAGCTGGCCTCAAACTCAGAGAGATCCTCTTGCCCCTGTCTCCCAAGTGCTGGGATTAAAGGCGAGTACCACCATTCCCATCTTCTGTTTTTCATTCTTGGGCCATGAGCAAAGCCCAGCCCTAGCCCAGGTCTGGCCCAAGTAACAAGTGATCATTTAGTATCTCTAGGATCCAGGCCACCCTGTGCACTGTTACTCTAGGTCTATGGCTCTCCCTCATAGAATGTAGAAATGAGAAGGGGGTACTGCACAGCAGCAGCAGCAGTAACTGCTGAGATCGGTACTCCCCATACCTCCGTACTTTCTTTTTTCTTTTCTCTTCTTTCTTTTTTTTTTTTTGTTTTTTGTTTTTTGTTTTTTGAAATAGAATGTCTCTGTCTAGCTTTGGCTGTCCTGGAACCCATTCTTTAGATCAGGCTGGCCTTGAAACGCAGAGATCTGCCTGCCTCTGCCTCCTGAGTGCTGCTATTAAAAGCATGTGCCACCACTGACCTGCTAGTACTCTCCTTTCACTAGGAACTATTTGAATGTTTAATTGATGTCCTCTTCTTAGGAGCTACCCTATGGTCCAAGCCTTGTGAAAGAAAGGCACTCCCATAGCCTCACAGCCTCCCCTGGCCTCCCATGATCAGACATCACATTACCATAAATTGGGTCAGGTTTCACCTTTACATTCCCTTCAAGAACTAGGCACAGGCATTCAGATGTGTGGGAGGAAGAGAAAGGACAGAAGCAGGGAAGAGCAGAAAGAAAGTGAAGGCAAGTACAGTCCAAAATATACTTGCCCACTCTCCCAGACACCAAGATCCCCAGTAGGGCCAGCTTTTCTGTAGAAGTGTAAGGAGAGGAACAGCTGAAAGGGGGGAGCTGAAAGGTGTATGATTGCCCAAATTCGTGAGTCACATAAACAGTAGCTACAGTTTCCAGGGCAATTGGAAGTCCTCAGGCTCCAGTGGGCTGCAGTGTGTTGCCTCCAAGTTCCTGAGGTGCCTGCGTGCTAGGAACAATGCAAGCTGCCGGCGCCGCCGGGGGCTCAAGCCTTGGCCCACAAGCCAGGGGAAAGTAGGTCCGTGTGGCCCCCAGGCCTCAGCATCGTCCATCTCCTTCTGGCAACGCTCACGATAAGAACGCAGCATTGCCAAGCACCACTCATCATCAACGCGGTAGCGCGCATAGAATGCAGCTTCTTGAGCCAAGTTACTGGTGCGTAGCCAGCGGGTTACCACGGTGCGGCCCTCGCGGGCCATCACAGAAGGGTATCTGTGCTGTAGCAGACGCAACAGCAGCTCATTACCACGGTTACCTTCCACATCACCCTCCTCTTGACAGGATGGCAGAGTAGTTATATGGCTCGAGGTGCTGACAACATCATCTTGTGTGCGTCTGAGCAACAGTACTGGGCCTGGGTAGCAGCACAGCTGCTCAGCAACATTGAGATTGAAGTGCTCTCGTACAGTGCGTACCACCAGACCCTTCCAACTGTGGGGCATGACCTTCAGCGCTAGTGGCACAAGATCATCAAAGGTGGCATCTAGCACCAGTGCACCCAGTTCTGGGTAAGTCATAGTGGCCCAGGTAGCTGTGAAGCCTCCAATAGACCAGCCATAAACTACAACATGTGCTGGCGGGAAGTTCAGGCGGTGCAGTGCATACTTGACCACCACATCCATTGCGTTTGCATCATGTTGAGGGAAAGGTGCGCCTGTGCTGCCCCCAAACCCAGGGTGGTTCCAGCCTAGCACTGAGTATCCAGCCTCCAGAGGTGCAGACAGGCAGCCCATCTCGTAGAAGCCAGCATTGCCTTCACAGCATATGACCAGGCGCAGTCCACGGCCATGGCTGCCTGGATGCTGACGACGATCCATGAACATAGTGTCAATTTCATTGCCATCGCAAGCCACCAGCTTGGCACGCCGCCCACGGTAGCGCTCCACTAGACGCTCTTGGCCCTGCTGCAGTAGAGGCAGTAGCGCGCGTGTCATCAAGAACATAGAGCCAGGGTATACAAGCCAGCGGCCCAGTGAGTGGGCCAGTGCATAGCTGGCTAGTTGGCTGGGCAGCTCACGGATCTGCTGGAGGAGGCACTGTGCTTGGCTTCGAGCCCCACGCGGAGGCCTTGTGAATGCGTCCCCGCCCAGCGCTGCATCATGTAGCAGCCACACACCTGCTGCAGCTGCAGCACATGTCAAGGCACGATGACTGCTGCTACCAGTGCCTGAGGCATGCACATCATCCCAGCGGAAGTCCACTGGCCAGCTGCGGAAGTTGTAAGTGTAGTTTGCTGTCAAGTAGATCTTGAACACATGTACTAGTGCCTTCACAAAGCAGATGACACACATGGGCAGTGAAGCTCTGTGCTGTTCCCTGCTAGCCCCAAGGCCAGAAGGCCCAGTCCTGGTAGTGGAATGGCAGCAGGAGATGCAGGCCCGGCCCAGCGGGCAGCTGCAGGGTCAGGGGCCACACACAGCTCTCTGATGGCATTACTCCTCTTGGTTGGCCCCAGTGGCCTTTGTGACCTGTGCCTTGTGGGGCCAAGGGAAAGCTGTATCTATCAGTCTCAGTTTTGTGAGTCATTGTTGCTGGGAGAAGTGACACTAGGGTAACGGGCTCACAAAGGGTTCTAAGGCTTGGTGTACCTCAAGTTCTGTCCCACACCCTAAGACAGTACCTTAGGACCTCACAGCAGCTTCCTACCATGTTTCTAGCACCTTGAGCTTCTTCTACCTCCTCCACTGAAGATAGGCAACCAAAGAGGCTAGAAGAACAGCCTTGACTTCTTCCTTTTGAGAGGAAGAGAGAATTAGGCAAAGGGGATTTCCCACACCTGGGCCAAACTTGTGGGTAACACACTCTTAGACCCTCCTTTGACCTTGAGGTTCACTAGTTTACATTTCCCTGCAAAAATCTAGGTTAGAACAGAGCTGCTCTTGGAGTTAGGTGTGTTTGCTCATAGCCTCACTCCTGCAGCTCCACACTTACCTTCCCTGGAAGAGGGATGAGGGTGGGCTAGAAACATCTTCCCACAACGCACTCACACACACACACACACACACACACACACACACACACACACACACACACCTTTTCTGAATCCTCTTTTCACTGGGCCAACAGCAGCCGTGATCTCCAGGTAGGTGCTGCCTAGCTGTGGTTCCTCTTTTTCAACCCCTGGTTGAGTATATCTCTCCCACTTGAACCAACCCACAAACTGTACCTTCCTCTTTTCTAGAGGGTTCTCGTGGGTGAGTTCCCCTTTTTCTCTTGCACTGAAGATGGCCAGCCCACCTGAGGGTCAGATGGAGCAGGGGAACAGCATATTCCAGTGCTCAGGAACTCTTAGCAGTGGTCCAGGCCTGAAACAAATGCAAAAGGCAAAGAAATTCAGATTCCCGGAGCCTAAGGGCCAGGACTACTTTAGAGACCTCAGGCTTTTAAGGATGGTGGTTTTCAGGCCCCAGCAACCACTTTCTGCTCTTCCTGTTCTACTTTCTAATTAAGACACTGACTGTTCCAGACCACTCCACAGATTTTGGACTCAGCTGAGGAATGCTGTTGTTCATAGAGGGAACAGAGGAGTAGGACTGTCAACAGAATTCATGATTTTGAGAAGCTATTCCCCACGCCTATCCCAAACACAGATAAAATGCCTAATATCCACTTAAAGTTGAACTTAAACAACGAAGCTGTGTGTCTCTCTCTGTGGGTATGGGCCTGTCTGTGTTTGTGTGTGCATTTGAGACAGAGTCTCACCTTGTGATTCAAACTAGCTTCAAGCTCACAATTCTGTCTCAGGTATGAGTGCTAGGGTTCTAATTGTGGTCCCCAAGACTTTACAGTGGTACAGAAGCATAGCTTTACAAACCTCCTGTTTTCATTTTCAGCTTTACAAACCTCCTGTTTTCACTTTCAGCACAGTATTTGCTAAAATACATGAGGTAGTCAACACTTCGTTGTAAAAAAAATGATTTTTCTGTTCAATGATTTTACCCAGCTATTGGCTCATAGGAGTATTCTGAGGATATTTAATAGGCTGCAGTATGCTGTGGTGCTCAGCATGTTAGATGTATTAAACATATTTTTTATTAAATTGATTTATTGTGTGTGTGTATATGTTTGGGCATGCACATGCTACTCCATCCAAATGGAGGTCAGAAGACTTCTTATGGAAGTTGGTGCCCTTCTGCCATATAGGTTCCAGGGATTGAACTCAGATTGTCAAATTTGGCAGCAAGCACCTGTACCTTATGAGTCTTCATATCAGCCTTTAAGTACATTATTTTTTTAAAAAAACCCTTTGTTTTAGCCAGGCAGTGGTGGCACATGCCTTTAATCCCAGCACTTGGGAGGCAGAGGCAGGTGGATCTCTGTGAGTTTTGAGGCCAGCCTGGTCTACAGAGTGAGTTCTAGGACAGGCTCCAAAGCTACACAGAGAAACCTTGTCTCGAAAAACAAACAAAAAATTATTTTATTTATTTAATATGAATGTTTTGCCTGTGTGTATGTACATATACCATGTTCATGCCTGATACCTACAGAGGTCGGAAGAGGGTATTGGATCCCCTGGAACTGGAGTTACAGATGGTTATCAGCCACCATGTAGATGATGAATCCTCTGCAAGAGGAGAAAATGCTCTTATCTGTTGAGCCATCTCTGTAGCTACCAATAAATTTTTTTTTAAAAAAAAAAACAGGGTCTTACTACATAGTCCTTGGCAGTCTTAGACCTGGCCTCTAATTCACACCGTGGTGCTCACCTGTATCCCAGGACTTAGGAGACTGAGACAATATTGCTGAAAGTTCCAGGCCAGCCAGGAACATACAGGGAGACCCTTGCCATCACTCCCCTCAAAAAAAAAGAAAACAGAAAAAAAAAAATACTTAGAACTTACGGTGTATCTATCAGCATGTAAAATCAAAAGATACCCGTGTTTTAAAGTTATCTGAAATTCTGTTTTGTTTTGTTTTGTTGTTTTGTTTTTCAAGACAGAGTTTCTCTGTGTAGCCTTGGCTGTCCTGGAATCTGACTCTATAAACCAGACTAGCCTCAAACTCAGAAATTCGCCTGCTTCTCAGTCCTGGGATTAAAGGCATGTGCCACAATCATAAGGTTCTGAAGTTCATTTTAATGCCATGTCCTGTTTTCAGGTTTGTTTTTCTAAATCTGGCAATTCTGCCCCAGATGCATATGCATCCAGCTCCAAGTCCTAGATTCTCCTGACTGTCCAGTTTTTGTACCAGTTGGGCTTCTCTGCTCAGTGGTCAGGTCTGAAGACTAGGGTATATCTTAAGTTTCTTCAATCTCCTCACCTTTGGTCAAGGATTGACAGTGCCCTGAAGATATCTGTGGTTCTTATACTCCTGAAGTGTCCAGCTCTGTAGGGAAAGAAAGAAGGTTGGGGACGAAGGTGGAAACTTTAGGGAGGGTGGGACATTCACTCTCTAGAAACTTCTCATAAACTGATGTTACATGCCTTGAGGACCAAAGCATCAGGTTTATTTTGTGTGAGATATAGTAGTGACTTCCGTTGCAGAATGACCCTGCCTCTTCAGCCCAGTTACAAGCAACTGGTGAAAATTCTTTGAGGATTTGGAAGCTGCAGACTCTGCAGATAGAGTAGCCTGCATGGCATTGGCAATGTCCTGAAAGACTGTCTGCGTGGTACATGGAAACACTGCCTTTTGTTTATTCCTGGAGGCAGTCTCCCAGCTTGATCTGCTCTGAGACTTTTGGAAACAGGGTATTCTTCAGCCAAGCCCAAATGCCCTTCCTTAGCTTGCCCCTGTAAAGAGAAGAAAGAGATAGGGAGAACCAGAGACCAGATTTTAAGAGGCAGAGGTCAGTGGACTGGAGCCACTAGTCCCAAGGGGTTCCAGCCTTTTTTTTTTTTTTTTTTTTTTTTTTTTTTTTTTTTTTTTTTTTTTTTTTTTGTGTGTGTGTGTGTGTGTGTGTGTGTGTGTGTGTCCTGGTCTTTGACCCCACCAGTCCACAGGAGCCCAACTGCCCCAGAACCATCAGCTCTGCTCAGAGAGGAAAGCTTGTGACAAGAATGAAGCTGTCCTCTACCGGAGAACCCCCGCCCCCCCATGGACCAACTGCAGCAGCAGCAAGCAGAATCCTTTTGCCTTCAGCCCCCTCTGTTTAAAGCAGTGTAACAGGGTGGGGGATGGGAGGTAGAACTCTGTGTCCCTGCTTATCAGTTTGTGGAAGAATCCTTGCCACCCATTCCCTCCAAGAAGACATCTGAGTATGCATCATACCCCTATCCCCCACCCCCACTGGGTCCTGATAATCCAGGATGTCCCCCTTCCCCCACTGAGGCAGTGCTTCCTCTCTGGCCAGTTCTGTTCACCTCCCTAGAGGCTCTTGATTTATGCTGTTGAGTCTGAAAAGCTAACCTTGGAGAAGGAAAGGAAAGAGAGAAAACCAGTCCCAGAGGCCAGAAGGGCTGGAGCCAGGATCAGAGCCCCTTGGAAGAGGGTACTTAGCTCAGCACTAGCTGACCACTGGCAGCAGCCTGGCTTTGGGAAAACTGAAGCTGCCTTCAGGAAAAGAAGCTGAGTTTGTATAAACGCCTCTGCTCAGGAAATGGGGTGCAGGGAAGGTGGGGGTGATTTGGAGCCCAAGGACAGGAGGGACTCTTCCTGGCGGATAAGGGGTCAAGAAAAGGGGCGGAAATGGTCAAGACAGCTGCTGAACATCTGGAGTCACAGAGAATTAATTATCCATCGCTCTGAAGGACAGGGGTGGGTGGGGAGCCCTCTCCTTCCTGGCTCTTTGAAGAGCTGCTCCATTGTCTCTGCCTGGCCCTGGATGAAGGACCTGGTGAGCTGTCCCTCCCCAGTGGGCTCTAACACCCATCCTAGGGTGATAAAGCTACAAATTATCCCTTCTGAACCTTCAGTCACAGTAAAAGCCTGTAACCACACACAGGACACACCTTTTGGGTGACATATCTTGTACATGAAAAGGAAAAAATGAGAGCCTAAACCCCATCAGAGCCTGAAGAGAAGATATACTAATCCTTACCCAGTACTGCTGCTGGCATCCCCTATACCTGACCCAAGGGAGTGGGTCAGTGGGAATGGACCAGTGTCAAAGCCTTGACAGTGATGAGGAGAATGGCCATGCTGCTTCCCACAGATCTCAGGGTGGGAGCAGATATGGTTAGAGTTCCCTGGGCTCACCACCTCCTTCTACAGACTGTGAGTGAACAGTCTCCATGGGGTTCAAGCCAAGGTAATGATCCTGAGTTGGTCTCTGGATTCCCAGATACAGTTTGAAGAGCTATTGTATGGTTGGGTACAGTCTCAATTCTGGCTTGGGAATCTCAAAGCAGAGGCTTTAGTTATTCTACTATGGAAGTATCCAGGGTTTTATATAAAGTGAATTTCATTATTGTTAATCAAAATTTAACATTCTAAATTCAGCCAGTGAGACATAGGTGCTCTTTCTACCCCTCTCCTTGAAATTCTGAGTTAGTTACCTGCTCTGTCCTTTCACACTTTTCTCTGTTTGCCTACAAACATGTATATATACAAACCCTGCCCCAACCCCTTTTCTCTTTCGATAGAATTTCATGTATCCCAGACTGGTCCAGATCTTGCTATGTAGCTAAAGATAACCTTGAACTTTTAATAGCCCCACTTCTGCTTCCCAAGTGCTGGAATTATAGATTATAGATGCATACCACCATATTGGAGAGCAAACTCAGAGTTTTTTGCACGGTAAGGAAGCAGAAAACTGAGCCTTATCCACAGCCTCTTATTTTGTTATTTCTGTTTATAGAAATAAGTTTAATGTACACTGTAGCTTGCTTTTCTTGACAATTATGAGCTTCACTGCTGCTGGAGCAAGCTGTTGTAAAACTGTCCTGGGTATTCTGGTAATGTGCACAAGAGTCTTCTAGAGCTTTCCCCTCTACAAACATGGCTGCAGTGTGTACAGGCACATTGTTTTCCAAGGACCCTTTCTTCTAGATGCTTTTTCTACATACTAGATCCTTAAGAGTATGTTGTTTTTATCAAAGGAAGTGTTCTTTTTGCTTGTTTGTTTGTTTGTTGTTGTTTTTTTTTTTTTCGAGACAGGGTTTCTTCTCTGTGTAGAAGTCCTGGCTGTCCTGGATCTCACTTTATAGATCAGGCTGGCCTCAAACTCACTGAAATCTGCCTGCCTCTGCCTCCCAAGTGCTGGGATCAAAGGCATGTGCTACCACTGCCTGGCTAAAGGGTGTGTTCTTAATGCCATGTGATTTGTTCAAATTGCTTTTGCAAAAGTTCTTCTCAACCAGTGAGTCTTTCCCACTCTAGAAGAGAACTTGTATTTGAAAGCTCTACACCACCCAGGGCAGCTCTGGACTTTTACTGTGTATCTTGTGTGTATAGATGTCATGGACACTGTCATGACCACTGACTAGAACAGCAGCAGAAGCCATTCTGCCCCATCAGTCAGAAGCCCATTGGGAGTCCTTCCCCTGCAGAGGACTTCTGATACCCTCCTGGTGATTAGATAGAAATTATGGTCTGGACTTGAGACCATCAGTCCTGGGTTTTGGAAAAGAGAGGCTATAAAGCTGGGCTGAGAGTAGATGGAAAGGTGGGTCATGGATATTTTTTTGGTACTTTTTTTTCATTACATTGATTGATTGATTGATTGATTGATTTTTTTTGTGTGTGTGTGTAGGTTAAAAGACAATTTGTGGGAGTCAGTTCTCTCTTTTACCATGTGAGTTCCAGGCACTCAGGTCATCAGGATTATTAGCAAGCATCTTTATGAGCTGAGCCATCTCACCAGCCTGGGTCACTAACCCTTAGTTGTTTGGCCAGTTGGGACCTGAAAAACAGTAATAGAGGCTGAAAAAGAATCCAGTCAAGAGGGTCTCAGAAAAGAACTTGCAAGGAGACTCAACTCCATGAGGGGGTACCAAGATTCCCACAGTGAAAAAGTTAGCCACATTTTTCCTGGCCTCTTGAAAGGAACTATGGGAAATATGAAGGGTAGTGGGGCTCTATAAGTTGCTACAGAAGGGGTAGTCCATGTTAAGCTCATGGAGAACTAAGGCATGACCTAAGGACCTTGCTCAGCACTCTGTCACTTTCCTCTCAGCTTGTCACAGTCAGAGTCACTGAAAAGTATGAACGCTGTGCTTCAGAGTGAAAAGTGAAGTCTGGTCTGGAGCCAAATCTACGCTGTACCCAGGTAGTGTTGACAGAGGCAAAGTGCTTTCTAGCTAAGTTGCCTGCCCTGTGCCTTCCTCCCTTGGGCCTGCAACTTGAATCTCCCTGGATGGTAGACTGAAAGCCAGCTTCCACTGAGGCCTAAGCATTCAGGACTACGAGTTCTAGGGTGACCCCAATCTGGGGAATGTATGGCCTTATAGCCATCTGAGTCCCAGGGAGGAGGAGAGAGCCAGCCCAGAGCCAAGCGCCTCTTGAAATGTGGACAAGCCTTGGATAGGCAGAGTTACCGCAGACCCACATCTGTGGCCTATATGATAGAGAGAAGACTGTGACCTGAGCCTCTACCGCCCTCTGGTACATGGTTGGGGGAGGGGGCTCACCTACCCAGCTTACTTTGAGCTGATCTAGGTTATGGCCCTCGCGGCTCCTTCTAAGTCACTTGTACAGATTAAAAATGGCAACTGTCCCAGAGCTGATCCCAGGGGACCCTGGAACTTGCCCCATCCCCCAGGCACTCTCTGTTCTCAGCATTGGCCCCAGTCTAGGACAGCTGCTCCAGGGTTACGACTGGCTCCACTCCATCCACTTAGGCCAGAGAGCTGTAGTGGGGTCAAACCCACCACAGCCTGGATGGTAGGGGCCAGAATCTCAGGGCAAGCTCAGAGATACTGGCCTTTCTTCTCAGTCCCCTTTCTTCCTCTCTCCTCTGGGACCTACCCACCACGGGTAGTGTTAGCATTTAGGCATCTGCACTGGCCTGCCCTTAGGGTCCTGACAGGATAGTCTGCAGCTGCAGCCACTAAGAGCACTCTCTGTGCACACTCGCTACATTCTCTTATAAAAGACAGGCCTTGCCCACCTCCTTTCTCTCTCTTTTTCTCTTTCTTCGCTCTTGTCCCCAGGGACTGGTCTCTGCCCCCTTCTCTCTCCTCCCCTCAATAAACTTCCCACATGGGCCCACTTGTGTGGTGCCACTTCTTCCTGCCATTTTTAAAATACAGCAGGTAGGGGAACAGAAAAGAAAGGACAAAGGAGAGGAAAGGAGATTGGCCTGGAAGGTACCCACACCTTGATTCCTGTGGCTTCTGTATCTGGGATTTCAGGGTCAGGGCACCCACACCTACACACATCACATGCCCCAGGAGGCACTTGGTCCAACACTGGATCTGTGGGCCAGGAAAGTGTCTGGATCTTTGCCCTGAACCCACTCAGGGAAGGCAGTGAGGCAAAGAGGGTGAAGGAGCAGAAGAGAAGCTCTAATGTTCACCACCCCAGCTCTAGGCATCAGCACAGACCACAAGGCTGTCTACTCTCACCTCTTTGAAGCTGCTCTGAGCTGAGTCAAAACTGAGTGCAGTCAGATGGTGGTGGTGGTGGTTGTGGTGGTGGTGGTGGTGGTGGTGGTGGTGCATGCCTTTAATCCCAGCACTTGTGGGGCAGAGGCAGGTGGATCTCTGTGAGTTCAAGGCCAGCCTGGTCTACAGACTGAGTTCCAAGGCTACATAAAGAAACCCTGTCTCAAAACAAAACAAACAAAGAAACAAAAAACCCTGAGGTTTTTTTTTTGCGAATGGGCCTGCACAGCCCCTCCAGCTGCCCAGGAGCCCAGAGTGACCACAAAGCCTCAAGAAGTCTTTGAAGTGCTAGAATGAGGCTACAGGAAGAAGGTGGCATCCCACCCAGGCCCTGAGTCCACCCTCCCCAAAGCTAGTAACCTTGCCCACGGGCTTGGAGTTCATCTCTGGAGCCACCCTCTGTGCCAGGCTCCTTACACTGCCCAGGTGTATCTGCGTATGAGGACCAGGGAAAAGAGGACTTGCCTGTCATCCCTGACCCAATCCCATCCCCAATTTATTTTTTGCAGGTTCCTGTAGGGGCAGCAGTGGGTCAAATAACTGGTCCTCTCAACCGAAAATAGCAGGCCATGGCCTTATGGAAACTCCCCAGAGTGGGAGGTAGGGAGGAAGAAGAGCAAAGGAAGGGAGGCTTCTCAGGAAATGCCTGGGTGCCCTGACTGCCCTAGCAAAGACGCCTGGTCATTGGCTCTGCCCTTGGAAAGTCCCAGGCAGGGCTTGTGGACCTGGGTGGGCATAGTGCCAGCAGGGCAGCAGGGGTCCCTTACACAAGCATCAGATGCCAAGGTGGACTTCCTTTCCTGCCTAGCTGGGTTTCTGCCATGGACACCATCAGGACAAATGAAGGTAGTTCTTTTTTGTGGTCATTCTTTGTTCCTGGTAGTGGTAAATCTGGTGCCTCATTCTCTGTCCTCTTTACTTCTACCTTCACCATCCTCAGAACAGTTTATTCAGCTAATATTTTAATTATTGAAATAGGTCTCATGTAGTCCAGGTTGCCTCAACTTGATATGTAGCCAAAGATGACCTTGAACTACTAATCTTTCTGCTTCTACTTCCCCAATAGGGATTACAGGCATGCAACTAGATACCAGAAGATGTTTGCAAATAAAGGCCCAAGTGAGGGTTTAACCCAAAAGAAGACTACAGAGAACAGAAACTGAGACTGACTGTAGGAATTAATCTTCAGGGACTGAACCTGGAGAGCTCCAAGGTTGATGGAAGCTGGGTTTTTTGTAGATGTGAGAATAAGGTCAGTGGATTGTAGAGACCTGGGATGGAGGTAGGAAGATGGGTGAGACTTGCAGATTTGCAAACGCAAGACAAAGCATTTGAAAGGAAGCCATCAGTGAAGACGCCAGACTTCCTTGTATTTCACAAAGGTAATTGACCTTCCATCTCCGTATGTGCAGAGTGGTCTGATTTAACAAACCTCAGGTTCAAAATGTTTGGAAAAAGAATGCATCCATAACTGAGCATGCAATTTATTTATATTGTGTTATAAGTCATCTAAAGATTAAAGTCTACTGTTATGGGATGTATCTCAGTGGTAGAGTACTTGTCTAACTAGAAGGATGTGTTCAAGTTCTATGCAAAGCCTACATTTTATACAAGGAATTTGAGCATCTGATTTTGGTGCCTATGGAATTCCTGGACATTCCCTCTTGGTGCTCTAGGAACAAATGCATAGCTCTAGTGTGGAGGGCTTATAGTTAATACAGAGAGAGGATCAAAAAATCATGAAAAGTTTTAAGATGAGACAATCAAGAAACACAATTCTGGATTGGAGATGGGCTTCAACTGATACAGTACTTTTCAAGCATATACAAATCCCAGGGTTCAATACTTAGCACTGCAAAGAACTGAATAAGATGATGCATGTCTTTAATCCTAGTACTTGGAAATTAGAGACAGGATACAAAAATTAAGGTTATCTCCAGAAGTTTGAGGCTAGCCTGATCTTTTTTCTTGTTTTTCTTTCTTTCTTTCTTTCTTTCTTTCTTTTTCTTTTTTTTAATTTTTTTTTTTTTTTGAGACAGGGTTTCTCTGTTTAGTCCTTGCTATCCTGGAACTCACTTTGTAGACCAGGCTGGCCTCAAACTCAGAGATCTGCCTGCCTCTGCCTTCAAGTACTGGGATTAGAGACATGTGCTACCACTGCCCAGCTGTAAACCGCCCCCCTTCCAAATTTAGAACTGGAGACATAGCTCAGTGGTTAAGAGCACCCAGGATCAATTCCCATCACCCACATGTCTGCTCACAACAAGGAACTCCAGTCCCAGAGGAACCCAATACCCTTTTCTGTCTTCCTTGGGCACAAACCATGCACATGGTGAACGTATACATGCAGATAAAATACCAATACATGTAAAATAAAAATAATTTTAAAACTTATTTTTGTTTTGTTTGTCAGTTTTGAGAATGACCTTACTCTGTAGCTCTGGCTATCCTGGAACTCACTATGTAGACCAGGCTGCCCTCAAACTCACAGAGATCCACCTGCCTCTGCCTCCTAAGTACTGGAATTAAAGATGTTTGCCACCACTGTGACTGGCTTAGAAATTTTTTTTCAAAAATCAAATAGACAAAATCCTAAATGTTTAGGAAAAGTATCATGATCCATGGTGCCACAGGCTTCATAGGTCTCAGTATGAGCAGTAGCTTAAGTGTTGTCCTGAGTTCTCAGGTGGACACTACAAGAAGACTAAAATTCAAATGCTTCTGGTATTTTCAGGAAGTAACTCTTAACAATGGACCACAAAATTAAACTGGCTGAGAAAGCAGCTAAAAAGTACAGAAGGATAGCTGTAGAAAGCAGTTGTGTACTGTAACAGTCTTAGGAGTGAACATGAGAGACACAGAGAAAGGAGAAATGATTATTTCAGAGTGTATATATTTTGCTGACATCAGGCTCTTAAGGCAGTGGTTCTCAACCTCTCTAATTCTGTGACTCTTTAATACAGTTCCTCAGGCTGTGATGACTCTAACCATAAAATAATTTTCATTGCTATTTCATAACTGTAATTTTGCTACTGCTATAAATCGTAATGAAAGTATCTGTGTTTTCCAGTGGTCTTAGGTGACCACTGTCATTTTGATCTGCCCCACTCATACTATCAACATCACTGTTATTGCTTCCATCTCCATTGATATGACTCAAACCCACCATTCATTCATTAATTTATTCATTCAAGAATATTCTTTCGATCAAGAGACGTGCTTTAGTTCAGTTCTCTGTTCCTATCAATGAGTATGCTGGTTATTTTTTTGTCAGCTTGACACAAGGCAGGGTCATCTGGGAAAAGGGAACTATAATTCAGAAAATGCCTTCATCAAACTGGCCTGTAGGCAAGTCTGTAGGGCACTTTCTTGATTAATGGTTGATTTGGGAGCGGCGAGCCCACTGTAGGAAATGCCACTTGTTGGGCAGGTGATCTTGGGTTGTATAAGAATGCATGGTGAACTGAGCATGGTGGTGTACATTTTTCCCCCAACACTTAGGAGGCAGAGGCAGGAGAATCTCTGTTAGTTTGAAGCCAGCCTGGTCTACTTAGCAATTCTGAGGCCAGTAAGGACTATACAGTGAGACATTGTCTTTAAAAAAAATAGAAAAGAGCCGGGTGGTGGTGGCGCACACCTTTAATCCCAGCACTCGGGAGGCAGAGCCAGGTGGATCTTTGTGAGTTCGAGGCCAGCCTGGTCTACAGAGCGAGATCCAGGAAAGGCGCAAAGCTACACAGAGAAACCCTGTCTCGAAAAACCAAAAAAAAAAAAAAAAAAAAAAAGAAAGAAAGAAAGAAAGAAAAGAAGCTGCTGCTGGTGGTGGTGCTGGGAGTGGTGTTGGCAGTGGCAAGCACACCTTTAATTCTAGTACTTCCTAGTACTTGGGAGGCAGAGGTAGGCAGATCTCTGAGTTCGAGGCCAGTTTGATCACAGAGCAAATTCTAGGACAGCCAGGGCTACAAAGAGAAACCCTGTCTCAAAAAAAAAAAAAAAAAAAAAAAAAAGGAAAGATAAGGAAAGGGAGAGAGAGAGAGAGAGAGAGAGAGAGAGAGAGGAGAGAGAGAGGAGAGAGGAGAGAGAGAGGAGAGAGGAGAGAGAGAGAGGAGAGAGAGAAAGAAAAAAGAAAGAAAGAAAGAAAGAAAAGAAAGAAAGAAAAAGAAGAGTGAGCAAGCCAGAAAGCAGTGTTCCTTCATGGCCTCTGCTTCAGTTCCCTCCCTCCAGGTTCCTGCCTTGAGTTTCTACTCTAATTTTCCTTCATGATGGACTGTAAACTATATGGTGAAATAAACTCTTTCCTCCCCAAGTTGATTTTGGTAAGTATTTTATCATAGCAACAGAAGTGAGCTCTCTATCTTTAGGGGTCTATAATTGATAATGGAAAACCAAAAACAAACATAAAAAAATTTAGAAAACAAGATACAGAACAACCCTACTCTTTTTTACTTTTGTTTTTGTTGTTTTGCAGTGCTAGATATTGAAGCCAGAACCTAGAACATGCTACACAAGCACTCTACCACTGAGCAACACACCCAGCTTCTGTTCCAAAGAGTCTATCGAAAAAAATTAAACATGTTTATATAGACTTGTCCTCAGATGTTCATAGCATGAATCATAATGTCTTGAAACTAGGAAAACCCAAGTATCCATCCACTGGTGACCAATAAACAAGCTGGATGCTTCTATACAATCGGGAGAAAAGCATCTCAGAGATTTTATGCTAAGTGAAGCAGCCATGCATAGAAGACCACATATGGAGCCAAAGCTGGTATTGCAAGTCTGTAATTCCAACTCCTGAGGAGACTAAGGCAAAAAGATTAAAGTTCAAGGTCTGCTTTGGCTACACAGTGAATTCAAGGATAGTTTTGTCAACTAGGTGAAACCCTGTCTCAAAGAAATAATAAGAGAAAAAAAGAAAAGAAATAATAAGAGGATTTAGGATGTAGTTCAGTGGCAGAGCACTTGCCTAGTGGATACAAGATCTTAGATTTAATCCCTAATACTACACAAAGCAATACACATACACACATGCACACACACACACACACACACACACACACACACACACACACCACCACCACCACCACCACCACCACCACCACCACCACACACACAGACATATACCACTACCATACAAAAGGCATGATTTTGTTTACATGAAATCTTAGAACTGAGGCATTCTATGACAGTAGGCATGATCATGAATTTGTTAAAATTCATTTTTGCTGTGCTTAATATTGGTGACTATCATATGTACAAAGTAGATTTTTTTTTTAAATTTTATATTTATTATGCATACAGTGTTCTGCCTGCACCCCTGCAGGCCGGAAGAGGACACCAGATCTCATTACAGATGGTTGTGAGCCATCATGTGGCTGCTGGGAATTGAACTCAGGACCTCTGGAAGAATAGTCAGTGCTCTTAACCTCTGAGCCATCTCTCCAGCCCCAACAAATTAGATTTTTAATAGAGATTAACTTTTTGAAAAGATGTGAAAATTGAAGGTGGGACTGGAGAAATGTCTCAATAGTTAAGATCGCTTATTGCGTGCTCACTTTGGCAGCACATATACTAAAATTGGAACGATACAGTGAAGATTAGCATGGCCCCTTCGCAAGGATGACACGCAAATTCGTGAAGCATTCCATATTTAAAAAAATAAATAAATAAAAGATCGCTTATTGCTTTTGTAGAGGACCTGGGTTCAGTTCCAAGCACCTACATGGCTCAAAACTGTCCAGAGGATTCAACACCTTTTTTTGACCTCCATGGACTCCTGTACACATGTAGTGTGCAAACATATACTCAGGCACATACACATAAAATAAGTAAATAAATAAAAATTATATATATTATATATAATATACATATTTGCTTTTTTGAGACAGGATTTCCCTGTGTAGTCCTAGCTGTCCTGAAACTCACTGTGTAGACCAGGCTAGCCTTGAACTCAGGGATCCATCAGCCTCTGCCTCCTGGGGACTAGGATCAAAGGCATGCACTACCACCACCTGGCTTTTATTGTTGTTGTTGTTGTTAAAGTATTCTTTAAATTATTTTATGTATCTGAGTGTTTTGTCTGCATGCATCTCTATGCATCATATTCATATAGTGCTCTTAGAGGCCAGAAGAGGGTTTTGGAGCCTTTTGGGGACTGGAGTTACAGAATTTCTGTGAGCCACCATGTAGGTGCTGAGAATTGAACCCTGGTTCTCTGGAAGAGCAGCCAGTGTTTCTTCTTCTGTTTTTTTGTTTGTTTGTTTGTTTTGGTTTCAGTTTTTGGTTTTTCAAGACAGGGTTTCTCTGTGTATCCCTGGCTGTCCTGGAACTCACTCTGTAGACCAGGCTGGCCTCAAATTCACAGAGATCTACCTTCCCCTGCCTCCTGAGTGCTGGGATTAAAGGTGGGCATCACTGCTCAGCTTACAACCAGTACTCTTAAACACGGAACCATCTCCCCAGTCTCAATATTTTTAAGAGATGTAAAAAATTGGAAGTAGTACCATGAGAAATGGAAGAAAGACACAAAGGTAAGAAGTGGAGACAAAATTTTGGAGCAGTCCTACCAGATTGCCAGCAAAGGGATCTTTTCCTTCCTATGTTTTCCTTCCTACTTGTAGAGCATGCATCGACCCCTAGGAACAGAGACCCTGGGTCACATGGTGACCCTTTTAGTAAGGAGAATAGGCAAATCTAGACTTGAGCTCTATGTCAAAGTGTTCATAGGTGCCATTTCCTACTCAGAGTTAAGTCAGAGAGACAGAGGTGCTCATAGATAACAGGTGGGTGCTATGCCAAGCATGAAGGATGGCTAGGAGGCTAATAGGATAGAGGAACTTCCATGGACTCTGATATGGGAGGGGACTCTCACAGATCCTTTTAAGGGATGGGGCTTTTGTCCTGCTAGGGAAGTTAGTTTCTCAGATCCTAGTAGGGAAATAGGGGTTCTCACAAGTCCTGGTAGGCCCAGTGTAGTGAAGAAAAGTTTCTGTCTGATGTCCTCTAGCTCCTCCAAGGACCACTATCTCCTAGGCTAGGGTTCAAACTACAGTAGCCAGTTTTGGCCTCTGGAGCAAGTGTGGGAGAAAGGTCCCCATGGCTTTCAACTTCCACTGGATTGTACTTGGCTGACCTTCTTCCAAGGGCAGTGGGCTTGTTTGTAATAGAAAGAACTAGATACAAATCCAGTCAGGTAGACATGGCTAGCTAGGCCCTGGTTTCTCCCACACATCTGTGATGCCACTCTCGGTGGTGGTGCCTGGGTATGTTGATGATTGTATTTTCTCTGGGTATGTGGGCAGCTCCACAACTTAACTGGCTGGAGTCCAGAGACAGCTCAGTAACTGAGTTATCCCTTTGACATTCTCTCCTCTCACTTGCAGTGCCCTGGCCTGGCCGTTGAAGCACCACTAGTGAGCCCTAAGCCCCAGTGACCTTTTCCCCTATGGCCCTGACAGGGTCTGGGAACCTCCGGCCTGTTGTCCTATGTCCTGCCAAGAGGATGTCCTGTCCACCCCCTCCCCGTTTCCCCACCCTTATTCCTCCCAGAAGCCGCCCAAGAGTGGAGATGGGGTGAGATGGAGGGGAACTGGAGTCATGGCATCCTGAGCCCCCGTTTCTCCTGCTACCCCTTCCCTTTGGATCTGGTGAAATGGATAAGGCCCCCAGCCCAGCACCTCGGCATGCAGATCAGACTTCAGTTCTCCCCTAGGTCAGGGACAGCTGTTCTATGAAGCAAAGGCTGGGAGGGAGGTACAGGAGCAGGGAGGAAGGAGGGAACAAGGAGAGATACCTCCCGTGCTCTTCCAGCCTGTCCTGGGTTTCCTTCTGTGAGGATTGAGAAGGGCTCTGGAGGATGCCTTTGAGCTCAGCTCAGCTCAGCTCAGATTCCTGGGTAGCCTGTTTCTTGTGGAAGAATGAATCAGAAGGTAGACCCAGTGTGAGGGGAGTGTTATGAATCCTGGAGTATCCAGGATTTGGGCTGGTACTTGTGAAGAAGGACAAATTGGGCCAAGCAGTGCCCTCCTTTACTTTAGCATCTGGTCCTTACTTTCCACAACAGCTGTTTGTCTCTGGGCACTTGTGCTTGTGCCTCTCTCTGTCTTCCTGTGGTTTATTTGTGTGTGTGTGTGTGTGTGTGTGTGTGTGTGTGCGCGCGCGCGCGCGCGCGCGCGCGCACACACACACACACACACACACACACAATAAATATGAATTTGGGTTCAGCAGATGTGTGCATTTGATATGTGTCTCAAGTACATTTCTGAACCTCAGATCTGTATGGCCTTCCTTTGTAACTGTGGTGGTGAGTGGAATACTATTTCTCCTGTAAGGTTAAGAATGACCAGTGCCCCTAGGATGCCTGGACCTCTAGAGGGTGGGGGCTGGACAGCAACTGCTAGGCCCTTCCTCCTGGGCCCTCCCCCCAAGGCTTGGTCTACCTTCTACTCTGGCAGCTCAGCCAAGTTAAAAATAGCCCTTGGGCCTCTGGAAGCGGAAGGGGTAGAGGCTGCTGAGATCAGACCAGGAGGGAGGAGGTAGGAGGCAACCTCTAGTGGGTGAGGCGAGGCAGTTCCCTTGTCTCACGCCAGTGCTCCTTGGCCACTTGCCCACATTAGTGAGGTGGGCTCAACATCTGCTGGCCCCATCCACACAGCTTAACCTTTCTACCCTAGAGGAGGTGAAGGAGGGGGCTGCTCATGAGCCTTGCCTAGCAAGGCAGAGACATCATTGGTGGTCAGCCTGGCCAGCCAGGCCCTGCTCCAAACCACAACTCCTCCCAGGACACCCTTTCCCTCCCTGGGTTTATTTCCTCTGTGAGGGTCCTGTGACTTCTCTGAAGAGAGAAAGGTAGCCTCAGGGGCTAGCCTAGTCAGAATGCAGGACAAGCAGTCCTCAGGGAACATTCTCTCCTCTGGGAGGATCTGTGGAGGGCTTCTTAGATACCACCCCCACCCCATGTGTAGCTCATATATCATATGCCTACACAAAAGTGTGCATATTCCAAGGATATAGCTTGATAATGTCTGTAAGCTGAAGGCATCTTGTTTAGCACCCATAATAGGAGGGTGCTATTCTTCTGTGTTTTTTTCATGTCATATATGTGGTTTGGTGAATCCAACCATGCATGATTGTGGGGCACATTTAATTGGACAGGTTACAAGACCCTCTGAGAATCTGATGGTGCTGTTGTGGACTCTCCCCTGATGATACTGGTATTGTCAGAAAGTTCAGGGAATACGTGCCCTTCCCCCCAGGCTTCTGACCTCCAGAATGTGGACTGGTTTGTCTTTGTGGTATAGAGTTTCCCAAGGAGAAGCTATCTTCGCTCCAAGAGGAATGGCAAAGCATATGTCCCTCTTTACTGACCTAGGCACACCCAAAGAGGCGCCTGTCCTGGAATACACACCCAGCCTTCCTTCCTCAGGAAAACCTGTGGTCTGATAAGGCCTCCAGCCTCCACCCCGGCACCAGGATCCCCAGGGGAGGAGGAAATGGAGCCTGCCACCTGGAGCTGGGGTCAGGGAGCCTGGTTCTTGGTGTTCCATTAGGACAGCTCTCCATATGGCTCCAGGAAAGGGGAACTCTGACCACCTAGACCATCTGGGTTTAGGGCTGTGAAGTAAAGGCGACCAAACAAGGTAGAGTGGCTGTTTGCATGTGCTGCTTGACTAAGGGCAGGACCTCCACTCTCTCATAAGGCTTTGACCAAGGCTCCAGCCCCTTCTAGACCCCAACTTAGGTTTTCCTAGTACATGAGCTCATTCTGGGTTGGACTTGAGGATGGCAAAGGCCCAGGGGAGAAAACCCTCAGATCTTGCTCTCTGCGATGTAGCATTCAGGTTTCAGGACTGTGAATCTGGGTCTGTAATACAGCCTCCTGCAAAGTTCCCATAGCCTCTAGGCCTCCCAGGAGCAACCAGGAAGATTTTGAGCCCAAATCTTAACAGGAAGGAAATGTCTGTTAGCTATCTAAGACTGAAAATACCCTCCCAAATCTCAGCCCATTCTCAGCATCTCCTTCCCAGTTCTCCTACTCCTCAGATACCTGCACTGTATGGTTGTTGACTCTCCTATGACAATGATGCTAATAAGATGAGATTTGCAGGTACAGACTGTGACTGCCTAGCACCATGTGGAGTGACCCCCAACTTTGGCCAGGATGGCTGTGGAGCATCAGGTCATAGGGACCAAGGGAAACAGGAAGGGAAATGAATAAGATACCAAGGAAAGCTGGGCAGAACTTTGTTGTGGTGGCTAGGAACCAAGTTTGGAGTATTTGCTGGGACAGCTGGGAGTCACCAAGGGACAGGAGCAAGAAAGGCCTTTGGGGTTGAGGAATTGTCAGGAACAAGAAAGACCTTTGGGGTTGAGGGGATAGTAGAGGTGTTACAAATAGTGTAGGGGTTGGGTTTGGAACTCGCAGGTGGGGCAATTGGTAAAGGGTACAGTTGGTCTGGTAAACAGAGAATGGCCTGACAGCTTCTTACGTCCAAAGTCAGCTGACCAGCTAGGATTCATGTTCCTTGCAGTGCAGAAGAATGGGAGTGAGGAGGATGAAGTGAGCCCATTTGAGCCAGCCTGGGGAGGTGGTGTTCTACTCAAGAACAAGGAAGGAATGGTCTTTCACTTTTATCTCAGATGTTTTCTGCTTCCTTCAGATTGTGCTGACCAGGAACAGATTCTAGATTCTGAGCTCCTGAAATGTGTGACACTGCCTGGATACTGAAGTTTCAGTCTAAAACAATGCATCAGAGAAATGAGACAAGTAATTTAGTCTCATAAGGCCACAACTGGAAGTCATCTTGCTAGTGTTTTTTGTTGTTGTTAGTTTATTTTTATTTATGTGTACATATGTCTGCTATCACATGTGTTCAGATATCCAGGGAGGCCAGAAGAGAGCAAGGGATCTCCTGGAGCTGGAGTCACAGGCAGTTGTGAGCCACCTGATATGGGTACTGGGAACTGAGCTCTGGTCCTCTGGAAAAATAGGAAGTGTTCATAACTACTAGGTTATCTCTCTAGCCACAAATGAAAAATAATTTTTTAAGCAGGAACTCACTCTGTGGCTCTGTTTTGACTGGAACTTGCAATGTAAACCAGGTTGATTTGGCTGAACTCACACAGATCCTCCTGCCTCTGCCTCCTGAATGCCGGGATTAACGATGTACCACTGCTGGGTGGTGGTGGCCCATGCCTTTAATCCCAGTACTCAGGAGGCAGAGGTAGGAGGATCTCTGAGTTTGAGGCCAGCCTGGTCTACAGAGCAAGTTCTAGTACAATCAGGGCTACACAAAGAAACCCTGTTTCAGAAAAAAAATGTGTACTACTATGCTCAGGTATTTTGTTATATTTTGATAGGGATCCTGAAGAGCATTATCTGCTGTGGGACAATGTCTTGAGTCATGCTGAAGTCTAGGCCAGGGCCCTACAGTTCCATTCTGTGGGGCAGAATGTGGAAACTCAATCAGGGCCAAAGTGAGCCAAAGACATCGCTCTGCTCTATACCCTGAATAATCACCTCTGAAAACGCCAGTTGGGAAGAGGGAGAAGGACCATAGGTTACCTAACTGATATGTGGCTTCTTCTGACCCCAATCCTTGGGAGTTCCATGATCACTGTCAGTGCCACTCCCTGTTGTTTCCTCCTAAACTTGTTCCTGCTGACCTCGCAGCCCTGGTTTCTTTCCTTTAAGCGTAGCCTGAAGCACCTGTTGTGGGTCCTACATCTGCACTTCCTTGGCTTCCAGTCCAAAGAGCAGTCATCTGTCACTCACTGCCATGTGGAAAGGCAAGCACCTCCTCTGGTTTCCCCTTTATCTCTTACTTCTTTTCAATTCAAGGCTACATCAGTGCTATTTCCTAAAAATTCCTCTGACTAGTCATGATTAGATCATGTCTATCTCTTGTTCAGAAATCTCATTGGTATTCTACAGAAATCCCATCTTGGCTATAGTTAGAACCTGGCTCACCCTACATGGTCCTAGTGGGCCATGAAACCTCATCACCAGCCATCAAGTACTCACTTGTGGCTCAGTCCACTGAAGAAATTCCCTGCTTTGTTTGAGGGTAAGAGCTCTCAATCCTCATTCATCTATTCAACCAGGCCTAATAGAAAGTTGCTCAGTCCTCAAATCCCTGCAAATGTTATGTTATGCTGTTCTGAGACTAAGCTCAAGATTTGTTTACCTCTTGGGATGGGGGCCCCTCAAGGAAAGACCATTTGAATGACCAAGGTCCAGATTGGACTCGGCGTTTGGTTCATAGAGACAGGCAAGTGCACCTATGTGTATATAGCCTATCAGAATGATCATCTGTGAACAATCACTCAGGAGGCTGGAAGTTAGAGAACAGCTTGGGCTACTTAGTGAATTCTAAGCCAGCCTAGGTTACAGATGAGACCCTGTCTCAAAAAACAAACCATAGGCCTATACCTTAAGATCCTGTTCCAGAAGAGGAGGAGGAGAAGGGGGGGGGAGGAGGGGGCTGGTGGTGGTGGTGCTCAGAGAGAAACCAGTAACAACAACAACAACAACAACAAAAACCCAAAAAGGTGCAGGTAAAGGCCCATAAAACTTGCTGAAGATGGCAGGACAGATTGATGTTGACCCAGACTACTACCCTGGGAAAAGAGACATTGTGCACTTTCATTTCTTTTTCTTTTTTAAAAATTTTTGAAACAGGTTCTCACTTGTGTGGCCCTGGTTGACCTGGAACCCAGAGAAAACTGCCTGCCTCTGTCTCCTGAGTACTGAGATTAAAAGTGTACACTACCATGACAAGTTTTGTATTTTTCTTAAAAATTAACAAAGTGCTTTTTATGATTAGCTGGGAGTGTAGTTCAGTGTGTTTGTCTAATGCACAAGGCATTAGTTAGGCCCTCAGTGCCCTCTTTTTCTATCTATATTTGTAAATTTGTATATATAGAGATATTTGTAACTGAGTTATTTTGTTATTATTATTATATCATTATTATTGTTTTTTTGAGACACTGTCACTGTGTAACAGTCTTGACTGTCCTGGAACTTAGTCTGTCGACCAAGCTGGCCTCAAACTCACAGAGATCCACCTACCTATGCCTCCCGAGTGCTAGGATTAAAGGCATGTGCCACCACTGCCCGGCTGAGTTTTTTATTTTATTTTTTAACATTTATTTATGTGTGCATTGGTGTTTTTTCTGTATGTATAACTGTATGAAGGTGCCAGATGCCCTGAAACTGGTGCTACAGACAGCTGTGATCTGCCATGTGGGTGCTGGGAATAGAACCCTGGTTCTCTGGGAGATCTTCCAGTACTCTTAACATCCTAGCCATCTCCCTAGCCCGAGATTTTTTTTTTAAACAAAAACAATCTCGATGGGTGGTGGTGGTGGTGGTGGTGGTGGTGGTGGTGGTGGTGGTGGTGCATGCCTTTAATCTCAGCATTCAGGAGGCAGAACCAGGCGGATCTCTGTGGGTTCGAGGCCAGCCTGGTCTACAGAGCAAGATCCAGGACAGGCACCAAAACTACACAGAGAAACTCTGTCTCGAAAAACAAAAACAAAAACAAAACAAAACAAAAAAAAAATCTCACAGCATTTATTGCCACCCAATAACATATAGGCTACCAAAACAATATAAATAAATGTTTCAGACTGTACTCCCAGCAGAAGATTATTTATTTATTTATTTATTTATTTATTTATTTATTTATTTATTTATTTAGAAAAGGTTTCTCTGTATAGCCCTGGCTGTCCTGTAACTCACTCTGTAGACAACATTGGCCTGAAAGATCTGCCTACCTCTGTCTCCCAAGTGCTGGGATTAAAAGTGTGTGATACCCGCATCTGGGTGAGTGTCCAAAAGAGATGGGGTATGTATGTGTGTTTGTGAGTTTGTGTCCTTGCTATGTCCTTGCTAGAGTGCAGTGGCTATTCATAGGCGAGATCCCATTACTGATCAGCACTTGAGTTTTGACATGCTCCATTTCCAACCTGGGCACCCCTCCTTAGACAACCTGGTGGTCCCAGCTCCTGGGAGGTCGTCATATTGATGCTGAACTTAATGCAGACACCTGATCTGCACAGCGCACTGAGTTCTGGAAACAGAACTCAGTGACTCAAGAGATCCTCCTATTTCAGCATCCCCAATAGCTGGGACTGCAGGTGTGCACTACCTCGCCCAGCAGAAGACACCTTTAAAAATACTGTACTGCCTTCTCAACTTCTGTCCTTGGCCATTTCTAATTGGAAACACTTTGAAGCAAAGTAATATCATTTCCTTTTAGCATGATCCTGCCCAGTTGTTTTCTTGACTTTTAGAATGAATCTCTTATATCATCTGAGGTTCATGTACTCACCAAAGCCAATAATACAACCCTCACACAGCCACATCTAAATTTGAGATCTATTTCACAAGTAAAAAAGATGTGGTTCCAAAGTCCAGAGCTCATATTCTGTTGTAAAGGGTACAATGGGCTGCACTTTCTGGTCCTGGCCATGGTATGCCATGGTGGAAGTTACAAAATGCAGCTGAGATCTTTTAATTTTTAAAATTTATTATTAATTTTTAAATTTGTGTATGTGCCTTCTTGTCTATATATGCACTACATGCACACAGTGCCAATAGAGGCCAGAAGCAGAGATCAGATACTCTGGAACTGTAGCTTAGTGTGCTCGTCTAATGCACAAACCATTAGTTTGGCCCTCAGTGCCCTCTCTTTCTACCTATTTATGCATGTCTACATTCAAAATTTGCATGTAGACAGATATTTGTAACTGAGATTTTTTTTTTAAAACAAAAACAGTCTCACAACATATATTGTCACCTGATAATAACATACAGTTGTGAACCATTAAGAAGCCAAGAGCTCTTTAAGAGCTGTCCACCCTTCTATTTTTAAGACAAGGTCTCTTATTGGGATCTGGGCTCCTGATTAGGCCAACATAGGCTAGATGCACTAGCTAACTAACTAGCTCCAGGCATCTATCTGTCTTTACCTCTCTAGCACAGGGATTACGGCACACAGGTGTCACTGTACCTTAGCTCTTTATGTGAGTGCTGAGGATTGAACTCAGGTCCTTCTGCTAGCATAGCAAGCACTTTACCAACTGAACTATCTCCCTAGCCCCAAATGGGAGCACCATCAAGGCTGTGCCTATGTAGACAGAGGCCAGGATGGAAGGTGGCAGGCTCTCTCAACAGTGTTTAAGAGAGCACATCTTGTGTGTAGCCTGAGAGCCCAGAGCTCACCACACAACATCACTCAAAATATGAGACCAGCATCCCTGACTCTGTGGTTTTGTACCCCATGAGAGTGTTTGGGGGAATGGGTTGAGTAATGAATATTCTGAAGCGCTAATTCCTTTGTTTGTTTGGTTTTTTGGTTTATCTGTGTAGCCCTGGCTGTCCTGAAACTCACTTTGAAGACAAGGCTGGCCTTGAACTTCACAAAGATCTGCCTGCCTTTACCTCCTAAGTGCTGGGACTAAAGGTGTAAACCACCATACCACCCAACTGAAGCCCAATTCTTTCTTTTCTTTTTGGGTTTTTTTTGTTTTTTTTTGTTTTTTTGAGACAAGGTTTCTTTCTTTGTGTAGCTCTGGCTGCCCTGGAACTAGCTCTGGCCTGGAACTCACAGAGATCCACCTGCCTCTGCCTCCTGAGTGCTGGGATTAAAGGCATATGCCACCATTGCTCAGCTGAAGTGCTAATTATTAAAAGTGGAAATAAACCATTTTGTGGTGGCACACACCTTTAATCCCAGCACTAGAGAGGCAGAGGCAGGGAGATCACTGTGAGTTCAAGGCCAGCTTGGTCTTCAGAGTGAGTTCTGGGACAGCCAGGGATACACAGAACCATGTCTCAAAAAAACAAAAAAACAAACAAACAATAAATAGTGGAAATAAATAGCTGGGCTGAGATATACTGTGAGTGGCTATTCAGCTCTCAACCCTAGAAGTCATGAGAGTTGTTTTACTATTGGTTGGTTTTGCTTCTTTCCACCTTTAAAGAATGAACCTTTTATTTTGTAATAACTTTAGATTTCAGAAAAGTGGCAGGTTGTACAGCCCAGAATTCCTGTGTGACTTTTCCAGGCTCCAAGTTTCTCTACTGTCATTTGGCTTTGCTACATGCCTTTGTGAGTATCAGGAAGCCCTTGCTAGCACAACTCTCTACTACAGTAAGACTTTCTATGGATCTTACCACCTAGTTCCCAAAGCTCTCCTCTCTTCTCCAGTCCTCTCCATCGCACCATCATACTTAGAGATACTACATTTCACATTTTTGTAGGCTGAGGCAATTTCTCAGGCTTCCTTTGTTTCTCATGAGCTTCAGTTTTAAGGCTCACTGATTAGGTACTGAGTAGACAGTACCTCAGGTAGGATCTACAGGGTGTACTTTCTGAGGACTAAGTTTTAGAATCTCAGAGATGAGGTGCCCTCTTGTCACATCACCTTAGAGGCACCTGACATCCACATGGTTACCCCCCAGTTCTGGGTAGAATCACTTAGGTAAGGTGGTACTTACCAAGAATCTCTACAAAATTCTTATTCTTTCCTCTTTTGGTACTATTTTTAAAAATGTTTTGTTTTTAATTTATGTGTATCTGTGTTTTGGTTTGTATATATGAGTGCAGGTACCTGCCGAAGCCAGGAGTGTCGGATTCCCTTGGCTGGAGTTACAGGCAGTTGTGAGCCATCCATCCTGGGAACCAAACTTGGGCCTTCAGCAGCAGCAGTATATGCTTTTAACTGCTGAGCTAGCTCCCCAGGCCCCTTCTGGTTCTTCTGGGGAACCCCAAAAGGCTTTTCCTGATGGGAGGGAGGGGCTACATCTCAAAAGGCAGGACAGAGCACCATTCCACAGTCCCCTATGGACCACAGTCACTCTGTTCACTTTCTATCCGAGGCCCTAGCTCAGGAGGAAGGGCCAGGTAACTCTAGGAAAGTAATTCATTACATGGGGAGATACTGGGCACCTGGTAGGTACTCAGGGAATATGCTGCCTTTCCTTCCTTCTAGGACTAGTTTAACACAACAATTTTTCTTTCCCTAGCATGTCTCAGGCTAGTAGACCTGAGAACTCCCAAATGGAGTACCATATAGAGCCAGGTGTCCCTTTCACCTGTGGTGCTATCAGCAGATCTATCACCAGCCTGTGCAATGGGAGCCTTGAAGCTGTAGCCTCTGGGGAGGAGCGCTTTAAAGCTGGGACTAAGGCCCAGCCCTCATTGCCTGTTCTAAGATGGAATTACAGCCCCAGACATACCAGTGAGGGCAACAGTTTCTCCCCCAAGGCCTGGTGAAGACTCCAGGTACTTCTGTGTGTTCTGGAACAGCCGGGACTGCAACCTGTCAAGTAGGTTCAGGGAAAGACTGACTACCAGGGCTTCTGAGTGTGTTTGGATAAGGCAAGTATCCCTTTATAGAAGTGACCTGTCACAGGGACTACTGAATAAAGGTGGAGAAAGGACTCTGAGGATGCAGAAGGGGAAAGAAGACCATAGCTGGGACCTGGAGAAATGGGCTAGAACTTGTGTGGAAAATCTGCCCTTAAGAGACAACCCAAGTGGGCTCAGGACACCAGCTGAGACCCAGGAATAGGGTCCAGACTTTAGAGTGTGGAATGCTGGTGGGTACCTGAGGGTATGGTGGGAGCAGGACTGTCCCTGACCTATGCTGGGGCCTTCCCAGGGCCTGTGGTTGGGATGAGCTGCTTAGAAACTCTCAGAGGAAAGCACTGTGTCAGGATCCACTTGTAGCGCACAGCCAAGTAAGGTTTGCCTCTATCCAAAGTACATACTTGGTTCTGACTGGGCACCATGGCTGCTTCCTGCCCCTGTGCTAGGTCTAGCATAGGGGTCTGGCTGACATATCCTCTGATTCTGCTCTGTTCTTTCCCCATCTCTTCCCCTTGGTCTGCTGAGGCCTGGCCCCCAACCTATTCTCTTGGTCTTGAGTCTCAGTACCTCTCCTTCCCCCAGTCCAGGGACATAGCAGGTGTGGCTTTGCTCCTTTCAATATTGCTGGAAATGCAGGGAACTCTGGAATGCTGAGCCCTGGCCCCATAGCTGGTAGGTGGGAGGCAAGGCTTAGGGAGCAAGGAGCTGCCAGTTGGCTATGGTACTTTGGAAGGACAGTTGGGGTGAGGGAGCATTTGGAATGGAGATGGGGCGACAGTTGGCAATAGCAGCTGGAGTGGCAGTTGGGGCTTGGCAGGGGCACAAGCCTGGAGGACAGTTGGGGTGGGGCAGCCATGGGATTGGCAGGTAGCCCTTGGCCTGGAGCAGCTCTGGAGGACAGTCTTGCAGAGGCCTGGACAGGAGGGCAAGTCCAGATGGCTCTAGACCTGGCCAAACTATGCCCAGGAAGCCCATATTACAGAAGCCTAGGTGAGGAGCTCCTCCCATGGCCATAGATTGGTCTTTGCTGCAGACTGAGGCAGGATTCAGTTCCACTACAGGGGCCAGGATGATGTGTGGTGGGCGGGTCCCAGTATCCCCAGCCCATAGCAGTGCTCTTTTTTCCCTCCCTGCTCTTGGCTTCTCTAGATAGGGACTTCCAGCAGAGTGCTGGAGAGGGCAGGGACAGGTTTCTGGAAGGGGGCAGGACTCTTAGGTCTGTTGCCATGGGGACGACTGAGCAACACCACTGGCTGGAGGATAAACAGGCAGTCTCTCTGACCAGTGACTGAGACAAAGACAGCTACAGAAAAACCAGCTGGGGGTAGATGAGGAAATGCTGCCTTGGGGGGAAGATGCCTAGCAATGACAGGGTTGGTGGGGTGGTACCTCTACTAGATATGGAGGGATATTTGCTGTTCTTCTGGAATTTTCTTTTCCAAAGCTCCTCCCAGGCTATTGCTTACAAAGCAGACCCTGAGGCTAAATGCAAGTAAGTCCCTGATCTCTATTGTTTCACAGTTCTTTGCCTGAGGTTGGGCCCCTTCTTGCTCCTCTGCCCCTTGAAAGCCACACGGTGTATTGATGGAGGGCAGGTTACCAGTAAAGCACATAGGGGTCTCTAGGGTTTACAGAGGATGCTGGGCCTGGCCAGCCACATGGCACTCTTAAAGGCTATCATGGTGGTGTTCCAGGTACTTGGGATAGAAGGGGCCCATTCTGAGGGCCTTCTATCAGAAAGCACATTCATGGCCTGATCAGCTTCTGCACCCTTTCTTTGGCCCCCAGAATGTGTGGCCTGATGCTAATTCCCTTCATGGATTTGGTATGTTCCTTGACGGTCTCCTGACATACTCATACAGGTAGCTTGGGGTGAGTTTTTGGTTGTTGTTATTGTTTTTTAAGATAGGGTTTTGCTGGACGGTGGTGGCGCACACCTTTAATCCCAGCACTTGGGAGGCAGAGGCAGGCAGATCTCTGTGAGTTCGAGGCCAGCCTGGGCTACCGAGTGAGTTCCAGGAAAGGCGCAAAGCTACATAGAGAAACCCTGTCTCGAAAAACCAAAAAAAAAAAAAAAAGATAGGGTTTTAAAGAATGGCCTGGATCTCACTTTGTAGACCAGGTTACCCTTAAACTCAGAGAGATTCATCTGATTCTGCATATCAAGTACTGGAATTAAAGGTGTATGCCACCACACCTGGCTCAACTTTTTTTTTTAAATTTGTATTTGTGTGTGTGTGTGTGTGTGTGTACATGTGCAGCTGGCTGCCTATCAAGGCCAGAAGAGGGTGTTAGATCTCTTGGAGCTGATGTTATAGGCAGTTATGAGCTACTCCAACGTAGATGCTGAGTGAGAACCAAACTTGGGTTCTATGCAAGAGCATTAAGCAAACAATATTAAACACCGAGCTATCTCTCCAGCTCCTGGGGGTAACTATACAATGGTCTCAACCGATAGCATGGACCCATGTGGCTGCAGGACCCTGACCATCTGTCTGTCTGTTCACATTTTCTACTGCTCACTGTTGATAGCCAGGATCATGCCCATCTTCATGGAACCTTCCCAGACCCCTGCTATGGATGCTGAATGCCATGATCAGAGTGTAACTGAGGCCAACCTATCTGTCCATCCTTGAGAGTCATCTCTAAGGCAGGTCACCTGGTGTGAGAAACTGTGAGTTCCTGAGCCATTCTGGTAACACATCAAAGCAGACACATTTAGACACCTGGGCCAACTCTGCTATGACTTCTCTTACCCTCACATCTGCCAAGAGGTTGCGGTTGCTGCTGTTTGGGTTTTTAAACAATTATGGGGTTTATTAGCTTGCAGAACAGTGATAGTGAGGAGATAAGGTGGGTCTGTCTCATCTCAGGGGGTTCTTCTTCAATCTGCCTACAAGCTACTGTATTGTCTTTATGTCTAGGCCTTGTATCCTTGTGCTGGCTTTTGGAGCAGAAAATACAGGGGTCTTGGTCCAGTCACTGGTAGTGCTGCTGGGGTGGAGGTGCAAGAGTGTGTATGTGTGGAAAGGGGGTACCTGCTCTGTCCTGGCTCATTTCAGAAGTCAACAAGAGTTCCTATGAAGATGAGTAGCCCTTTGGCATATGGAGTGGGCCTGTTAGTGTTAGACACAGGTGTGGTTGTCATAGGCTTCCTGAGCAATGACTGAGCTCCACTGTGTTTATGGGCAAGGTTCTTCTATTGCTCCCAAGTTCTGCATGGGAAACAGACAGCATAACATCAACATGATCCTTCTTGAATGTGTCTTGGGTGCCTAGTTACCTTGAGAGAAACTAGGGCTCTCTCTGAGGGAGAGTGAACTTAGAGGTCTCCTCATGCTTCACTTTCTTCATGAGCAGCAAACAGAGACCAAACTGAGAAAGGGGATGGTCTGAAGGACTATCTACAGACAGTGTTCTTTGTCCCCTCAGAGGGAGGTGTACCCAGACTGACCCTCGGATCTTCCCGGAGGTCAGGAGCGGTAGTCAGAACTGTGCTCGTCCTACTTCTCCAAGGATAGGCACACTGAGGAGGGCAGGATTGGGGGGTGTGTGTTGGTGGTGGTGGGGCTTGCTTCAGACCAGTTGTGCCAAGAGAGTCCTCCAGCAGAAAGAATGAAACTAGGGACACCTGGGCCATGAGTGCCAGCCTAGGTGCCTGGCGAGGGGTGGGCAGGGCATGTGCACAGCCATCTCCTGTAAGGAATATCCCTGGCTTTCATCTCTGACTGCCAGACCTCTGCTCGCCCTTGCTCGCTCAAGGAGAATCTCCTCCTGCCAGCCCTCCCACTGCCGCCCATGAATGCCTCCTCACACAACATGAGAAATCCTCCATCAGGGCGGGCGCCTCCCACCTCCAGAGGAATTTCGCGGCGCTGGCCCCTCGAGGAGGCAGGGCGCAGACAGCCTAGGGCGAATTGCGATTGGTTGGCCCAGCAGGGCTCAACTCCTCTACGCCCCTGGCCAGCCACAAGCTCACCTCCTCCCCTCCGCTGTGCCCGGAGGGAGCGTGGTGGCCTTTAACCCCGGCGCAGGCCAGCCAGGAATGTACACGCTACCCGTTCCAGCTCCCCAAAGGCTCGAGGACACAGAAGGCAAGAAAAGACGCGCGGCACCGCACCACTGGGGGCGGGGTGTAGAGACCCATCCCTAGCTATACGGGAATCGAGATGCGACCACTGGTTGGGAGCTGCTGGCCAAGACAGGGTTCTCGCCACTTGTCTGAGCCCCACGCCCTCACCAGCAGCTGGATGACAAGACCGACGTGCGGCAGCCAATGCTCCTAGTTGGCCAAATATGAGTACCGTTTGCAGGCACCGCCACGTGGCCCGCTTCTCAACGCGCGCTTCTCTGGGAGAGCGCCCAGGTCCCCGGATGGCGGGGGTGCACAGTGACCAGCTCCTTCAGGGCACCGCGCCCCTAGAGCGCGTTTTCTCCGCTCAGCATGAGCCCCGCGGAACCGCCATGGCGCGCCTGGAAGTCGCTAAGTTTGGGAGACGCGCGTACGGCGACGGCTCCTCGGGGTTCGGAGACAGCCATGACCCTGGGTCTCCTGCGTCCCCAGGGACAGGCGCTCAGACGACGCGGGGTGCGCCAACCCGACCCTGCTGCGGTGCCCTTGTCCAGCCCACCTCTCCCATCAGGTGGTCTCCGTCTGCGAGATCCCGCAGGGCGGGAGCGTCGGACCCACGGACCCCATTCCTTGCCACTCGCAAGCCCATGGGAGGGGGCTTCCCACAATGCCCAGCGAGCTCCAGCCCGCACTTCCGCTGTCCGGCCCCGCGGGGGGGCGGTGGGCCGCCGGAGCACCGGCGGCTACTCGGCCCCGGCCAGTCCGCTGCGCCCTGCCGCCGGAGCGGGGGGCGGGGCCGGCAGGCGGGGGCGGGGGCGGGGCTGGGGCGGTGGCCGAGGCCAGGGCGCAGCGTGGGCCAATCAGCGGCGTCCGGGCGCGCGCCGGGGGCGGGGTCAGGGTCCGCGGGAGGGGCGCGCGGGGCCGCGGGGCTGGAGCAGCTCGGGGGCGCGCGCCGGCCTGACGGACGGACGAACGGACGGGCGGGCGGACCGAGCCACCCGGGCGAGCGCGCAGCTCGGACCCTCCCGGACGTAGCGCTCGCTGGTGGCCGCGCGATCACCGGTCCGCGGCCACGGCGCCCGTCCGCGCCGGCGCCCCATGGGGTCACAGGTAAGCTGCGCCAGCTTCATTGTCCGCGCGGCCGGGCTGGCACACCACGCCGGGGCCGGGGCCGAAGCCCTGGCCGGAGCCTGGGCCGGGGCGGGGGCCGGGCAGCTGCAGCCCTGGTTGCTGTGAGCCAGGGCGCGCCCCCGCCCTGCCACCGGCCCCGCCCCGTCCCGCCTCGCGGGGGCGCCCTCCTGGGGGCGATGGCGCCCGGGGACAACGCGGACGGAGACCCAGGCCCGTGGGGCCACGGCCCCAGGGGCGTGGGCGGGGCGGCGCGGCAGATCCCCGCGGGGCTGATCGCAGAGGCGGCCGCGGTGCGGAGCTGCCCGACCCCTTGGCCCCCTGGCACCTCCGGCAGCCACCGCGACCGCCGGGGTCCTTCCTCGTCACCTCCGAAAGGGGAATTTTCCAGCTGGTAATTTCTGCTGCGTCAACGCCTGGCCCCAGGAGGCAGCCCGGGGGCGTCCCTGCGCCCCCCGCCCGAGCCGCCCCGTGCGTCCCCCGCCCGCGCAGTGGAGCCGCACCCGGACCCGCCCGCGCCGAGTTTGCCAAGAGTCAGAACTGCGGGACGTGAGCCCTGGGGGTCTTGGGGGTCATTGTCTCCCTAGAAGCCGGACGCCGGTCGTTTTAGATTTCCATTTTAATCCTGGGCCGAACTAGGGTGCAGGGCCCTCCTGGTGCGGTGGAGAGGGGAGCGCAGAAGAGACGCGGCGCTCGGAGCGCACGGGGCGCGCAGGGGAACCCGGTCCGCTATGAGTCGCGTCTTTGTTTCCCAGTAAATAGACCTGTCAGTTTCACAGGTTAGCTAAAGTCAGTGTCCGACAACTCAATCCCGAGGGTATAAACGGAATTTTCTGCACCATGGAGAGGGTTCTGGCTAGTTGGGGGATTCCCTGGTATGGCTAGCGATTTCACTATTAGTAGGCGGAACCAGCCATACACAATAGAACTGAATCCGGGAGCCCGGTAACAAGCTAAGGACAGATAATTTCTAATCCAAAGAAATATAAACAGAAGAAAGTTTGACTGAAATTCTCAATGAATTTCCTCCGGCTCTCAACCTACAATCTCAGCGTGCATTTAGAGAAGGTTACAGTGGCAAGATTGTTATCAGCACGTTTAAAGAAATGCTAATTAGAAAATGGGTTTAGTGAACTGTCTCCGCACTGACACCTGTGCACACACGGAGCACTCGTGTGGGTGCATTGTCTTGCTTGTAGAACACTGGATTGGATCCATCCTCTAGGCTAACTTCCCATTTGGGTGCAGATTCGCGAATTCCGTTCTTGCTGATCCTTGTTTTGCCTGTGCAAGGCAGTGTTTCCACTCGGCAAGAGAGTAGTTTGCTCACCAAAAGGAAATTTATGGAAGGGTTTCCATGAGAATAAGTTTCATTATTAGTAGGATTATTAGTAGGATTCCTCCATTTTGGTGTATTTTGTGATATTAGGTACTTTGAACTGAAATGTTTAGAATACATCTCCCGTATTATTGCAGAAAAGATTAAGCAAGTGATAGTGGTTCTAACGAAGAAGTTATTGCAGATAGAAGTTTAGCATTATCTTTGAAAACTTGTAATTGTTCTCTTATTATTTTTTTCTGAAGGGGAAACCACGTTGGGGGTAATTGCCAGTTTTCTCTTTAGAATAGTAGAAAGAACTCACTTTGGGTTTCTAAAAATCCAAGATC